>NC_090224.1:28900448-29258103 GCF_024489055.1 Chanodichthys erythropterus | reverse complement strand
ATCTTAAGCATGTTTTTAGCAAGATTCTAATCATGTTAGCATAATGCTAGCAAAACATGCTAACATGATTAGCATAATGCTAGCATGATGCTAAAGCATGATTACCATGTTGCTACCATGATTTTAACAAGATGCTAATCATGTTAGCATAATGCTAGCAACATGCTAACATGATTAGCATAATGGTAACATGATGCTAGCATGATTACCATTTTACTAGCATGTTTTTAACAAGATGCTAACATGATTAGCATGTTGCTAGCATGATGCTAACACCCTAAGCATGCTGCTAGCATTTTTTAAACAAAATGCTAGTCATGTTAGCATAATAGTAGCAACATGCTAACATGATTAGCATAATGCTTGCATGATGCTAGCATGATTACCATGTTGCTAGCATTATTTTAACCAAATGCTAATCATGTTAACATTATGTTAGCAACATGCTAACATGATTAGCATGTTGCTAGCATGATGTTAACACCCTTAGCATGCTGCTAGCATGTTTTAAACAAGATGCTAATCATGTTAGCATAATGCTAGCAAACATGCTAACATGATTAGCATTATGCTAGCATGATGCTAGCATGATTACCATGTTGTTAGCATGATTTTAACAAGATGCTAATCATGTTAGCATAATGTTAGCAACATGCTAACATCATTAGCATAATGCTAGCATGATGCTAGCATGATTACCATGTTGTTAGCATGTATTTAACAAGATGCTAACATGATTAGCATGTTTGCTAACATGATGCTAACATGATTAGCATGCTACTAGCATCATGCTAACACAATTAACATGCCACTAGCATTATTCTAACACATTTTTACTAGTTTGTGTCATGTTTAAACCTTAAGCTAATCACTATTAGCATGTAGCTATTCACTGCTAGCATGTGTAGCATGGTGGAAGTCCAGTTTGCTAGCATGAGTCAAAAGAGCCAACCGCCATGTCTCTATAATGTTCTGATGCAGAAATATAGGTGTTTCAAATGGGTTGCTAGGGTACTCTGTTTGGTTGCTAGGGAGTGGCTTGGTAGCTACCAATGATGATACTCCAAAGGCTGCTTGACAATATAAACCAACACCCATGTCTCTACGATGTTCTGATGCAGAGATATAGATCTTGCAAAACGGTTGCTAGGGTACTCTGTTTGGTTGCTAGGGAGTGGCTTGGCAGCTGCCAGTAATGATAAACCAAAGGCTGCTTGCCAGTATGAATGATATAAACCAACCCCCATTCCTCTATGATGTTCAGATTTGAAGATATCCCCTCTATGCTTTGAGTTGCTAGGGTGCTCTAAATAGTTGCTAGGGCGTGGCTATGATATCTTGAAGGTGATTCGTGATTGGCCGTTTGCTGCCCCGAGTCAAATGAGCCCACCCTCATGTTTCTATGACACTCCTATCCAAAGATATTCCTTTGATCTTTTTCAATGGAAGACTATGGAACTTGTTGCTAAGGTACTCTCTATGGTTGCTAGGGCGTGGCTTGATAGCTTTAAAATTATCTTGATAGACTGATTGGTTGCCTGAGTAAAATGAGCCCACCCCCTTGTCTCTATGACATTGTGATCCAGAGTTATGACTTGTCAAAGTTCGTCCCAATGTTAAGTCTATGGGATTTTTCGCCCGATTTTTCGCCCGTCGGACGAACATCGTACACCCGATCGCTTATAAAAGTCATAGCACACCTCTCCTCAATAAGCCGGTCGATTTGACACCTCATTCATGGGTCTAGGACAAAAGCTGCGGGAGGAGTAGCGCGCCAAAATTTTGTGTGGAATAATAATAATAATAACTAGAATGTACATTTCCTGAAGAAAATGTGAATGGTGCTTGCAGTGGCAAAACTCGGCACTCTTGATTAGCATGATGCTAACATAATTACCGTCCTGCTAGGATGTTTTTATCAAGATGCTAACATGATTAGCATGTTGATCTCCTTATGCTAACACCCTTAGCATGCTGCTAGCATGTTTTTAGAAAGATGCTAATCATGTTAGCATTATGCTAGCAACATGCTAACATGATTAGCATTTGTTGCTAGCATAATGCTAACACCCTTAGCATGCTGCTAGCATGTTTTTAGAAAGATGCTAATCATGTTAGCATAATGCTAGCAACATGCTAACATGATTAGCATAATGCTAGCATGATGCTAGCATGAGTACCATGTTGCTCGCAGGTGTTTAACAAGATGCTAACATAATTAGCATGTTTGCTAAAGCATGATGCTAACATGATTAGCATGCTACTAGCATGATGCTAACACAATTAGCATGTTACCAGCATGATTTAACACATTTTTACTAGTTTGTGTCATGTTTAAACCCTAAGGTAATCTCTATTAGCATGTAGCTATTCACTGCTTGCATGTGTAGCATGTTGGAAGTTCAGTTTGCTAGCATGAGTCAAAAGAGCCAACCGCCATGTCTCTATGATGCTCTGATGCAGAGATATAGATCTTGCTAAACGGTTGCTAGGGTACTCTGTTTGGTTGCTAAGGAGTGGCTTGGCAGCTACCAATGATGATACTCCAAAGGCTGCTTGACAATATAAACCAACCCCCATGTCTTTATGATGTTCTGATGCAGAGATATAGATCTTGCAAAACGGTTGCTAGGGTACTCTGTTTGGTTGCTAGGGAGTGGCTTGGCAGCTGCTAGTAATGATAAACCAAAGGCTGCTTGCCAGTATAAATGATATAAACCAATCCCCATGCCTCTATGATATTCAGATTTGAAGATATCTGCCTATGCTTTGGGTTGCTAGGGTGCTTTAAATGGTTGCTAAGGCGTGGCTATGATGTCTTTAAGGTGATTTGTGATTGGCGGTTTGCTGCCTCCAGTCAAATGAGCCCACCCTCTTGTTTGTACGACACTTCTATCCAAAGATATTCATTTGATCTTTTTCAATGGAAGTCAATGGAACTTGTTGCTATGGTGCTCTATATGGTTGCTAGGGCGTGGCTTGATAGCTTCACAATGATCCTGAGAGACTGATTGGTTGCCTGAGTAAAATGGGCCCACCCCTTGTCTCTATGACATTGTGATCCAGAGTTATGTTCAATACAAAATCCCTATGTAATTTCCCATAGTAGGAAAAACACAGTACTTCCTGGTTCATGGGCACGGCTTCACCATAGTATGTCTATGGGGCAACTTTGGGCAGCTCTTGCGCCCCAGGGGTACAACTTACACCCCATTTTGAGGTATGGTCTGAGAGAGCCTATCAGGCTCTTCAAACGTGGTAACCCACATGTTTCTATGAAATTCTCGTTAGGAGCTATTACTCATCAAAGTTTGTCCCAATGCAAAGTCTATGGGATTTTTTTCGCTACTTTTTCGCCCGCCGGACGAACATCGTACACCCGATCGCTTATAAAAGTCATAGCACACCTGTCCTCAATGAGCCGGTCGATTTGACACCTCATTCATGGGTCTATGACAAAAACTGCGGGAGGAGTAGCGCGCAGAAATTGTGTCCAGAAGAAGAAGAAGAAGAATAATAAGTATGCAGAAGAATAAGAATGGAGCTTTGCCTTTGGCAAGCACCATTAATAATAAGTATGCAGAAGAATAAGAATGGAGCTTTGCCTTTGGCAAGCACCATTAACTAGAATGTACATTTCCTGAAGAAAATGTGAATGGTGCTTGCAGTGGCAAAACTCAGCACTCTTGATTAGCATGATGCTAACATAATTACCGTCCTGCTAGGATGTTTTTAGCAAGATGCTAACAGATTAGCATGTTGCTAACATGATGCTAACACCCATAGCATGATGCCAGCATGTTTTTAGCAAGATTCTAATCATGTTAGCATAATGGTAGCAAAACATGCTAACATGATTAGCATAATGCTAGCATGATGCTAGCATGATTACCATGTTGCTACCATGATTTTAACAAGATGCTAATCATGTTAGCATAATCTTAACAACATGCTAACATGATTAGCATAATGGTAACATGATGCTAGCATGATTACCATTTTGCTAGCATGTTTTTAACAAGATGCTAACATGATTAGCATTTTGCTAGCATGATGCTAACACCCTAAGCATGCTACTAGCATGTTTTAAACAAAATGCTAGTCATGTTAGCATAATGCTAGCAACATGCTAACATGATTAGCATAATGCTGCATGATGCTAAAGCATGATTACCATGTTGCTTTAGCATTATTTTAACCAAATGCTAATCATGTTAGCATTATGTTAGCAACATGCTAACATGATTAGCATGTTGCTAAGCATGATGCTAACACCCTTAGCATGCTGCTAGCATGTTTTAAACAAGATGCTAATCATGTTAGCATAATCTTAGCAAACATGCTAACATGATTAGCATAATGCTAGCATGATGCTAGCATGATTACCATGTTTTTAGCATGATTTTAACAAGATGCTAATCATGTTAGCATAATGTTAGCAACATGCTAACATCATTAGCATAATGCTAGCATGATGCTAGCATGATTACCATGTTGTTAGCATGTATTTAACAAGATGCTAACATGATTAGCATGTTTGCTAACATGATGCTAACATGATTAGCATGCTACTAGCATCATGCTAACACAATTAACATGCCACTAGCATTATTCTAACACATTTTTACTAGTTTGTGTCATGTTTAAACCTTAAGCTAATCACTATTAGCATGTAGCTATTCACTGCTAGCATGTGTAGCATGGTGGAAGTCCAGTTTGCTAGCATGAGTCAAAAGAGCCAACCGCCATGTCTCTATAATGTTCTGATGCAGAAATATAGGTGTTTCAAAACGGTTGCTAGGGTACTCTGTTTGGTTGCTAGGGAGTGGCTTGGTAGCTACCAATGATGATACTCCAAAGGCTGCTTGACAATATAAACCAACACCCATGTCTCTACGATGTTCTGATGCAGAGATATAGATCTTGCAAAACGGTTGCTAGGGTACTCTGTTTGGTTGCTAGGGAATGGCTTGGCAGCTGCCAGTAATGATAAACCAAAGGCTGCTTGCCAGTATGAATGATATAAACCAACCCCCATTCCTCTATGATGTTCAGATTTGAAGATATCCCCTCTATGCTTTGAGTTGCTAGGGTGCTCTAAATAGTTGCTAGGGCGTGGCTATGATATCTTGAAGGTGATTCGTGATTGGCCGTTTGCTGCCCCGAGTCAAATGAGCCCACCCTCATGTTTCTATGACACTCCTATCCAAAGATATTCCTTTGATCTTTTTCAATGGAAGTCTATGGAACTTGTTGCTAAGGTACTCTCTATGGTTGCTAGGGCGTGGCTTGATAGCTTTAAAATTATCTTGATAGACTGATTGGTTGCCTGAGTAAAATGAGCCCACCCCCTTGTCTCTATGACATTGTGATCCAGAGTTATGACTTGTCAAAGTTCGTCCCAATGTTAAGTCTATGGGATTTTTCGCCCGATTTTTCGCCCGTCGGACGAACATCGTACACCCGATCGCTTATAAAAGTCATAGCACACCTCTCCTCAATAAGCCGGTCGATTTGACACCTCATTCATGGGTCTAGGACAAAAGCTGCGGGAGGAGTAGCGCGCCAAAATTTTGTGTGGAATAATAATAATAATAATAATAATAATAATAAGTATGCAGGAGAATAAGAATGGAGCTTTGCCTTTGGCAAGCACCATTAACTAGAATGTACATTTCCTGAAGAAAATGTGAATGGTGCTTGCAGTGGCAAAATTCGGCACCGGTTGCTAGGGTGCTGTAATTGGTTGCTAGGGCGTGGCCATAAAGTCACTACTTATTGGCGGCTTGATAGGCCGAGTCAAAAGAGCCCAGCCCCAAGTCTCTATGACCATCTAAACCAAAGATATGATCTCTCAGATTTGGCCCCCATGTTAAGTCTATGGGAGTTTTTTCAGCCGTTTTTTCGTACGCTGTGCGAACATCGTACACCTAATCGCTTAGAAAAGTCATAGCACACCTCTCCTCAATAAGCCGGTCGATTTGACACCTCATTCGTGGGTCTACGACAAAAACTGCGGGACGAGTTACGCGCCAAAGTTTTGTTCAGGTGAATAGTAATTACAATACTAGAATGTACATTTCCTGAAGAAAATGTGAATGGTGCTTGCAGTGGCAAAATTCGGCACCGGTTGCTAGGGTACTGTAATTGGTTGCTAGGGCGTGGCTATGAAGCTGCTGTGACACTACTTATTGGCTGGCCGAATCAAAAGAGCCCAGCCCCAAGTCTCTATGACCTTCTGATCCAAAGATATGATCTCACAGATTTTGACCCAATGTTAAGTCTATGGGAGTTTTTTCAGCCGTTTTTTCGTACGCTGTGCGAACATCGTACACCCGATCGCTTAGAAAAGTCATAGCACACCTCTCCTCAATAAGCCGGTCGATTTGACACCTCATATGTGGGTCTACGACAAACGGTGCGGGACGAGTTACGCGCCAAAGTTTTGTTCAGGTGAATAGTAATTACAATACTAGAATGTACATTTCCTGAAGAAAATGTGAATGGTGCTTGCAGTGGCAAAACTCGGCACTCTTGATTAGCATGATGCTAACATAATTACCGTCCTGCTAGGATGTTTTTAGCAAGATGCTAACATGATTAGCATGTTGCTAGCATTATGCTAACACCCTTACCATGCTGCTAGCATGTTTTCAGAAAGATGCTAATCATGTTAGCATAATGCTAGCAACATGCTAACATGATTAGCATGTTGCTAGCATGATGCTAACACCCTTAGCATGCTGCTAGCATGTTTTTAGAAAGATGCTAATCATGTTAGCATAATGCTAGCAACATGCTAACATGATTAGCATTATGCTAGCATGATGCTACCATGATTACCATGTTGCTAGCATGTTTTTAACAAGATGCTAACATAATTAGCATGTTTGCTAACATGATGCTAACATGATTAGCATTCTACTAGCATGATGTTAACACAATTAGCATGTTACCAGCATGATGCTAACACATTTTTACTAGTTTGTGTCATGTTTAAACCCTAAGCTAATCACTATTAGCATGTAGCTATTCACTGCTAGCATGTGTAACATGTTGGAAGTCCAGTTTGCTAGCATGAGTCAAAAGAGCCAACCGCCATGTCTCTATGATGCTCTGATGCAGAGATATAGATCTTGCTAAACGGTTGCTAGGGTACTCTGTTTGGTTGCTAAGGAGTGGCTTGGCAGCTACCAATGATGATACTCCAAAGGCTGCTTGACAATATAAACCAACCCCCATGTCTTTATGATGTTCTGATGCAGAGATATAGATCTTGCAAAACGGTTGCTAGGGTACTCTGTTTGGTTGCTAGGGAGTGGCTTGGCAGCTGCCAGTAATGATAAACCAAAGGCTGCTTGCCAGTATGAATGATATAAACCAACCCCCATGCCTGTATGATATTCAGATTTGAAGATATCCCTTTATGCTTTGGGTTGCTAGGGTGCTCTAAATGGTTGCTAGGGCGTGGCAATGAAGTGTTTAAGGTGATTCGTGATTGGCCGTTTGCTGCCCCGAGTCAAATGAGCCCACCCTCATGTTTCTATGACACTCCTATCCAAAGATATTCATTTGATCTTTTTCAATGGAAGTCTATGGAACTTGTTGCTATGGTGCTCTATATGGTTGCTAGGGCGTGGCTTGATAGCTTCACAATGAACCTGAGACACTGATTGGTTGCCTGAGTAAAATGAGCCCACCCCTTGTCTTTAAGACATTGTGATCCAGAGTTATGTTCAATACAAAATCCCTATGTAATTTCCCATAGTAGGAAAAACACAGTACTTCCTGGTTCATGGGCACGGCTTCACCATAGTATGTCTATGGGGCAACTTTGGGCAGCTCTTGCGCCCCAGGGGTACAACTTACACCCCATTTTGAGGTATGGTCTGAGAGAGCCTGTCAGCCTCTTCAAACGTAGTAACCCACATGTTTCTATGAAATTCTCGTTAGGAGCTATTACTCATCAAAGTTTGTCCCAATGCAAAGTCTATGGGATTTTTTTCGCTACTTTTTCGCCCGCCGGACGAACATCGTACACCCGATCGCTTATAAAAGTCATAGCACACCTGTCCTCAATGAGCCGGTCGATTTGACACCTCATTCATGGGTCTATGACAAAAACTGCGGGAGGAGTAGCGTGCAGAAATTGTGTCCAGAAGAAGAAGAAGAAGAACTAGAATGTACATTTCCTGAAGAAAATGTGAATGGTGCTTGCAGTGGCAAAATTCGCCACTCGGTTGCTAGGGTGCTGTAATTGGTTGCTAGGGCGTGGCCATGAAGTCACTAGTTATTGGCGGCTTGATAGGCCGAGTCAAAAGAGCCCAGCCCCAAGTCTCTATGACCTTCTGATCCAAAGATATGATCTCACAGATTTGGTCCCCATGTTAAGCCTATGGGACATTTTTCAGACGATTTTTCGTCCGCTGTGCAAACATCGTACACCCGATCGCTTAGAAAAGTCATAGCACACCTCTCCTCAATAAGCCGGTCGATTTGACACCTCATTCATGGGTCTACGACAAACGGTGCAGGACAAGTTACGCGCCAAAGTTTTGTCTAGGTGAATAGTAATTACAATACTAGAATGTACATTTCCCGAAGAAAATGTGAATGGTGCTTGCAGTGGCAAAATTCGGCACCGGTTGCTAGGGTGCTGTAATTGGTTGCTAGGGCGTGGCTATGAAGTTGCTGTGCCACTACTTATTGGCTGGCCGAATCAAAAGAGCCCAGCCCCAAGTCTCTATGACCTTCTGATCCAAAGATATGATCTCACAGATTTTGACCCAATGTTAAGTCTATGGGAGTTTTTTCAGCCATTTTTTTCGTACGCTGTGCGAACATCGTACACCCGATCGCTTAGAAAAGTCATAGCACACCTCTCCTCAATAAGCCGGTCGATTTGACACCTCATTTGTGGGTCTAGGACAAACGGTGCGGGACGAGTTACGCGCCAAAGTTTTGTTCAGGTGAATAGTAATTACAATACTAGAATGTACATTTCCTGAAGAAAATGTGAATGGTGCTTGCAGTGGCAAAACTCGGCACTCTTGATTAGCATGATGCTAACATAATTACCGTCCTGCTTAGGATGTTTTTATCAAGATGCTAACATGATTAGCATGTTGCTAGCATTATGCTAACACCCTTAGCATGCTGCTAGCATGTTTTTAGAAAGATGCTAATCATGTTAGCATTATGCTTAGCAACATGCTAACATGATTAGCATTTGTTGCTAGCATAATGCTAACACCCTTAGCATGCTGCTAAGCATGTTTTTAGAAAGATGCTAATCATGTTAGCATAATGCTAGCAACATGCTAACATGATTAGCATAATGCTAGCATGATGCTAGCATGATTACCATGTTGCTAGCATGTTTTTAACAAGATGCTAACATAATTAGCATGTTTGCTAGCATGATGCTAACATGATTAGCATGCTACTAGCATGATGCTAACACAATTAGCATGTTACCAGCATGATGTAACACATTTTTACTAGTTTGTGTCATGTTTAAACCCTAAGCTAATCACTATTAGCATGTAGCTATTCACTGCTAGCATGTGTAGCATGTTGGAAGTTCAGTTTGCTAGCATGAGTCAAAAGAGCCAACCGCCATGTCTCTATGATGCTCTGATGCAGAGATATAGATCTTGCTAAACGGTTGCTAGGGTACTCTGTTTGGTTGCTAAGGAGTGGCTTGGCAGCTACCAATGATGATACTCCAAAGGCTGCTTGACAATATAAACCAACCCCCATGTCTTTATGATGTTCTGATGCAGAGATATAGATCTTGCAAAACGGTTGCTAGGGTACTCTGTTTGGTTGCTAGGGAGTGGCTTGGCAGCTGCTAGTAATGATAAACCAAAGGCTGCTTGCCAGTATAAATGATATAAACCAATCCCCATGCCTCTATGATATTCAGATTTGAAGATATCTGCCTATGCTTTGGGTTGCTAGGGTGCTTTAAATGGTTGCTAAGGCGTGGCTATGATGTCTTTAAGGTGATTTGTGATTGGCGGTTTGCTGCCTCCAGTCAAATGAGCCCACCCTCTTGTTTGTACGACACTTCTATCCAAAGATATTCATTTGATCTTTTTCAATGGAAGTCAATGGAACTTGTTGCTATGGTGCTCTATATGGTTGCTAGGGCGTGGCTTGATAGCTTCACAATGATCCTGAGAGACTGATTGGTTGCCTGAGTAAAATGGGCCCACCCCCTTGTCTCTATGACATTGTGATCCAGAGTTATGTTCAATACAAAATCCCTATGTAATTTCCCATAGTAGGAAAAACACAGTACTTCCTGGTTCATGGGCACGGCTTCACCATAGTATGTCTATGGGGCAACTTTGGGCAGCTCTTGCGCCCCAGGGGTACAACTTACACCCCATTTTGAGGTATGGTCTGAGAGAGCCTATCAGGCTCTTCAAACGTGGTAACCCACATGTTTCTATGAAATTCTCGTTAGGAGCTATTACTCATCAAAGTTTGTCCCAATGCAAAGTCTATGGGATTTTTTTCGCTACTTTTTCGCCCGCCGGACGAACATCGTACACCCGATCGCTTATAAAAGTCATAGCACACCTGTCCTCAATGAGCCGGTCGATTTGACACCTCATTCATGGGTCTATGACAAAAACTGCGGGAGGAGTAGCGCGCAGAAATTGTGTCCAGAAGAAGAAGAAGAAGAATAATAAGTATGCAGAAGAATAAGAATGGAGCTTTGCCTTTGGCAAGCACCATTAATAATAAGTATGCAGAAGAATAAGAATGGAGCTTTGCCTTTGGCAAGCACCATTAACTAGAATGTACATTTCCTGAAGAAAATGTGAATGGTGCTTGCAGTGGCAAAATCGCCACTCGGTTGCTAGGCGGTTGCTAGGGTGTTCTGGGTGGTTGCTAGGCGGTTGCTATGGTAACCTGGGTGGTTGCTAGGGTGTTGCTAGGCAGTTGCTAAGGTACTTGGGGTGGTTGCTAAGGTGTTGCTAAACGGTTGCTAGGGTGTTCTGGGTGGTTGCTAGGCGATTGCTATGGTAACCTGGGTGGTTGCTAAGGTGTTGATAGGCGGTTGCTAGGGTGTTCTGGGTGGTTGCTAGGCGGTTGCTATGGTAACCTGTGTGGTTGCTAGGGTGTTCTGGGTGGTTGCTAGGCGGTTGCTAGGATGTTCTGGGTGGTTGCTAGGCGGTTGCTAGGCGGTTGCTATGGTAACCAGGGTGGTTGCTAGGGTGTTGCTAGGCAGTTGCTAAGGTACTTGGGGTGGTTGCTATGGTGTTCTGGTGGTTGCTATGCGGTTGCTATGGTAACCAGGGTGGTTGCTAGGGTGTTGCTAGGCAGTTGCTAAGGTACTTGGGGTGGTTGCTAAGGTGTTGCTAGGCGGTTGCTAGGGTGTTCTGGGTGGTTGCTAGGCGGTTGCTAGGGTGTTCTGGGTGGTTGCTAGGTGGTTGCTATGGTAACCTGGGTGGTTGCTAAGGTGTTGCTAGGCAGTTGTTAAGGTACCTGGAGTGGTCACTATGGTGTTGCTAGGCGGTTGCTAGGGTGTTCTGGGCGGTTGCTATGGTAACCTGGGTGGATGCTATGGTGTTACTAGGTGGTTGGTAGTTGGCACAGATAGTTACTATGGAGTTTCTATAGAGTTCTTAGCATGTTCTCATCCCACTTTAGCACTTAGCTAATCACTATTAGCATGTAGCTATTAACTGCTAGCATGTGTAGCATGTTGCAAGTACAGTTTGCTAGCATGAGTCAAAAAAGCCAACCCCCATGTCTCTACGATGTTCTGATGCAGAGATATAGGCATCGCTAAATGGTTGCTAGGGTACTCTGTTTGGTTGCTAGGGAGTGGCTTGGCAGTTGCCAATGATGATACTCCAAAGGCTGCTTGACAACATAAACCAACCCCCATGTCTTTATGATGTTCTGATGCAGAGATATGGATCTTGAAAAACGGTTGCTAGGGTAATCTGGTTGGTTGCTAGGGAGTGGCCTGGCAGCTACCAATGATGATACTCCAAAGGCTGCTTGACAATATAAACCAACCGCCATGTCTCTATGATGCTCTGATGCAGAGATATAGATATTGCTAAACGGTTGCTAGGGTACTCTGTTTGGTTGCTAAGGAGTGGCTTGGCAGCTACCAATGATGATACTCCAAAGGCTGCTTGACAATATAAACCAACACCCATGTCTTTACGATGTTCTGATGCAGAAATATAGATGTTGAATAATGGTTGCTAGGGTACTCTGTTTGGTTGCTAGGGAGTGGCTTGGCAGCTACCAATGATGATACTCCAAAGGCTGCTTGCCAGTATGAATGATATAAACCAACCCCCATGCCTCTATGATATTCAGATTTGAAGATATCTGCCTATGCTTTGGGTTGCTAGGGTGCTCTAAATGGTTGCTAAGGCGTGGCTATGATGTCTTTAAGGTGATTTGTGATTGGCGGTTTGCTGCCTCGAGTCAAATGAGCCCACCCTCTTGTTTGTACGACACTTCTATCCAAAGATATTCATTTGATCTTTTTCAATGGAAGTCTATGAAGC
This sequence comes from Chanodichthys erythropterus, assembly GCF_024489055.1. NCBI lineage: Eukaryota > Metazoa > Chordata > Actinopteri > Cypriniformes > Xenocyprididae > Chanodichthys > Chanodichthys erythropterus. Next base: position 29,245,555 of record NC_090224.1, on the reverse strand, counting down.
TTGTTACTAAGGTGCTCTATATGGTTGCTAGGGCGTGGCTTGATAGCTTCACAATGATCCTGAGAGACTGATTGGTTGCCTGAGTAAAATGGGCCCACCCCCTTGTCTCTATGTCATTGTGATCCAGAGTTATGTTCAATACAAAATCCCTATGTAATTTCCCATAGTAGGAAAAACACAGTACTTCCTGGTTCATGGGCACGGCTTCACCATAGTATGTCTATGGGGCAACTTTGGGCAGCTCTTGTGCCCCAGGGGTACAACTTACACCCCATTTTGAGCTATGGTCTGACAGAGCCTGTCAGCCCCTTCAATCGTGGTGACCCACATGTTTCTACGAAATTCTCGTTAGGAGCAATGACTCGTCAAAGTTTGTCACAATGCAAAGTCTATGGGATTTTTTTCGCTACTTTTTCGCCCGCCGGACGAACATCGTACACTCGATCGCTTATAAAAGTCATAGCACAGGTCTCCTCAATAAGCCGGTCGATTTGACACCTGATTCATGGGTCTAGTACAAAAACTGTGGGAGGAGTAGCGCGCCAAACTTTTGTCCAGAAAAATAATTATAATAATAAGTATGAGCAATAATAATAATGGATGCTTTGCCTTTGGCAAGCACCATTAACTAGAATGTACATTTCCTGAAGAAAATGTGAATGGTGCTTGCAGTGGCAAAATTCGGCACCCGGTTGCTAGGGTGCTGTAATTGGTTGCTAGGGCGAGGCTATGAAGTCAATAGTTATTGGCTGCTTGATAGGCAGAGTCAAAAGAGCCCAGCCCCAAGTCTCTATGACCTTCTAAACCAAAGATATGATCTCACAGATTTGGCCCCCATGTTAAGCCTATGGGAGTTTTTTCAGCCGTTTTTTCGTACGCTGTGCGAACATCGTACACTCGATCGCTTAGAAAAGTCATAGCACACCTCTCCTCAATAAGCCGGTCGATTTGACCCCTCATTCGTGGGTCTGTGACAAACGATGCGGGACGAGTTACGCGCCAAAGTTTTGTCTAGGTGAATAGTAATTACAATACTAGAATGTACATTTCCTGAAGAAAATGTGAATGGTGCTTGCAGTGGCAAAACTCGGCACTCTTGATTAGCATGATGCTAACATAATTACCGTCCTGCTAGGATGTTTTTAGCAAAATGCTAACATGATTAGCATGTTGCTAGCATGATGCTAACACCCTAAGCATGCTGCTAGCATTTTTTAAACAAAATGCTAGTCATGTTAGCATAATGTTAGCAACATGCTAACATGATTAGCATTATGGTAGCATGATGCTAGCATGATTACCATGTTGCTAGCATTATTTTAACAAGATGCTAATGATTTTAACATTGTTAACAACATGTTAACATGATTAGCATGTTGCTAGCATGATGCTAACACCCTTAGCATGCTGCTAGCATGTTTTAAACAAGATGCTAATCATGTAAGCATAATGCTTAAGCATGATTACCATGTTGCTAACATGATTTTAACAAGATGCTATTCATGTTAGCATAATGCTAGCAACATGCTAACATCATTAGCATAATGCTAGCATGATGCAAGCATGATTACCATGTTGTTAGCATGTATTTAACAAGATGTTAACATGATTAGCATGTTTGCTAACATGATGCTAACATGATTAGCATTCTACTAGCATCATGCTAACACAATTAACATGCCACTAGCATTATTTTAACACATTTTTACTAGTTTGTGTCATGTTTACACCTTAAGCTAATCACTATTAGCATGTAGCTATTCACTGCTAGCATGTGTAGCATGGTGGAAGTCCAGTTTGCTAGCATGAGTCAAAAGAGCCAACCGCTATGTCTCTATAATGTTCTGATGCAGATATAGATCTTGCAAAACGGTTGCTAGGGTACTCTGTTTGGTTGCTAGGGAGTGGCTTGGCAGCTGCCAGTAATGATAAACCAAAGGCTGCTTGCCAGTATGAATGATATAAACCAACCCCCATGCCTCTATGATATTCAGATTTGAAGATATCCCTCTTTGCTTTGGGTTGCTAGGGTGCTCTAAATGGTTGCTAGGGCGTGGCTATGAAGTGTTTAAGGTGATTCGTGATTGGCCGTTTGCTGCCCCTAGTCAAATGAGCCCACCCTCATGTTTCTATGACACTCCTATCCAAAGATATTCATTTGATCTTTTTCAATGGAAGTCTATGGAACTTGTTGCTATGGTGCTCTATATGGTTGCTAGGGCGTGGCTTGATAGCTTCACAATGATCCTGAGACACTGATTGGTTGCCTGAGTAAAATGAGCCCACCCCCTTGTCTCTATGACATTGTGATCCAGAGTTATGACTTGTCAAAGTTCGTGCCAATGTTAAGTCTATGGGATTTTTCGCCCGATTTTTCGCCCGTCGGACGAACATCGTACACCCGATCGCTTATAAAAGTCATAGCACACCTCTCCTCAATAAGCCGGTCGATTTGACACCTCATTCATGGGTCTAGGACAAAAGCTGCGGGAGGAGTAGCGCGCCAAAATTTTGTGGAATAATAATAATAATAATAACTAGAATGTACATTTCCTGAAGAAAATGTGAATGGTGCTTGCAGTGGCAAAATTCGGCACCGGTTGCTAGGGTACTGTAATTGGTTGCTAGGGCGTGGCTATGAAGCTGCTGTGACACTACTTATTGGCTGGCCGAATCAAAAGAGCCCAGCCCCAAGTCTCTATGACCTTCTGATCCAAAGATATGATCTCACAGATTTTGACCCAATGTTAAGTCTATGGGAGTTTTTTCAGCCGTTTTTTCGTACGCTGTGCGAACATCGTACACCCGATCGCTTAGAAAAGTCATAGCACACCTCTCCTCAATAAGCCGGTCGATTTGACACCTCATATGTGGGTCTACGACAAACGGTGCGGGACGAGTTACGCGCCAAAGTTTTGTTCAGGTGAATAGTAATTACAATACTAGAATGTACATTTCCTGAAGAAAATGTGAATGGTGCTTGCAGTGGCAAAACTCGGCACTCTTGATTAGCATGATGCTAACATAATTACCGTCCTGCTAGGATGTTTTTAGCAAGATGCTAACATGATTAGCATGTTGCTAGCATTATGCTAACACCCTTACCATGCTGCTAGCATGTTTTCAGAAAGATGCTAATCATGTTAGCATAATGCTAGCAACATGCTAACATGATTAGCATGTTGCTTGGCATGATGCTAACACCCTTAGCATGCTGCTAGCATGTTTTTAGAAAGATGCTAATCATGTTAGCATAATGCTAGCAACATGCTAACATGATTAGCATTATGCTAGCATGATGCTACCATGATTACCATGTTGCTAGCATGTTTTTAACAAGATGCTAACATAATTAGCATGTTTGCTAACATGATGCTAACATGATTAGCATTCTACTAGCATGATGTTAACACAATTAGCATGTTACCAGCATGATGCTAACACATTTTTACTAGTTTGTGTCATGTTTAAACCCTAAGCTAATCACTATTAGCATGTAGCTATTCACTGCTAGCATGTGTAACATGTTGGAAGTCCAGTTTGCTAGCATGAGTCAAAAGAGCCAACCGCCATGTCTCTATGATGCTCTGATGCAGAGATATAGATCTTGCTAAACGGTTGCTAGGGTACTCTGTTTGGTTGCTAAGGAGTGGCTTGGCAGCTACCAATGATGATACTCCAAAGGCTGCTTGACAATATAAACCAACCCCCATGTCTTTATGATGTTCTGATGCAGAGATATAGATCTTGCAAAACGGTTGCTAGGGTACTCTGTTTGGTTGCTAGGGAGTGGCTTGGCAGCTGCCAGTAATGATAAACCAAAGGCTGCTTGCCAGTATGAATGATATAAACCAACCCCCATGCCTGTATGATATTCAGATTTGAAGATATCCCTTTATGCTTTGGGTTGCTAGGGTGCTCTAAATGGTTGCTAGGGCGTGGCAATGAAGTGTTTAAGGTGATTCGTGATTGGCCGTTTGCTGCCCCGAGTCAAATGAGCCCACCCTCATGTTTCTATGACACTCCTATCCAAAGATATTCATTTGATCTTTTTCAATGGAAGTCTATGGAACTTGTTGCTATGGTGCTCTATATGGTTGCTAGGGCGTGGCTTGATAGCTTCACAATGAACCTGAGACACTGATTGGTTGCCTGAGTAAAATGAGCCCACCCCCTTGTCTTTAAGACATTGTGATCCAGAGTTATGTTCAATACAAAATCCCTATGTAATTTCCCATAGTAGGAAAAACACAGTACTTCCTGGTTCATGGGCACGGCTTCACCATAGTATGTCTATGGGGCAACTTTGGGCAGCTCTTGCGCCCCAGGGGTACAACTTACACCCCATTTTGAGGTATGGTCTGAGAGAGCCTGTCAGCCTCTTCAAACGTAGTAACCCACATGTTTCTATGAAATTCTCGTTAGGAGCTATTACTCATCAAAGTTTGTCCCAATGCAAAGTCTATGGGATTTTTTTCGCTACTTTTTCGCCCGCCGGACGAACATCGTACACCCGATCGCTTATAAAAGTCATAGCACACCTGTCCTCAATGAGCCGGTCGATTTGACACCTCATTCATGGGTCTATGACAAAAACTGCGGGAGGAGTAGCGTGCAGAAATTGTGTCCAGAAGAAGAAGAAGAAGAATAATAAGTATGCAGAAGAATAAGAATGGAGCTTTGCCTTTGGCAAGCACCATTAACTAGAATGTACATTTCCTGAAGAAAATGTGAATGGTGCTTGCAGTGGCAAAATTCGGCACCGGTTGCTAGGGTGCTGTAATTGGTTGCTAGGGCGTGGCTATGAGCTACCTATTGGCGGCTTGATAGGCCAAGTTAAAAGAGCCCAGCCCCAAGTCTCTATGACCTTCTAAACCAAAGATATGATCTCACAGATTTGGCCCCCATGTTAAGTCTATGGGAGTTTTTTCAGCTGTTTTTTCGTACGCTGAGCGAACATCGTACACCCGATCGCTTAGAAAAGTCATAGCACACCTCTCCTCAATAAGCCGGTCGATTTGACACCTCATTTGTGGGTCTACGACAAACGGTGCGGGACGAGTTACGCGCCAAAGTTTTGTTCAGGTGAATAGTAATTACAATACTAGAATGTACATTTCCTGAAGAAAATGTGAATGGTGCTTGCAGTGGCAAAATTCGGCACCGGTTGCTAGGGTACTGTAATTGGTTGCTAGGGCGTGGCTATGAAGCTGCTGTGACACTACTTATTGGCTGGCCGAATCAAAAGAGCCCAGCCCCAAGTCTCTATGACCTTCTGATCCAAAGATATGATCTCACAGATTTTGACCCAATGTTAAGTCTATGGGAGTTTTTTCAGCCGTTTTTTCGTACGCTGTGCGAACATCGTACACCCGATCGCTTAGAAAAGTAATAGCACACCTCTCCTCAATAAGCCGGTCGATTTGACACCTCATATGTGGGTCTACGACAAACGGTGCGGGACGAGTTACGCGCCAAAGTTTTGTTCAGGTGAATAGTAATTACAATACTAGAATGTACATTTCCTGAAGAAAATGTGAATGGTGCTTGCAGTGGCAAAATTCGGCACTCTTGATTAGCATGATGCTAGCATGATGCTAACACCATTAGCATACTGCTAGGATGTTTTCAGCAAGATGCTAATCATGTTAGCATAATGCGAGCAACATGCTTACATGATTAGCATGTTACTAGCATGATGCTAACACCCGTAGCATCCTGCTAGGATGTTTTTAACAAGATGCTAATCATGTTAGCATAATGCTAGCAACATGCTAACATGATTAGCATGTTGTTAGCATGATGCTAACACCCTTAGCATGCTGCTAACATGTTTTAAACAAGGTGCTAATCATGTTAGCATAATGCTAGGAACATGCTAACATGATTAGCATAATGCTAGCATTATGCTAGCATGATTACCATGTTGCTAGCATGATTTTAACAAGATGCTAATCATGTTAGCATAACGCTAGCAACATGCTAACATGATTAGCATAATGCTAGCATGATGCTAACATGATTACCATGTTGCTAGCATGATTTTAACAAGATGCTAATCATGTTAGCATTATGCTAGCAACATGCTAACATGATTAGCATAATGCTAGCATGATGCTAGCATGATTACCATGTTGCTAGCATGTTTTTAACAAGATGCTAACATGATTAGCATGTTTCTAGCATGATGCTAACATGATTAGCATGCTACTACCATGATGCTAACACAATTAGCATGCTACCAGCATGATGCTAACACATTTTTACTAGTTTGTGTCATGTTTAAACACTAAGCTAATCACTATTAGCATGTAGCTATTCACTGCTAGCATGTGTAGCATGTTGGAAGTCCAGTTTGCTAGCATGAGTCAAAAGAGCCAACCGCCATGTCTCTATGATGCTCTGATGCAGAGATATAGATCTTGCTAAATCGTTGCTAGGGTACTCTGTTTGGTTGCTAGGGAGTGGCTTGGCAGCTACCAATGATGATACTCCAAAGGCTGCTTGACAATATAAACCAACACCCATGTCTTTACGATGTTCTGATGCAGAGATATAGATCTTGCAAAACGGTTGCTAGGGTACTCTGTTTGGTTGCTAGGGAGTGGCTTGGCAGCTGCCAGTAATGATAAACCAAAGGCTGCTTGCCAGTATGAATGATATAAACCAACCCCCATGCCTTTATGATATTCAGATTTGAAGATATCTGCCTATGCTTTGGGTTGCTAGGGTGCTCTAAATGGTTGCTAAGGCGTGGCTATGATGTCTTTAAGGTGATTTGTGATTGGCGGTTTGCTGCCTCGAGTCAAATGAGCCCACCCTCATGTTTGTATGACACTCCTATCCAAAGATATTCATTTGATCTTTTTCAATGGAAGTCTATGGAGCTTGTTACTAAGGTGCTCTATATGCTTGCTAGGGCGTGGCTTGATAGTTTCACAATGATCCTGAGAGACTGATTGGTTGTTTGAGTAAAATGAGCCCACCCCCTTGTCTCTATGACATTGTAATCCAGAGTTATGTTCAATACAAAATCCCTATGTAATTTCCCATAGTAGGAAAAACACAGTACTTCCTGGTTCATGGGCACGGCTTCACCATAGTATGTCTATGGGGCAACTTTGGGCAGCTCTTGCGCCCCAGGGGTACAACTTACACCCCATTTTGAGATATGGTCTGACAGAGCCTGTCAGCCCCTTCAAACGTAGTAACCCACATGTTTCTATGAAATCCTCATTAGGAGCTATGACTCGTCAAATATCATCACAATGTTAAGTCTATGGGATTTTTCGCCCGATTTTTCGCCCACTGGACGAACATCGTACACCCGATCGCTTATAAAAGTCATAGCACACCTCTCCTCAATAAGCCGGTCGATTTGACACCTCATTCATGGGTCTACGACAAAAGCTGCGGGAGGAGTAGCGCGCAGAAATTTTGTCCAGAAGAAGAAGAAGAAGAAGCAGAATAATAATAATAAGTATGCAGGAGAATAAGAATGGAGCTTTGCCTTTGGCAAGCACCATTAACTAGAATGTACATTTCCTGAAGAAAATGTGAATGGTGCTTGCAGTGGCAAAACTCAGCACTCTTGATTAGCATGATGCTAACATAATTACCGTCCTGGTAGGAAGTTTTTAGCAAGATGCTAACAGATTAGCATGTTGCTAACATGATGCTAACACCCATAGCATAATGCCAGCATGTTTTTAGCAAGATTCTAATCATGTTAGCATAATGGTAGCAAAACATGCTAACATGATTAGCATAATGCTAGCATGATGCTAGCATGATTACCATGTTGCTACCATGATTTTAACAAGATGCTAATCATGTTAGCATAATGCTAGCAACATGCTAACATGATTAGCATAATGGTAACATGATGCTAGCATGATTACCATTTTGCTAGCATGTTTTTAACAAGATGCTAACATGATTAGCATTTTGCTAGCATGATGCTAACACCCTAAGCATGCTACTAGCATGTTTTAAACAAAATGCTAGTCATGTTAGCATAATGCTAGCAACATGCTAACATGATTAGCATAATGCTAGCATGATGCTAGCATGATTACCATGTTGCTTAGCATTATTTTAACCAAATGCTAATCATGTTAGCATTATGTTAGCAACATGCTAACATGATTAGCATGTTGCTTAGCATGATGCTAACACCCTTAGCATGCTGCTAGCATGTTTTAAACAAGATGCTAATAATGTTAGCATAATGCTAAGAAACATGCTAACATGATTAGCATAATGCTAGCATGATGCTAGCATGATTACCATGTTTTTAGCATGATTTTAACAAGATGCTAATCATGTTAGCATAATGTTAGCAACATGCTAACATCATTAGCATAATGCTAGCATGATGCTAGCATGATTACCATGTTGTTAGCATGTATTTAACAAGATGCTAACATGATTAGCATGTTTGCTAACATGATGCTAACATGATTAGCATGCTACTAGCATCATGCTAACACAATTAACATGCCACTAGCATTATTCTAACACATTTTTACTAGTTTGTGTCATGTTTAAACCTTAAGCTAATCACTATTAGCATGTAGCTATTCACTGGTAGCATGTGTAGCATGGTGGAAGTCCAGTTTGCTAGCATGAGTCAAAAGAGCCAACCGCCATGTCTCTATAATGTTCTGATGCAGAAATATAGGTGTTTCAAAACGGTTGCTAGGGTACTCTGTTTGGTTGCTAGGGAGTGGCTTGGTAGCTACCAATGATGATACTCCAAAGGCTGCTTGACAATATAAACCAACACCCATGTCTCTACGATGTTCTGATGCAGAGATATAGATCTTGCAAAACGGTTGCTAGGGTACTCTGTTTGGTTGCTAGGGAATGGCTTGGCAGCTGCCAGTAATGATAAACCAAAGGCTGCTTGCCAGTATGAATGATATAAACCAACCCCCATTCCTCTATGATGTTCAGATTTGAAGATATCCCCTCTATGCTTTGAGTTGCTAGGGTGCTCTAAATAGTTGCTAGGGCGTGGCTATGATATCTTGAAGGTGATTCGTGATTGGCCGTTTGCTGCCCCGAGTCAAATGAGCCCACCCTCATGTTTCTATGACACTCCTATCCAAAGATATTCCTTTGATCTTTTTCAATGGAAGTCTATGGAACTTGTTGCTAAGGTACTCTCTATGGTTGCTAGGGCGTGGCTTGATAGCTTTAAAATTATCTTGATAGACTGATTGGTTGCCTGAGTAAAATGAGCCCACCCCCTTGTCTCTATGACATTGTGATCCAGAGTTATGACTCGTCAAAGTTCGTCGCAATGTTAAGTCTATGGGATTTTTCGACCGATTTTTCGCCCGCCGGACGAACATCGTACACCCGATCGCTTATAAAAGTCATAGCACACCACTCCTCAATAGGCCGGTCGATTTGACACCTCATTCGTGGGTCTATGACAAAAACTGCGGGACGAGTTACGCGCAGACGAAAGTGTCCAGAAGAAGAAGAATAATAATAATAAGTATGCAGGAGAATAAGAATGGAGCTTTGCCTTTGGCAAGCACCATTAATAATAATAACTAGAATGTACATTTCCTGAAGAAAATGTGAATGGTGCTTGCAGTGGCAAAACTATGCTAACATAATTACCGTCCTGCTAGTATGTTTTTAACAAGATGCTAACATGATTAGCATGTTGCTAGCATGATGCTAACACCCTTAGCATGCTGCTAACATGTTTTAAACAAAATGCTAACATGATTAGCATAATGCTAACATGATGCTAGCATGATTACCATGTTGCTAGCATTATTTTAACAAGATGCTAATCATGTTAGCATTATGCTTGCAACATGCTAACATGATTAGCATAATGCTAGCATTATGCTAGCATGATTACCATGTTGATAGCATGATTTTAACAAGATGCTAATCATGTTAGCATAATGCTAGCAACATGCTAACATGATTAGCATAAAGCTAGCATGATTACCATGTTGCTAGCATGTTTTTAACAAGATGCTAACATGATTAGCATGTTTGCTAGAATAATGCTAACATGCTTAGCATGCTACTAGCATGATGCTAACACAATTAGCATGTTACCAGCATGATGCTAACACATTTTTACTAGTTTGTGTCATGTTTAAACCCTAAGCTAATCACTATTAGCATGTAGCTATTCACTGCTAGCATGTGAAGCATGTTGGAAGTCCAGTTTGCTAGCATGAGTCAAAAGATCCAACCGCCATGTCTCTATGATGCTCTGATGCAGAGATATAGATCTTGTTAAACGGTTGCTAGGGTACTCTGTTTGGTTGCTAGGGAGTGGCTTAGCAGCTACCAATGATGATATTCCAAAAGCTGCTTGACAATATAAACCAACCCCCATGTCTTTATGATGTTCTGATGCAGAGATATAGATCTTGCTAAACGGTTGCTAGGGTACTCTGTTTGGTTGCTAGGGAGTGGCTTGGCAGCTGCCAGTAATGATAAACCAAAGGCTGCTTGCCAGTATGAATGATATAAACCAACCCCCATGCCTGTATGATATTCAGATTTGAAGATATCCCTCTATGCTTTGGGTTGCTAGGGTGCTCTAAATGGTTGCTAGGGCGTGGCTATGAAGTGTTGAAGGTGATTCGTGATTGGCCGTTTGCTGCCCCGAGTCAAATGAGCCCACCCTCATGTTTCTATGACACTCCTATCCAAAGATATTCATTTGATCTTTTTCAATGGAAGTCTATGGAACTTGTTGCTATGGTGCTCTATATGGTTGCTAGGGCGTGGCTTGATAGCTTCACAATGATCCTGAGAGACTGATTGGTTGCCTGAGTAAAATGAGCCCACCCCCTTGTCTCTAAGACATTGTGATCCAGAGTTATGTTCAATACAAAATCCCTATGTAATTTCCCATAGTAGGAAAAACACAGTGCTTCCTGGTTCATGGGCACGGCTTCACCATAGTATGTCTATGGGGCAACTTTGGGCAGCTCTTGCGCCCCAGGGGTACAACTTACACCCAATTTTGAGGTATGGTCTGACAGAGCTTGCCAGCCTCTTCAAACGTGGTAACCCACATGTTTCTACGAAATTCTCGCTCGGAGCAATAACTCGTCAAAATTTGTCGCAATGCAAAGTCTATGGGATTTTTTTCGCTACTTTTTCGCCCGCTGGACGAACATCGTACACCCGATCGCTTATAAAAGTCATAGCACAGGTCTCCTCAATAAGCCGGTCGATTTGACACCTGATTCATTGGTCTAGGACAAAAACTGTGGGAGGAGTAGCGCGCCAAACTTTTGTCCAGAAAAATAATTATAATAATAAGTATGAGCAATAATAAGAATGGAGCTTTGCCTTTGGCAAGCACCATTAATAATAATAAGCTTAAGACGTAGATCAATAAGTTGGCTTTTTCAAGCCAACTTAATAAGCTTAAATAGAAGATCAGTAAGTTGGCTCTTTCAAGCCAACTTAATAATAATAATAACGATATACACGCGCACACACACACACACAACATGAGACTGAGTGTGAAGAACCATTTTATAGTCTAAAGTACGTTTCTGTGCAACAAAGAACCTTTTGTGCAATGGAAAGGTTCTTTGGATAGTAAAGGTTCTTCATGGAACCATACACCCTGCCAAAGAACCATTTAAGAACCATTATTTTTAAGAGTGTATACCCAATAAAGTGAAAGAAGTGCATTTTAAAATTTTGCATAATATGTAATGCTCTTGTGTCAAAATTTTGTGATGTAGCTGATATATGCACCTTCTGTAAAAAAAGAAAGTGAAGATATTTGTCATTTATTTTTCTCATGTAATGTTTCATCACTTTTCTAAAAAAAGGTTTTGAGTTGTTTTTCTAAAGTTAATATGAACAGTAATTTACACATTAAGGATGTTGTTTGCTTTTTTGAAAACCAAAAACCAAAACAAATCTTTAGAATGTACTGTTAACTTTCTTTCTTTGACTTTTATTTCTCGCAAATCTGAGTTTATATATCACATTTCTAAGAAGGAAAAACAGAATTGTGAGATATAGCCTACTCGTTATTGTCTTTTTTCCTCAGAATTGCAAGTTTATCCCGCAATTCTGACTTTTTTCCCCCTCAGAATTGTGAAATAAACTCACAATTGCGAGTTATAAAGTCCGAACTGGGAGATATAAACACGCAAATGCAAGAAAAAAAGTCAGAATTGTGAAATAAAAATGGTATAGACTTTTTAAAAGTTATCTACGTAAAATGTTATAGGTTTAAATATTATTTCATGCTGTTACTGCTAAGTATGTATGTCCTCTATGAACTGCATGTGAATATTATGTAGACTTACTATTTACATCAAATTCCTGCTTTAACAGTAGACTAATCATTGCAGGTTTCATCAGTCCGTCTGTGACTGCAACATTAAACGTCTCCGTTTAGCTTCAAAAGGGCATTTTCAAAAATGAAGACTTCTGATTCCGACATCCAAGACGCAAAACAATTTTTTTTCTCTTATTCTGTCGATTTTGCTCATTTTCTTCCACTCATTGGGCATTTTCTTCCACTTGCTACCGCTATTTTTCTGCAACCACTATGCCCGCGCAGCTGATGCTCATGGAAATGCTCATGGAAATGAGCATCCCTTTGCCCCTAGTCTTTGGCCTTACTGTGTGTAATAGGTCAACAAATCAACTTTAATTACTGTTTATACGTTAACTTCAACTGTATATTTACAATTAATTGCGAGGACTTGTCACCCTGGGTCACATGATCATAAACAACTAAATTACTTCCTTGAAGTGACCATCGCATGTGTTCCCTTCGCTAACAGATTTGTGGAAGGGCCCTTCGTGAAGGGTTCAGTTTTCAGTTGTTCACTTTCGTTTGGAATGCCCCACACAAAGAACGTTTTATAAGTGACATGTTGTAATCTGGTGACTGTCGGCGTTGTTCTACTTGGTTGGTCGGTCTGCGTTTTTGCGCACGCGCACTTATTATATACGGAAATTTTGAACCTCAAGCTGTGTAACTAGTGTCTGAAATTTACAGTGTATGATCACGCGATGTTTCTGCTCAACTAATGATCGACGCTAATTTTATGTTCAGTTTACTGGTGTTTTTTCCTAAATAAAACTATTATAGTGCGTTGATAGTCACGAATATACGGTGGCCGAGAGAGCTCAACGCGCTGCAAATAAAGAAAACATCTTCATCAGTTTGACAACACACGCGCTGCAAACTCCACAACACTTACAAATAGTGAAACGCGCTGCAAATAAAGAAAACATCTTCATCAGTTTGACAACACATGCGCTGCAAACTCCACAACACTTACAAATAGTGAAACGCGCTGCAAATAAAGAAAACATCTTCATCAGTTTGACAACACATATGCGCTGCAAACTCCACAACACTTACAAATAGTGAAACGCGCTGCAAATAAAGAAAACATCTTCAACAGTTTGACAACACATATGCGCTGCAAACTCCACAACACTTACAAATAGTGAAACGCGCTGCAAATAAAGAAAACATCTTCATCAGTTTGACAACACATGCGCTGCAAACTCCACAACACTTACAAATAGTGAAACGCGCTGCAAATAAAGAAAACATCTTCATCAGTTTGACAACACATATGCGCTGCAAACTCCACAACACTTACAAATAGTGAAACGCGCTGCAAATAAAGAAAACATCTTCATCAGTTTGACAACACATATGCGCTGCAAACTCCACAACACTTACAAAAAGAAAAACGCGCTGCAAATAAAGAAAACATCTTCATCAGTTTGACAACACATGCGCTGCAAACTCCACAACACTTACAAATAGTGAAACGCGCTGCAAATAAAGAAAACATCTTCATCAGTTTGACAACACATATGCGCTGCAAACTCCACAACACTTACAAAAAGAAAAACGCGCTGCAAATAAAGAAAACATCTTCATCAGTTTGACAACACATGCGCTGCAAACTCCACAACACTTACAAATAGTGAAACGCGCTGCAAATAAAGAAAACATCTTCATCAGTTTGACAACACATATGCGCTGCAAACTCCACAACACTTACAAAAAGAAAAACGCGCTGCAAATAAAGAAAACATCTTCATCAGTTTGACAACACACGCGCTGCAAACTCCACAACACTTACAAATAGTGAAACGCGCTGCAAATAAAGAAAACATCTTCATCAGTTTGACAACACATATGCGCTGCAAACTCCACAACACTTACAAAAAGAAAAACGCGCTGCAAATAAAGAAAACATCTTCATCAGTTTGACAACACACGCGCTGCAAACTCCACAACACTTACAAATAGTGAAACGCGCTGCAAATAAAGAAAACATCTTCATCAGTTTGACAACACATATGCGCTGCAAACTCCACAACACTTACAAAAAGAAAAACGCGCTGAAAATAAAGAAAACAAATTCATCAGTTTGACAACACACGCGCTGCAAACTCCAAAACACTTACAAATGGTGAAACGCGCTGCAAATAAAGAAAACATGTGGAGTTTGCAGCGCGTGTGTTGTCAAACTGATGAAGATGTTTTCTTTATTTGCAGCGCGTTTTTCTTTTTGTAAGTGTTGTGGAGTTTGCAGCGCATATGTGTTGTCAAACTGATGAAGATGTTTTCTTTATTTGCAGCGCGTTTCACTATTTGTAAGTGTTGTGGAGTTTGCAGCGCATGTGTTGTCAAACTGATGAAGATGTTTTCTTTATTTGCAGCGCGTTTTTCTTTTTGTAAGTGTTGTGGAGTTTGCAGCGCATATGTGTTGTCAAACTGATGAAGATGTTTTCTTTATTTGCAGCGCGTTTCACTATTTGTAAGTGTTGTGGAGTTTGCAGCGCATGTGTTGTCAAACTGATGAAGATGTTTTCTTTATTTGCAGCGCGTTTCACCATTTGTAAGTGTTGTGGAGTTTGCAGCGCATGTGTTGTCAAACTGATGAAGATGTTTTCTTTATTTGCAGCGCGTTTTTCTTTTTGTAAGTGTTGTGGAGTTTGCAGCGCATATGTGTTGTCAAACTGATGAAGATGTTTTCTTTATTTGCAGCGCGTTTCACTATTTGTAAGTGTTGTGGAGTTTGCAGCGCATGTGTTGTCAAACTGATGAAGATGTTTTCTTTATTTGCAGCGCGTTTTTCTTTTTGTAAGTGTTGTGGAGTTTGCAGCGCATATGTGTTGTCAAACTGATGAAGATGTTTTCTTTATTTGCAGCGCGTTTCACTATTTGTAAGTGTTGTGGAGTTTGCAGCGCATGTGTTGTCAAACTGATGAAGATGTTTTCTTTATTTGCAGCGCGTTTCACTATTTGTAAGTGTTGTGGAGTTTGCAGCGCATATGTGTTGTCAAACTGATGAAGATGTTTTCTTTATTTGCAGCGCGTTTCACCATTTGTAAGTGTTGTGGAGTTTGCAGCGCATGTGTTGTCAAACTGATGAAGATGTTTTCTTTATTTGCAGCGCGTTTCACCATTTGTAAGTGTTGTGGAGTTTGCAGCGCATGTGTTGTCAAACTGATGAAGATGTTTTCTTTATTTGCAGCGCGTTTCACTATTTGTAAGTGTTGTGGAGTTTGCAGCGCATGTGTTGTCAAACTGATGAAGATGTTTTCTTTATTTGCAGCGCGTTTTTCTTTTTGTAAGTGTTGTGGAGTTTGCAGCGCATATGTGTTGTCAAACTGATGAAGATGTTTTCTTTATTTGCAGCGCGTTTCACTATTTGTAAGTGTTGTGGAGTTTGCAGCGCATGTGTTGTCAAACTGATGAAGATGTTTTCTTTATTTGCAGCGCGTTTCACCATTTGTAAGTGTTGTGGAGTTTGCAGCGCATGTGTTGTCAAACTGATGAAGATGTTTTCTTTATTTGCAGCGCGTTTTTCTTTTTGTAAGTGTTGTGGAGTTTGCAGCGCATATGTGTTGTCAAACTGATGAAGATGTTTTCTTTATTTGCAGCGCGTTTCACTATTTGTAAGTGTTGTGGAGTTTGCAGCGCATGTGTTGTCAAACTGATGAAGATGTTTTCTTTATTTGCAGCGCGTTTTTCTTTTTGTAAGTGTTGTGGAGTTTGCAGCGCATATGTGTTGTCAAACTGATGAAGATGTTTTCTTTATTTGCAGCGCGTTTCACTATTTGTAAGTGTTGTGGAGTTTGCAGCGCATGTGTTGTCAAACTGATGAAGATGTTTTCTTTATTTGCAGCGCGTTTCACTATTTGTAAGTGTTGTGGAGTTTGCAGCGCATATGTGTTGTCAAACTGATGAAGATGTTTTCTTTATTTGCAGCGCGTTTCACCATTTGTAAGTGTTGTGGAGTTTGCAGCGCATGTGTTGTCAAACTGATGAAGATGTTTTCTTTATTTGCAGCGCGTTTCACCATTTGTAAGTGTTGTGGAGTTTGCAGCGCATGTGTTGTCAAACTGATGAAGATGTTTTCTTTATTTGCAGCGCGTTTCACTATTTGTAAGTGTTGTGGAGTTTGCAGCGCATGTGTTGTCAAACTGATGAAGATGTTTTCTCATTTGCAGCGCGTTGAGCTCTCTCGGCCACCGTACGAATAGGTCAAATGTGGGTCATTTTAGGTCGACCATAAACCCACGAAACGCTTCAGCACAGCGTCGACAATTTTTACGTACACAACAGCGCGAGACGAGTCGTGCTGCCATGACACCTGCTGAAGCAGCGCCGAAGAAAAAACACGTTCGGTTTGCCAGGATGGAAGAGGACATTAACCGCGACGAACAGGAAGAGGATACCCTTTTCGACAAGCGTAAAGACAATAAGGAGGGGCTGAAAAGTGCTCTGAAGGGGGGTAAAGGGGTACTGAACCCGGGGTCTGATCAGGTTGATGTAATTCGACCCGGACGGAGCCAGAGCAATACTGGGACATGCTGGCGATGGCTGGTCAGCCTTGTGCTTTGCGCATCGTTTCTCGGACTGGTGGGTCTGTATGTTGCATATGAAAAATAGAAAAAGCTTATATGGACATAAATAAGGCTTTGAAACTGATTTTTAAAGTCCTATCTCCTGTTATTTTATTTCTGTAGATGTCTTGTGGCTGTTAAAAAAACAACTGACTGATATAAATAACTGGAAATAGATGTTCAAATCATTGTTATGGTCATTTCCTTTTCGTCTCACAGTATTCTCATGAAATAGGATTATTTGCATAAAGTAAAATGTCAGACACGTTAACAGTGGTGTAACAAGGCTGACAGGTTAATCTGGGCCTGGGTACAATAAATTCAGGCTAATATTATGATATTTTGACATGATACTACTGTTTGGTTACCATATTCATGTGCTATGTAGTAGTCTATATTACACAGTTTGTACAAGGTACATGATTACCGTGGTATTAGCATGATACTATGCTGATATTCATTCAGGGTGTAGTTTAGTAATGCAATACTACTCATCCCAGGATATTGAAATGGCTGGTAGAAAAATCTTTTCTGAAGCACATTATTTAATGTCACTGACTGGTGTAAGCAATTATAAATCTTGGCTCCTAAGCAGTCATAGTTTATAAACAGATTGTATGCATTAACACAAAGTGAATGTTTTTTTGTTTTTTTTTTAAATACCTTGTATGTTTTTCCCAATACAATAACATGGTATTGTTTGAAGTACCATTTAAATACTGGTATGTGAATATAGAATTACCATCTGATGTCATTACTGTACCTCTGTAAGACATCAATCCATTTTAATGTGCGCCTGTTGGAATGTACACATAAAATATCTTATTTTTATTATATTTATAGGGAATGGCCATTTCTGTATTGGGCCCTACATTTGAAGACCTGGCTATCAATGTCAACAAGAACATCAGTAATTTATCCTATATATTTGTGGGTCGTTCATCAGGATACATTGGAGGCTCCCTGTTAGGAGGGATCATTTTTGACTGTGTGAATCCCCATCTGCTTTTGGGTAAGCCCCATGGACTCCACAGAGAAAAGGACAATGTGTTAAATGAAAGAGGCATTTTAATATTTAACTTTAGTAAATTATTTACTTTAAATTTGAGTTACCATTGATTGGTTAAATGCTTTCAGTGATAAGAAAAAGGGGAAAGCACAGAAAGGGAGGCTACAGAAAAGTGAGCTAAATTGCCCAAAATAACATTCCTGTTACTCTGCTACAAACTATTATGCATGAGTTCATGATTGTTTGAAGGACCATGGTGTATGTTTTTTGTTAGGACCCCACAGAGTTGCAGAATTATTTGGCTGAAATATTTTTGAAAAGTCATGGCAGTTAAAGGGCAATTGTCAGTAGTACACTGCAGTATGTTCTCCCCTTTATTTTGTATTTAGTCATATATTTATTTATTTTGTGGAAATGAGATATTGTGAAGTATGGTTCCCTTGGTGATTCATTGCTCATGGTTGATTTATGTCTGCAGGTTTCTCGTTGTTAATCACAGCGTTTGGGATGTCTGGTACTCCCTTTTGTAAAAAGGCTTGGCTGCTCACTGTTTTGATGTCCAGTGTGGGGGTTTCAATGGGAATTTTAGACACAGGTAAGCATGCTTTCGGTGTAGATGCAGTGTTATAGTTTAATACCAGCATTAAGCAATTAACAATATAGGTGACAATATAAAAGCTTTTACTGTAACTCTTGAGTTTCTGGTTGTCAACAGGTGGTAATGTTCTCATCCTGAACACATGGGGAGAGCAGGCTGGGCCTCATCTGCAGGCTCTGCACTTTAGCTTTGCTGCTGGAGCCTTTGCCTCCCCAATCATAGCCAAGCTGCTGTTCGGCCACCATTCTGACAACGACTCCATTAACACTCCTTCAGTGTCTGGCCACGCCTCTAAGACCTTCTTGCCATTTTCCCATCCAAAGAGCACTCCTTTAACATCCATGTGGGCCTACATTGTGATTGGTGCTTTTGTTTTATTTGTGTCACTCTTCTTTTTTATCCTGTACTCCTGCAGTTCCCCCAACTCAAATAGGGCAAAGACACCCTCAGGGAAGCAGCTGTTCTCCAAACATCACAACACACTTATATTCCTGCTGTCCGTGTTCTTCTTCTTCTATGTTGGAAGCGAGGTGGCGTACGGTTCCTTTATATTTACCTATAGCAAGGACTATACTGGTATGAAAGAGGCTCATGCAGCAGGACTGAATTCGCTGTTCTGGGGAATGTTTGCAGCTGGTCGTGGTCTGGCCATATTCTTTGCGGCTTGCCTGCGCCCAGGCACCCTGATCCTGCTGAGTCTAGTGGGCACCACACTTTCCTCACTCTTGCTGTGTCTTTTTAGCCAAAATTCCACTATGCTCTGGACCTGCACTGCCATGTATGGTGTCTCTATGTCTACCACCTTTCCCAGTGGGATTTCATGGGTCGAGCAGTACACATCTGTGACAGGGCGCTCAGCTGCAGTGTTTGTGGTGGGTGCAGCTCTTGGAGAAATGGTTCTGCCAGCTCTGTTGGGCTTCTTACTGGGGCAGGTGCAGAATCAGCCATTGCTGATGTACCTGGCGCTTTGCACATCCACCTTCACTTCTATCCTGTTCCCTGTCTTGTACAAACTAGCATCACCAGGAGGGGACGCCACGTTACGGAAAACGTCAGGGAGACACACCAAGGATGCTGATGACAGTGAGTACCGCCAAGCACTGCTAGACAATGTGGAGGAAGAGGAACAGGAAATTGAAAGTGAAGCTGACCAGTGGAATGATGCAGACTTTGAGGTGATAGAGATGGATGATGCCAGCCTGTTGAGCTCTCCTTCTAAAGCCTCAGTGCCACCTGATATTGCAGCTAGTGAGTTTGCTGCTCACTCAATGGCCACACCATTGTCAGCACCCTCAAGAGACACCGCAGCCCTGACCTCT
The DNA here is from genome assembly GCF_024489055.1 of Chanodichthys erythropterus. NCBI lineage: Eukaryota > Metazoa > Chordata > Actinopteri > Cypriniformes > Xenocyprididae > Chanodichthys > Chanodichthys erythropterus. The sequence continues at coordinate 29,225,718 of NC_090224.1, read as the reverse complement.
CTGTCTAACACTCCGTATTTTCCCACAGACTCTCCCAGACGCAAACTCTTAATGTCCCTCAACAGGGAGAAGAAAGACTAATTTATTGCACTACGTCAAAGATGTCTCAGACTTTAGCCCGGAACTGAGAAGTGGCTGCTAAATCCTGCACACCACATCAACCTGAAGCATTTTTCCCCCTTTGGTGAAAAGATCACACTAGCCAGTTGATTTGCACTTTCCAAAGCCAGTTGCATTTTTGATGGTCCTTACGGCAACACACCACTGTACAGGATTATCTGAAAGAAGTTTAATTAGCATATTGAACATTAACTGAGAATTGACCTGTCTTTGAAGGTCAGCCTTATTATTGGACACCAATGTATATTAGGATTATATTAACATATTGGACTTCTACATCTCTCCTCTCATTGATTGATTTACCTTAAATCAAAGGTTTTTGTACAATTGTGACCAGCACAATACACTAGTCTTAAGAACTGTGAACTAAGGCAACATTTTTTTGTATTGTATGGTTAGATTGACTGTATAAAGTTTCATTAGTGATATTTTGATGTTGAAGTCTTTCTTGTAAATCCTCAAATTTTATGTTCACAAAATATTTTTATTAATTTTTCAGTCATACTGAATGCTTGGTAATTACTAAATTATTAGCACATTATGGTTTAAGTGTACATTATGCTTTCAGTGTAGACAGAACAGTCACTTCTGGTTTGGACACAGCATGTGATTAAAGAACACAACTGCCAGTTTCCATGATACTTTTGCAGGTTTGTCCCCCAAAAGTTCTGTAACTGCATATAACAATATTGACAATTTTGTATTAACTTAAATCAAATCTTACATTATTTTCTAGAAATGTCTCAATCCATTTTACAATGTTATTGCTCTGTTAATAACCAATGTGGAAAAAATATGCACTGCATAAATATTTGACTGATTTGTGAATTACAATAGTGTATACCCCAAGATGATGTAAGGACCAATTTCAATAGAAACAAGCATTTTTTGAATACATCGACTTTTATTATATCAATATTAAATCTCCACCCACAAATGTTCTTTAAAAACAAAGCACCTTAAGTTTTTGCAAGTTTACAGAAACAGGTTACAGAGCTCTGTAAGCTCTTGAGTTTTTACATAGCTAGGTAACAATGTCTGGTTTAGAATAGAGAACGCATTAGAAAAGTACTTAAAAAGGAGGGGGGAAAAAGTACAAATGTGCACACGGACAATATAAATTATTAATCATTGCCGAAGTCCAAGTTAAGGCTGATACTGACTTACTTACTTTGTAGAGAATGGACAGAGAAAGCATGTAGAATTCATAAGCAGGGCATACAGCCAGAATTTTGGATCATCGTAGGCTTATTTACAAGATACTGATTTTACAGGGGGAAAAAAATAATTGGAGTCAAACATTGCCCCACAAGATTTATAGCCAGAACTGAATTTCCTTGATTTACAAATTGCTACAGTATGAGGTTCAGTTTATAGAGGATTATGCTGTAAATGTTTGACCTGTCAATCTGCAAAAATGTAGCATATTAATGAACACTCAGGCAACAACTACGAAGCAAATTCAAACACAGGGCATCAAAATTATCTTCCACTTTTCTGTATTTAAGGCCTCTTTAGTACCAGTCAAACAGTACAAGATGGAAACTCTCTAAGGTCACATAAGAAAAAAAAAGCACCTTTTCAAACTATAATAACTAGAAATTGTGCTGAATGGCACAGTGATAATAGCACCAGAGTAAAATGAAAGGGAGGCAAATTGCTGGACTATCAGAACTGCTCCAACAGCTGGCGAAGGTATGGTCCTCGGGAAAGATGCCGATTGACACGAGACAATTTGTAGAGTATTGGGCAGTCCAATGAGATGCATGGCACCTGACGCTCTGCACTGCCACTGCAACTTCTACATACCTGTCAATTAAATCACAACAGAAAAGAACATAAAAGATTGATATATGACAAACATGAAACATGTGACCCCTAGACTCACACAGCCAGACTTTTGCTTTGAGGGCCCAAATCTGGTCCTTGGTGCAGCTTAAGGCCATTTCATATACCAAATATGTTGCAAAAAGTGAAATGAGTGGGGAAAAGTGGTCTTTTACACCAAAAGCTACAGAAAATAAGTGTCAGGTTGAAGAAAATGCAAATTTATATCCACACAGGAGGCATGCCTGTACAGAAAGTGCAACACAAACACCCTTCTCTGCTGCACACCATTCCAGGTATCCGAACAGGACAAAAGGACAAGTTCATTCAGCTCTGTAAATTCACCAGTAAAAATAAATGAAACTGACATGATGTTTAAGTCATTTGCATGGTTGAATTTGATCACTGAAGGTCAGCAGACACCAGTAAATAAAGAGAGTGTAAAGGATTAAAGTACATTTGTAACATTTTACATATTTATTGAATTACTGCAGGTTTGCATAGTATTCTTTGTTTGTACTTCCCTGTGTGTAGGGCTGCAACGATTAATCGCGATTAATCGTTTGCAAAATAAAAGTCTGTGTTTACGTAATATATATGTGTGTGTTCTGTGTATAATAATTATGTATATATAAATACACACACATACAGGTATAAAGTTTAGAAATATATGCATGTATTATAAATATATATATTTATATATATTTTATATAACATATAAACAAATATTTTATATATAAATTTTTAACATTTTTAAAAATTTTAACTCCAATTGTTTACTCCAACAATTTTAAACATTTTTATTAAATATATACATGAATGTATGTGTATTTATATATACATAATTATTATACACAGAACACACACATATATATTACGTAAACTCAGACTTTTCTTTTGTAAACGATTAATCGCGATTAATCGTTGCAGCCCTACCTGTGTGTTTTTATACTTTGAGGAATACAGAATGTGTTTTGTGCAAGTGAGACAAGTAAAGAGCATCTGTCTGGTTTCTTATAAAGTACAGCATACACGTAAAATTTGCTATCAAAATCCAAACTAATCATTTCATAAACCAAACTCTTATTTTCTTAGCTTAAAAGCAAACTATGAATTAGTCGGTAAAGCACAACATTATATTAATCGCTATTATTTTGATAGTTTAACTGGCCTTTGCTTTTTATAATTTAAGAAACTTGTTGCAAAAAGACTAAGATGTAGACAGTTACAAACTTCCTGACATGCAAATTGATCAGTAATATTCATTTTGTTTTTACGTCCCCGAAAAACAAATATTTAGCTTCCATGCAGATCCATGCTTCCATGCTGTGGTATAAAAAAAAAAAAAATCTAAAAAGTAATCAGATGCTCAGTGAACAAGTGAATAATCTATGGCATTCTCAGACCAAGAAAACATGACCTCTAACCTTTAGGAACTGGTCTTGCTGGTTTTCCCAAAGCCGCAATTCTTGGTGTAGGTGGACAGCAACACGCTGCGGTTCAGCCCGGCAATGCTCACACACTCCCAGCTGTGTCAGCTCATCACAAACGGGGCAATGCAGTGTTGTAAAGTACTGCGAGATGGTGCCTTTTCTTGTGCCCTCATCTCCTCCTCCACTGCCTGCAGAGCTCCATGCCTTCTGTACCTGTGCAATGAAAAGCACCACCACCAAACAAATGCAGATTATTATTATTATTATTATTTTTTAAATGTCTTTTCTTCTTTTAAAAGGTGAAACATGCAATATTTTGATGTTAAAATACTTTCTCCAATTTCTATATGCAGAGTTAACTATGATTGAATCCAGTGTGAACAATGTGGTTCTGCACTGCTATCAGCACAATAGTTTAAGCATCCCTACTACCAGCCTGACACAGCAATAATGGCTCAACCAAATGACATGCGTTTGGAGCGGCACTACTTGTTCGTCCTGAAAAATGGCAGTATTAGGGAACCTTTACTCATTATTTTTAAGAACTGTGGCACAGACATGACAACAGGGGGCTCATTTGAATAGTTGCACACTAAGCTCATACCATTGTTTAAGTTAGTGGTTCCAAACCTTTTCTGCCAGGCCCCCCTTTTGAAGAGAAAAATATTTAAGCCTCCCACCAACATTCACCCACATAACGACAGTCTTGGACATGATCTAGCTGGAAAATCCAAAAGGATTTATTTTAAACACTAATTAATACCATACTACAACTTCACATCATGAACACAAAGAAACCCGAGTCTCTGAGTGGCATCTTAACTTGCTCACTAATATTTTCGACTAATACACTTGGTCTCTCTTCATTACCCATCATTGTACCAGTGAATCTGAGGGTGAGATATGCCTGCAATACTCAATTCTGATTCTTCAATTGCGGCATCTAGAGCTGTTATTCCACAACAACACCTGCTACAACTGATAATAGACCACTTAAGCAGGTAATGAGAGTCATCTTGAGGTAATAAAATGTCAAATTAATATTTTGTGTTAAAATGTGTACCCATGTGGAAAATAGCCGCAAAATAAGGGGGGTAATTTCATGTGGGATCTTGTATCACTCTGAAGGGGTTTTATTTTAAATTTTTTTATGCATAATCTGCTGACTGTACACTATTCCTTAGCCTTGCCGTGGCTGCCGTTTTATAACTCTGGTCCCACCTAGGGGTTGCGCCCCCAGTTTGGGAACCACTGTTTTTAAAGGTGCCCTAGATTATGTTTTTAAAAGATGTAATATAAGTCTAAGGTGTCCCCTGAATGTGTCTGTGAAGTTTCAGATCAAAATACCCCATAGATTTTTTTAAATTAATTTTTTTAACTGCCTATTTTGGGGCATCATTATAAACGCGCCGATTTTATGCTGCGGCCCCTTTAAATCCCGTGGTCCACGCCCACAGAGCTTGCGCTTGCCTTAAACAGTGCCTAAACAAAGTTTACACAGCTAATATAACCCTCAAAATGGATCTTTACAAAGTGTTCGTCATGCATGCGGCATGCATGCGTCGGATTATGTGAGTATTGTATACTGTTATATTGTTTACTTCTGATTTTGAATGAGTTTGATAGTGCTCCGTGGCTAACGGCTAATGTTACTCTGTTGGAGAGATTTATAAAGAATGAAGTTGTGTTTATGCATTATACAGACTGCAAGTGTTTAATAATGAAAATAGCGAGGGCTCTCTTGCCTCCGTGAATACAGTAATAACCGATGGCAACTTTAACCACATTTAACAGTACATTAGCAACATGCTAATGAAACATTTAGAAAGACAGTTTACAACTATCACTAAAAATATCATGTTATCATGGATCATGTCAGTTATTATTGCTCCATCTGCCATTTTTTGCTATTGTTCTTGCTTGCTTACCTAGTCTGATGATTTGGTTGTGCACATCCAGACGTTAATACTGGCTGCCCTTGTTGGAATGTTGGAAACGTGGGCTGGCATTATGCAAATATTGGGGGCGTACATCCCGACTGTTACGTAACAGTCAGTGTTATGTTGAGATTCGCCTGTTCTTCGGAGGTCTTTTAAACAAATGAGATTTATATAAAAAGGAGGAAAAAATGGAGTTTGAGACTCACTGCATGTCATTTCCATGTAATGAACTCTTGTTATTTAACAATGCCAAGATAAATTCAATTTTTCATTCAAGGGCACCTTTAAGCCAATGTTGCTTTGTCAAACCCACCTCGATGCTCAAACAGAACAATATTTGAGAACCAGATAGCCAGCGTTTATACTTTTTATGAAAATCAACCTACAAATGGCTTACTTACAGTCTCTGCACATGAAACTGGGATAGGTGAAAGTATTTTAATATGTAAAAAAAATTTTTTACATGTTTTGTAACCCACCACCAGATGTTGCCTTTATATAAATAATAGCTAGTAAGTATAATTCAGTACAATTTAGTTCTTAAGTTCTTAGTTCTTAGCTACAAAACAGACATTCAAAGAGCAACAGAAAAGTACAAGAATTAACAGATACACACATTTAAGATGATCAGTGTTCTGCATATGCTAAAAGACAAAATGACAAATAACTAACCCTCGGCAACTCGTGGTACCAGCTGAACACATCTACTCCAATCAGGTTGAAAATTCGTGCAAGTGGTGGCAAGATCTGCTTGGCGATGTAGTAGGTGGCGTTGAGGCGCAGGCTGGGGTTCTGCAGTACCTCTACAGGACGCCGAACCAGCTGTATGAGCGGCACTCCTGGCATCCCGTACACAATAACATATGGCACACGCTCACCCACACGCGGCTCCAACCGTCGATCATACGCCATCATACGCCTAAGATGTATAGAAAAGAGCAAAAAAAACAAAAAAACCTTTTTGGACAGCAACCTTTGTGGGACATTTGAATGCATTTAGATTCAGCCTGGATTCAGAACAAGGAGCAGCATTTTCAGCAAAGATTTCCCCTCAAAATCTAATTTCAGCATCTTTTAATGGATGTATTGCTAGGTAACAGCCTCTGTTACAATAACACTCTTTCAAAACACATGCAGAAAATAAACCAGTCCGGTCAGGAAAAACAAGTACACATTCTGACATGCAAACATAATAGTACCAGCTGAAAATGTATGTACTGATCTTGGGACTGTTATTTAATAGCCTTATAATACTGTTTATTCATCAGTGTTAGTGATTCTTACAATGTATATTTAGGTTAAGTAAAGTGGGATGGTATAGTTGTGTGTGTAACCATTTTTTTATTAAATAAATTAACTTGGTTCAAAATGTGAGTCCCATGGACAAACCAGTTGAGAACCACTGTATTAGAGGATATTTTAGGGCGTTCACCAAAGAAGATGCATACCAAACTTCATGGATCATATGGTAGCAGATTTATAATGTATTTTTAGTTGTAGTGTCCACTGTTGGCAGAATTTTATGAAACTTTGTGTGAATCCTCAGAATGTCCTGTTGTCTATGTGTGTCAAGTTTTGCTTAGCTCGGACACTGTACAAATGGGCACTGCCCGAACAATTAACTAACATATCTTTGCAAAGCATCCACAAATAATTTTTTTTGATAACTTTTTGGAAAAAAACACTTTTCCTTTAATGATTATTGTGAGTGCCATCATAATTTCCAGTGACCCGTAAATATCTGTTAATATCTCAAAAAAATAGTTTTAATCTCAGACATCCATTTTTAGCACTGACCCATGTACCCACCTTTCCAAACACAGACATTCACTCACTCACCTGGTAAGTTCCAGAGCAGGGACACAGGCCCCTGGTCGGTATGATCCGCTGCCCCGGTATTCTTTGGCAAAGATGAGGTCCTGCATGCTGGCTTTGGCCTCTAGCACCTTCACACACTGCCGCTGCACATACTGCTTCACCTGGCTGATGTCACGAGACTCAAAAAGCAGCTTCAGAGATCGCTCCAGAATCTAAAAAACAGAACTTCATTAACCACATCAACTGACATTCAACAATCCCATGATCAATGCATCTAAAGCAACTAGACAATAAGTACATTAACATGTGCAGTTAAAATATAGCTACAAGGGGATTTTGTGTAGTTAAGATTTTGCGAATAGCTTTGTTGTGTTTGCTGCATGTCATCTGTTTTTTTGGACAACAGAGTCCATTTGTAGTCTAATTAATGTGTATACGTGGATGAAACAGCAACAAATCACATTATCCAGATTTCACAGAAAAAACAAATGGTACGATTTCTGTTGGACAAAAGTTTTCACAACATATTATTGCTTTAGTCCATCCCAAATCAAGTTTTTCAAGTGCTTGTAAACAATAATATAAGACAGCATGTTAAGGTAGGAATAGATTTTTCAGCCCAGCTACAGCAAGATTCTGTCCCATTCCAGAAAAAAAAAAAGTGTGATATTTTGACCTGGTCGACATGGATTTTTCAGTCTCAGTCCCATAAGATTTTGTCTCAATGTCATAGACTATGCTTCAGACCACACCTTGTTGCATTTATTGCAGTGGAGGAAAAAAAAGAAAGAAGCTGCTTTCCCTCACTGATGCATCAAAAATTACACAAAAGTATACATAAAATAACAACAAGGCACTGTACTATGAACAGAAATGCGCAACAGGACAAACAGAGAACAGGGGAAAAACAGAAGACAAATAAAACCTTTGGAGACACTATATCATACCAAACCTCAGAATATCACAAATAGAGGCATTTACACTGTCCAAGTATGGTATCCCGGTCCGTGTACCTTCGTATAATTTGTTTTTTCGTTTTTGTCTTCTAAACGGAAAAACGAAGAAAGCATTCATTTGTCACATATTCGACCCTCCTCATGAGCATAAATAAACAAATCTCGAGTCGTTTTTTTCATATTTTTATTTTCGTTTTAATCACACTTTGTTCTAATCCACCAAAAGGAAAAACAATAAAACCAAAATGGATAAACGGCTTGAATAATCGATTTCTACATGGGCGGGAATAAAACGCCCCTTTCCGCTGATTGGTCAACCAAAGATCAAACCGCGCCATCAGTTCTCAGCTCCAGAATCAGCTCCGCGCAGCAGTAGGCTATTATATCCGATATATTTGTACGGATTATTACAGAGTTTATTGCAATTACATTTAATCTAGTTCTCATCAAACAGCCAGACTAATAAATAGCTAATAATAAATATACACAACCCGTGCCAGGGTAACCTAGACAGAGCTTTCTTCTGTATTCATTCGCGTGCCGTGAAATAGCCTACTCATTTATCGTAATAGCTAAATATTAATTTACGTGGCATCTGCTCTCACAACTTTGGCACACTTATTAGCCTCAATCTGTGTGCCGGACTGTGTGCCGCACTGGACAGCACTGAGATTGGTCAGTCTACTGAAGCGCAGAGCAGAATCGATTCAAGGGTCAAGTCATCTTCATTTATATAGCGCTTTTTACAATACAGATTGTTTCAAAGCAGCTTCACAGTGATAATAGGAAATTAATAGACAGCGTTTGTTTTGGCTTTACAGCAGCTATAAAGTGTATCGAGCTAAAGTTTTTGATTGAATCACTTCCGTTGTAAAAATCAATAATTATTAACTTAAATGACGCTTAAATGACACATTTTTAACTGAAAACAGAACAGAAACAGAAACTTTTAATGCGTCTTGCCGTTCATTACGTGTTTAAGGGTAGACTATAACATTTTGAACAATAAAGCCAGAAATGAATATATATATTTTTTTATATTTATTGCCATCTATTACCGTCAAAAAATTAATTAGTAAAATAAGCTATATTTAAAATAGCTATATCTTATCAAAGGCATGCCATTTTTAATTTAAAAACTTAAATTTAGTCAATACAATTATATTTTTACATTATTTTGTTTCAACCAAAGGAATCTTGCGCTGCAGAGGTGGCAATGCAGAATCTGAAGTTGCTTTTAGATGTATTTACACAATTAATGCTGCTTAGAGAGGTCTGTAAATACATTCACACAGCAGAGCAAATACATAATGTAATTACATTAATTTTATGTTTTTATAAAAATGATTTGAATACAGAAATAAATAAATTACAAGATGAAACGAATATAAAATATTGCCAGTAGGTGGCAGCAAGTCACTGTGTTAATGAACGAGTGATTTTATTCAATCGATTCGCTCGAAACGCTGATTCATTCAGTAATAAAAGGCTGTATGGCTGATGAATCACTCAACCGATTTGTTCAAAGACTCGGATTCATTCACGAATTTACTACTATAGGCTACTCTGTGCACCTTATGTTGCGAGTCGCACAATGATCTGTGACTTTGCTTTAGAAATTTAGCTGGCAGAAAAAAATAAATTGTTTTGAGGGACATACTCAGTGTTAATGAAATAAACTCGGTGTATTGCGTTAGTTCTCCTCTCAGTTTGCTTAGTAATCATCACATTTTGTTGAAGTCACCCCTCATACGCGAGGGCTTTATCTGCGCGCAGAGGAGGTGTCATGCGCGCGCGCGGGTTTAAAATGAGCTCGCGGTCTCCCGTTTCCTCGCGTGCAGATCTGTTATCCTCTCGCGGAAGTGATTTACTGCGCGCGCAAGCATCAATTGTGCGTTCGGTCATTAATGGCATTAAAATGCCGCCATATGGCTTCATCACTGTAATATGTTTTAATAACTTTCGTTTGTATTTGGGGTGTGTATTACTTTTCTGTATTGCTACTGGAGATTCAACGAGAGACTGACCTGTTTTTGAGATGAAGATTTTTCCCCTTGATGCGGGGAAACGGCCCACTTTTTCCTATTTGTTCATTTTCTTGTTGTGCTATTTTTTTCTTGTCTGTATTCCCTTTCTTTCAACGTTGCCAGTTTGGCTTGTTTTAATATGTGTTATTGTTTACTGTAATGCCTTGACACGCGTATTTGTTTGCTGGACCTCTGATATATTATATATATATATATATATATATATATATATATATATATATATATATATATATATATATATATATATATACACATTAGTTTTATGATGCGTCTTTAAGCATCTTTACCTTATTTTTATTATTCTCAGGTTAGGTAAGAAAGTCAAATCCGATTTCTGAGCATTTTAAAAATAATCAGAGGTTGCGTTAGACTTTAACATTGTCCATCATTTTGACGGACAGGGTCGTAAAAATTCCTTCATAATCTATTATTACCCGTCATTTTAATTTTCATATTTTAATTATAATAACACATTTAATTGCTTTCATTAAGTTTTGTTTTGTAGAAAGCCTTTCTTTTAAAGTTAATTTCGTTTTTAAAAAAAATGTATCTTAATTTTAATCAATGTTTCAGTAACCAATTGCTTGGATTTAATAAATAAGAAGCAAATATAGCAGAAAATATAATCATGACATTGAAGCACGGGCGCGATCACTGGCGCGTGAACTAGAGTGCATCTAGACTAAATGAACCGAAACTCAGCGTATAGGCTTCTTGCCTCAGAGACATGAGAAATATATATATATATATATATATATATATATATATATATATATATATATATATATATATATATATATATATATATTATATGAAGAGTTTCGTTGCAAAATGAGATAAATCCGTTTTTAACATTTTTGTCAAAACATGTTTATTATTATGTAATCATGTTATTATTTTGTTCTATGGTGCTACTTAGCTGTATTTTTTAAGTTATGAAGGTTTAAATCAAAACAAACCAACTGCAGTTGAATTGATATTAATTGGAATGCACAACCAAAAAACAAGATTTTTGAAAAATTAAAAAAATGGATTTATCTCGTTTTGCAACGAAACTCTTCATATATAGAAAGCTTTAAATATCTACTTTAACGAAAACAAAATAATTTAAAACGAAAATGAAACATTGTTGATGAAACATTGATCAATATTAAGATTAAGATAAATTTTTCCAAACCGAAAGAAAGGCTTTATTTTTTTAACTGAATCTATTAACGTGCATAGGCCAATAAAAAAAGAAGAATATATAGGCTACTGGTAAAAAAAAGATATAGGCCTAGTGCCAGTAGTTATTACAGAACTGTCTGTAGATCTAGGAATTGTCTATTGGAAGTTTGACAGAATTTATTATTCTATGATTGAACTGAAAAATGCTCACTGCGCTGCTAGAAATTGTAATTTCGAGCACACAAAGAACAGCTATAATGTCGGGAAATATGCAACAGGACGGAGACAATACTTGTATATTTGCTGTAACCGCAATAATGTGTTTATATTTATTTATTCAGCAGCATTGCTCGATGTAAGAGATACATTAATTCATCAGGTTAAGAACAAAGCAAGAAAATGTATATGTAGCCTACATTACAGTTTTGTTCGTCAGAAACCTATAGGTATTATGCTCAAGGTTTTCATCAAGTGGGCGAAAACAAACTCGCTTGTGTAGTAAATATATTTTAATCAACAATAGGCTAAACCCGACCCAAAGCCATTGCACACAACAATAAGAAGCCTATATTTAGCTGTTGCGTGTAGGCTATTAAAGCATGTGCCAGGTCGCCTGTTAAAAAGCATAGAATATTTCCTGTTGGTTAAGTTGTCAGCAACATACAGTTGCAGATATTTAAAAGACCAAACAGAATAATACAAAAATCGAAAAGAAGAGAGAGAGAGAGAGAGAGAGAGACCTCGAACTCCTGTCACAAAATAAAGAGTAGACTAACTCGTGAACAAAGGATAGCTCTGTGGTTTTCACAAACGTACACAAAAGATTATAAAATAGTTTTACTTAGGCATATATGATTAAGGAAAAGGCACATACACACATGCCCAATGAAAAAATACAAATATCACACGATGAAAGTCCAAATATCAGTTGCAATAGCGTTAAAAGACAGGACTCTTGAGGTGGATCGACATTCTACTACACAGGTCTTACCGTCTTTTAATGGGGCTGGGCTGTGTAGTAAAAGGAGGGGCTGGTTTGAATATTATAGAAAACGCCGCTTTTTACGCCGTCTTTGACAGACTTAAGCGCCGTAACTGACGGCGTAATATGGAACGCCAAACGGCTAAATGAATGGCGTTTTGGGTCGGATCAAAAACCGCCGATATTAACGGCGGTTCTGCAATGAAAACGCCGTCATTTACGGCGCTTGTACTAAATAACGCCGTATTTTGCGCCGTCTTTTCGTCTAAAACGCCGCAAATAACGGCGTTTTCTGGGCACCAGGCGTTTGGTTCCTGGCGTATTTTGACCCATTTGGCGTTCCATAAACGCCTGCCCGTCTGAACGTCTGCCCGTCTTAACGTCTGCACGTCTTAACGTCTGCCCGCCTAATTTTCCTTATTTTCTCATACATTTACTGTTATAGACATTATCCTAATCTTATTTTGGCAGTTTACTCAGGGTCATATCATTATTTGTTTGTTTAAGATTTGTTAAAGCCCTGCAGCAGCCGGTCTGCATGCCTCAAGTTCATTTATAGATACTGCATTTATTATTAATTAACCATTCAGAAACCACTTTAAAACTTATTAGATTTTAAACTAAAATAATTAGCATACTTCTGATTGCCGGTTACTCCTATTCTTATAATTAAAATTGTTTAACATAAACGTACCATTTAATAGAGCTACACTAAAGTTTTTATAAAGCCAGGCACTCTATGAAATGTAGCCCATGCAGTCATAGCCTATACTCCATGATAAAAAAGGATGTTGATTCAAACAAGATTAAAAATGATTACTTATGCTGTCAATATAACAGTGTTCAGTATTTTCAGATTTAAACTATGGCTACAATTTATATTTATATTCTTATTCTTAATTCTTAAAAAAAAATATCCCCCCTGGGTGATGCTACTCCACAAACCTCCAACAGAGCATATAAAATACCAAAAATAAAAATCTTTTTTTTTTTTTAAACATCACCAAATAAAACGCTGCGTTTATATAGAACTGTCTCTTTACGACCACAACAAACGGGACACTTTTCAGACGCGCATTCCGACTTCGCCTCAGCGCCAGGCGCAAGTCAAACAAGCGCGGAAAAGGTGCAGGTGACAACGAGTGAGCTTCAGTTGAACAGCAGTGAACCGCGGTCAGATGATGTTAGTAAAACTCAGAAAAATGAACATGACTGTCCAATCAGCCGTTATACTGTGCTCGTGGCGCGCACTCAAGAACTGCATGTGCAAATGCGCCGGCGCGCGCTGCATGATTACTTTATTATAGCTTAAACAAAGCGCAAAAGAAACTACGAGCAATGGCCGTCGGTGTTCTGTTAAGTCATGAAATTACAATTGCGATTAAAGCTACCTCAAAACTGTGCATGCATGTATTTGTTGACATGGTTTTAAAGCTATTGTTATCCAATTTGTTGGCCGTAAAACGTCCTAAAAATGCACATAAGTACACCAGGGAAATCTAAATTTTCTCGGGGGAGCATGCCCCCGTACCCCTAGTAAACTACATTGTCTGACCCTGGTAACTATGAAACCCTGTGTACAGCACAGTTTATATTCTATCTAATGAAATCTGAGCCAAACGCGATTGAATGTAAAGGGTTGTATCTCGTTATTCTATTAATAACTACCGATTGATTTTGCATTTCTGTTATGAGCAGAAGTTATTTATTCATTCATCCCATCCTGTTGTCCTGTGTTTTTTTTTGTTTTCTCTCTCAGTGTATGTGGCTGCATGTTTGTATTACAGATGGGCGTGGCTTGTGATAACCTGTTGGAGGCTGCGATTGGTTCTCCTCCTCACCTGATCCGAATATAAAGACCGCCCCAAACACGCTGAAGGGGCCATCATTGTGCCATCGTGTCGTTGATCGTAACCTATCTCATCATTACTTCGTACCGTTTGCTAGTCTAGAGTGTCGTGCCAGAGAGATTGATTGTGAGTGATTATTTGGAGTTTGTATTTGTGAGTGTGACTGACTGTAGTATTTTGTTTGTTGTTATTTCTTGTCTATTCGACCCACGCCTGTTTGACTACCGATTACTGGATTCTGATACTGCTTTGTTCGCTACGGACTTCTGTAAATATTACCTGTAAATACCTTTGTATATATCTTTGCCCAGTCGAGGGATGTAGGGGGTTGGACGCCATTTTATTTTGTACACATTTTTTTCTATATTGTTTTTGGTTGGGGAGATAGGTAAGTTTAAACTGTATTTTGTTTTCTTTATTTTCAACTAGGAATTGTAGAGGTTTAAAAAAAGGATTATTTTGTTTATTGTTTTGGCCTTGTCTGCCCCTGACGCTAAACCCTCTGTAATAAATAAAATCTTTTCTTTTTGGAATCTCTCTGGTAGTGAGACTCATTTCTTCCTCTTCCTGTTGCGGCCGACCCCTAGACGGTCGTAACAATTTCTATCAGGAATTATTAGTGTCATTGTAGTGCTGCAAATATCTAAGCTATATCTAATACTTGAAATCTCAAAGTTAAATCAGAATTTTTTTGTAAAAATGTTTCTGTAACAGCTGCCAAAATAGCTTGTATATAGCTTATCAGAGGTTGCGTTACACTGTAACCTTTGTCCGTCATTTTGACTGACAGGGTCGTAAAAAATCCGTCAATCTATTATTACCCGTCATTTTAATTTTCATCTTTTAATTATAATAACACATTTAATTGCCTTTATTTTTATTCACATTTGAATATCGTTTCGTAAAAATTGTATATTAATTTTAATGTTTCATCAACCAATTGCCTGGATGTAATAAATAAGAAGCAAATATAGTAGACAATATAATCATGACATGGAGGCGCGGGCGCGATCACTGGCGCGTGAACTCAGCGGCTGCTTGCCTCAGAGACATGAGAAATATCTCTATAGAAAGCATGAAATATCTACTTTAACGAAAACGAAATAATTCAAAACGAAAAGAAAAAGGCTACTCTGTTTATGTAGAATAAACCGAATGAAATGTGCATTCTCTAAGTGCGTCCACTATGAGGAGATGATGAGAGTCAATGTCAAGTTCATCTTTGCAGTCGACACTGATTCAGAAATTATTACTTTATTAATAAACAATTAAAATGTCTCCTTGCTGTTTTGGTCACATTCATAAGACCAATATCGATTCCCTGGCTATAATCTTAACTCTTCCACTCTTTTGCCTCCGTACCCTTCCACCACACATCATTACTCCTCTTCTTCACGGCTGTTGACACTGTTGGTTTCTGTATTGTTCTTCCATTATCTAAATGTGTGACACTGAGTTGTGCTCTGTCATTGTCAAATGAAGCTTCATGAGATGCTCCTCTGAGCTATTTCAGAGACCTGGGTAGCGTTTCCCAAAAGCATCGTCCTAAGTTGATCATAGCTCCATTGCTTTCAATAGAGCTACGATCAACTTAAGCTTACGATGCTTTTGGGAAACGCAGCCCTGGTTGATTCAATGCTTCACATTCTCCTTCATTAGTGAAATGAAAAATTAAAACGTTAAAATAGCATGTCATAGGAACCAACAACAGCACATACATTTAGGCTATACCCATTTTCTATTTGTATCGCAGCCACTTTAAATTCACATAATGTAACAGAAAAAAAAAAAAAAAAAAAAAAAAAAAAAAAAAAAAAAAAAATTAAATAAATATATATATATATATATATATATATATATATATATATATATACACAAAAGTCTTTTTGCGATACAAAAAGTCTATAGCTTACAATATTATAATTTCTATTAAAATACATGATTAAAGTGTTTGATAATAGGCCATAGCTTGCACTCTGAATTAATCTTTTAATTTCGAATTTGGTCTTTTAATTTAACTGTCTTTAATGCATCATGCATTTTTTTTTTTTTTTTGTTTGTTTGATTTGTTTTATTTTATAAAGGATTTCTAAAAAACTCTGTAACAATATGTTTTACTTGGATAATGCTGTCATTATCTTAGCAGTAGTGTTTATGACAGGAGAAATGTGTTGATTAGTTGTCTCTGGTTGTCATTTTAGGACATTAAGCCCAGGCATTTTCAAGTTAAGCAATAGCACATATTTTAATGTCAGTTGATTGGCTAATAGTGTACGTTAGGTCATGTTTTCGTCAACATATTTAAACAAAATTAGGAATGGAGAAATATTCAGCGATTTTGAGGTGCGTTAAATGTGTTTTCTTTTTGCTCAAAACAAAGCAAAAACACTCATTTACAGAACTTCAGACAATTTACAAAATAACAACTGGCAAAACTTACTTCAGACGTCACGGCGCAGACGTCACGTAGCTTCTCACACGGTTTCTCAGGCGAGAAGAGGGGCGACGAAAGTGTCACGCTTCTTATCACACGTCATTGGTCACGGCTTCTGCTCACGGCAAGGTACGCGACGATCGACACGACTGATTGCTTAGTTAGCATCGTAAATAGAGAAACGACACCTCATACCCTTCCCTCGCTAACTTCACTCGGTCTCGTTGACTCGGATGTACGCCATTGCTTACGTTGCACGAGTGCCCACTTCTGGCGGAACCTTGCAATGGGCTGAACTGGAACGTCCTAAGCCCTTCATCACTTGGAATTCGCAATGGAGCTGATTTATTATTTATTTTGTCCCCTTAAAAATTGTTTAATACAGCATTCTATATGTATATATGTGTGTTTTAAATGTTTTAAAAAATAATTAAAATATCATAGAGTTGTTTGTGGTGGAGTAAATTAAACGTGATATGCGGTGATGTCATAATCGTGTTGCATTGTGGGTTATGAAGCTGCCTGAAGTGTACATATGAAGTAGACTCGCTCCCTCGGTCAAAATCGAGGGAGCAAGGGTCTGTCCATAAACTTCCCTCGTCCACTTCGCGAAGTGGAACGCACTTCAAAATGGCGGCAGGGATTCCCCGGAGGGGAAGTGTTTAGGGAAGTTCGCGAGTGCGTGTCTAAAACTGGACTGGAACGCAGCCCTCGTCACGCTTCTTATCACACGTCATTGGTCACGGCTTCTGCTCACGGCAAGGTACGCGACGATTGACACGACTGATTGCTTAGTTAGCATCGTAAATAGCGAAACGACACCTCATACTCGCGTGCTCGGACAAGACTCGCAGCAGGCGCGTCATCATTCCCCACACTCGCGCTAAATCTTCTATTTCGCTCGCGCGAACACTTTTGATTTTGTCAGTCGTGGGGCGGGACTTTACTTATTTCAGTGTAAGCTCAAATGTCATTGGTCAATTCAGTTTTTCCAGAAGTCTGTTTTGATTGGACGCCTGTTGTAAAACGATTAGACATAGCTTCATCAATGGACCAGATGCAAGTGAGTTAAACTTTATTTATTAACTGATTGATTTGGATTATTATTATAATATGGCCTTACTAAATACATTAACTTGATTTATTATTATTTTTATGGAGGTGTAGCTGCTGGGGAAATAAGAGAACACATAGCCTAGTTATATTTGCTGTAGTTCACCGCTACATTATACTTCCACTAAACAGTATCTGTTTATCCAGCCAAAATTATGTCAGTTCTGAGAACTACAGAAATGTCAAAAGTGTCAATTAAATAGTTGTAACTATGATTCTAAATCCAGAATTGCTTCATGTGGCTTTGGATGAAAGATACATATCAACAAGAGTTGTTGTGTAAGCTTTTTGTTATCATTATTTGTCAGTTTAATATATTATCAGGTTAATATATTTTCCATTAAATACCGTATAAAATGGTTTCAGCATTTCACTATGTTGAAAGGTTGCAGCTAAAGTTAAGATACAGTACACAGTATGAATGTAATATAATTGAAAATCAGAGCTTGCGTACTTTATTTAACGAGTGTGAAAAGAAAACGAATAAGCGTGACAGGACTTAAAACTGCTGCTTCTTCCAAGCTGCCATCTTGCGCCCCCAATAGATATTTATAATATGTGAGAATCCCAGAATTAGTTTTGTTCTTTTGCTTCTCACACACACATCATTAATTTCCCTCCTGCACCCACACTAAAGCAGAGTTCAGACTGCACGATTTTCAAAGCAGTCGGGTCACTGTTCTTTTCACACTGCATGACTATCTTGGCCAGCATTCAGTCGCTGCTGTGTTCAAACTGCACGATGGATCGGCGACAGAAGGTTTCACACTGCATGACTTTACAATAGGAAGAATCGCTAACAACTCTGTCTGGCACGCAAACTACGTTTCACAACCAAACAAACGCGAGATGTGACAAGGAAACAACGCGATATCACGCGTGCAAGACCGGAGTTATTATTTTTATTATTAAAAACAGTAGCCCGCTAGAAGCTTGCAATACGAATTGCCTGTGCGCTGATTTGCAGTGAAAACAAGAAAAAGAAAAGAAAAATAAGGAAATGGTTTGGGGAGACTGTGGATTGTGTATGGAAGTAAATCAGTAGCAAAACACGAGAGGTTGCTGATTTGAATGTGAGAACTTGTCGTATTAATATTTGTATTTGTAAACTGAAATTTACACTCACAGTCCTGATGTGAAAAGCTGAATGTTTCGATTTGCACACGCAGACAACAATCAAAACACCCGTGTTACGAAGTTGTAGTTGCAGATTAATAGTTACAAATGTGTAAAATGGCATTCACATAAACAAAATGACAGACACAAATGCGTGAGACATATTTACTTTTACACTTTACTTCAGTTTCGCTGTACAGCTTCAAGTCGGCGCTTACAACCTCTCAGATCTGGCAGTACAAGTTCAATTCCCGGCGCTTTGACTTTTGCTACTCTTTTTGCGATATTCCTGTAGCAAAACTGACTTGAGCACTTGAAAGCAGAAGTGAGAGAGCAGAACGGGGATGGGGGGGTGAAGGCGTTTTATTGGTCGATGCCTGACCAATGAACAATGCCATCCAGTGCGACTTGGCATGCGGAAAGAAATAATTGCATATGTATGAGACAATATTTTCATTAAAATATCGTTAGTTTTAACAGGTTTTTAATATTACAGTGAAAGAGTAATAAAGTTTTGGACCACCAAAACAGCGCAATCTGCTCTATGTAGTGACGTCATTGCGTACAAAAACGTCCTATTTCATTGGCTGACTCCAACCAATAAACGACTTTACTACTCAAGATAATATGAGAGGGCGCTATTTTAATTTAATTATTTTTTTTTTATTTTTTGCGTAAACTCATTACATATTAAGAGAGCAAGAGAGAGGTTTCAAAGCATCAAAAGGTTTCAAAGCATTAAAAGTGTCGAAAACAGTGCCATCTTGTGGCAGGTAAAATTTACAGCAGCCATAAACCTGAGATCGCAGCTCCGTTGTTTTATCCATTAAACACAAATGAAAGCCTGACGACACTAAATGTGTTTATTTCAATAATGTAATTCACATCTTAAAGCTTGGCAATAAATGAAATGGATCAACAAAAAGAATAATTATAACTAGATAAAAAAGTTTGTAGACAAACTTTAAGTTGGCTTGAAAAAGCATAGCCAGAAAGTTTGAAGAAGTTTTAAAAGTTTGTAGTTTGAACCTTTTCAGTTTGAAATAGTTTGTTTTAGAATTGTAGTTTTAAAAGCTAGATAGATAGCTAGATAAGTAAACAGACTGATCGATAGATAGATAGATAGATAGTTGTCACAGATGGATATTATGGAGTTTTTATAGAGTTATTAGCATGTTCTTAGCCCAGTTTAGCACTTAGCTAATCACCATTAGCATGTAGCTATTCACTGCTAGCATGTTGGAAGTCCAGATTGCTAGCATGAGTCAAAAGAGCCAACCGCCATGTCTCTACGATGTTCTGATGCAGAGATATAGATCTTGCAAAACGGTTGCTAGGGTACTGTTTGGTTGCTAGGGACTGGCTTGGCAGCTACCAATGATCATACTCCAAAGGCTGCTTGACAATACAAATCTAGCCCCATGTCTGTACGATATTCTGATGCAGAGATATAGATTTTCCAAAATGGTTGCTAGGGTACTCTGTTTGGTTGCTAGGGAGTGGCTTGGCAGCTACCAATGATGATACGCCAAAAGCTGCTTGACAATACAAACCAACCCCCATGTCTGTACGATGTTCTGATGCAGAGATATAGATTTTGCAATAAGGTTGCTACGGTACTCTGTTCGTTGCTAGGGAGTGGCTTGGCAGCAACCAATGATGATACTCCAAAGGCTGCTTGACAATACAAACCAAACCCCATGTCTGTACGATGTTCTGACGCAGAGATATAGATTTTCCAAAATGGTTGCTAGGGTACTCTGTTTGGTTGCTAGGGAGTGACTTGGCAGCAACCAATGATGATACTCCAAAGGCTGCTTGACAATACAAACCAACCCCCATGTCTGTACGATGATCTGATGCAGAGATACAGATTTTCCAAAATGGTTGCTAGGGTACTCAGTTTGGTTGCTAGGGAGTGACTTGGCAGCTACCAATGATGATACTCCAAAGGCTGCTTGACAATATAAACCAACCCCCATGTCTGTACGATGTTCTGATGCCGAGATATAGATCTTGCAAAACGGTTGCTAGGGTACTGTTTGGTTGCTAGGGACTGGCTTGGCAGCTACCACTGATGATACTCCAAAGGCTACTTGACAATATAAACCAACCCCCATGTCTGTACGATGTTCTGATGCAGAGATATAGATCTTGAAATACGGTTGCTAGGGTACTGTTTGGTTGCTAGGCACTGGCTTGGCAGCTACCAGTGATGCTACTCCAAAGGCTGCTTGACAATATAAAACAACCCCCATGTCTGTACGATGTTCTGATGCAGAGATATAGATCTTGCAAAACGGTTGCTAGGGTACTGTTTGGTTGCTAGGGAGTTGCTTGGCAGCTACCAATGATGATACTCCAAAGGCTGCTTGACAATATAAACCAACCCCCATGTCTGTACGATGTTCTGATGCAGAGATATAGATCTTGCAAAACGGTTGCTAGGGTACTTTGTTTGGTTAATAGGGAGTGGCTTGTTGGCTACCAATGATGATACTCCAAAGGCTGCTTGACAATATAAAACAACCCTCATGTCTGTACGATGTTCTGATGCCGAGATATAGATCTTGCAAAACGGTTGCTAGGGTACTGTTTGGTTGCTAGGGAGTTGCTTGGCAGCTACCATTGATGATACTCCAAAGGCTGCTTGACAACATAAACCAACCCCCATGTCTCTACGATGTTCTGATGCAGAGATATAGATTTTGCAAAATGGTTGCTAGGTACTCTGTTTGGTTGCTAGGGAGTGGCTTGGCAGCTTCCAATGATGATACTCCAAAGGCTGCTTGACAATACAAACCTACCCCCATGTCTGTACGATGTTCTGATGCAGAGATATAGATTTTCCAAAATGGTTGCTAGGGTACTCTGTTTGGTTGCTAGGGAGTGACTTGGTAGCTACCAGTGATAGATAGATAGATAGATAGATAGATAGATGAGTTTGAATGAGTTAGATAGATTGAATGAGTTAGATAGATAGATAGATGAGTTTGAATGAGTTAGATAGATAGATAGATAGATTAAGTTTGATATAGATAGATAGATAGATAGATGAGTTTGAATGAGTTAGATAGATAGATAGATTAAGTTTGATATAGATAGATAGATAGATAGATGAGTTTGAATGAGTTAGATAGATAGATTAGATAGATAGATAGATAGATAGATAAAGTTTGATGGATAGATAGATAGATTAAGTTTGATAGATAGATAGATAGATTTAGTTAGATAGATAGATTAAGATTAAGTTTGATAGATAGATAGATAGATAGATAGATTTAGTTTGATAGATAGATAGATAGAGATAGATAGATAGATAGATAGATAGATAGATAGAATGAGTTTGAATGAGTTTGAATGAGTTTAAATGGCTTAGAAATAGGAATGGCAGTTAAATTGAGTCTGTGTGTTTGAATTTGAATTTTGACAGTTGAACGGAATGTTCAGATCAGCCAAGGCATTTCAATGGAAGTCAATGGGAGCTTTTTCCAGGTTTAATCAGCATTTTTAGGAAAACCGTAAGTCAGATCAGTCTGAAAAGATATAGCAACTCGAGTCAGAACAGTCTGAATGTCTAGTCCGAGTTTGGTGGTTGTAGCTTGAACAGTCTAGGAGGAGATACAATTTAAAATTTAGTCTAAGAAGAATAATAATAACTAGATAAAAAAGTTTGAAGACAAACTTTAAGTTGGCTTGAAAAAGCTGGTCCAGAAAGTTTGAAGTAGTTTTGAAAGTTTGAAGTTTGAAAGTTTAAGCTTAGTAATTTAGATAGATAGATAGTTAGTCTACTTTAGCACTTAGCTAATCAATATTAGCATGTAGCTATTCACTAGCATGTGTAGCATGTTGGAAGTACAGATTGCTAGCATGAGTCAAAACAGCCAACCGCCATGTCTCTACGATGTTCTGATGCAGAAATATAGATCTTGCAACACGGTTGCTAGGGTACTTTGTTTGGTTGCTAGGGAGTGGCTTGTCAGCTACCAATGACAACACTCCAAAGGCTACTTGACAATATAAACCATGGGCGTAGGTTTAGCGGCGGACGCTAGGTACTAGTCCCTATCAATATTTTGATATGACAAATTTGTCCCCACCAATATTTAGCAAGCTCCTTTGCACTGCTATTTGGATCGATTCTAACGGCCAGGACGACGACAGTACAAGAAACGCCGTAATTTGATTGGCGGCGGGGTATCTTATAGGCTACACGCGCGGGCCGGGACTACTTTTGTGCTTGCACTAGCAGCGAGCGGTTGGTGTGTGTGTGCGCGCGCGCATGTTGACGACGCCGACGGTAAGTTACCAGGACTGTCTCTCTACCACATACAAAGGCCAGAGTAAAAATATTTTAATATTCCGTTTTAACTATAATTAGCTAGCCCCACAAATAAACTAGCAGTAGTGACTGACCAGGCTTTCAAATGCAGATTCTACTGTGGAAAATAGTATTAACTGGTGATAGTATGTGTTACCCAGGATGATAGAATGCTAAATTAGCAAGTAACTGAATGTCAATTAGCCAACAGTGTTTTTTGTAAGTATAATTAGGCTATTAACGTAGCCTATAGTAAATTATGTTTGTTTGTTAATAAATTGTATGGTTGTTCAGCATTTCACATTCCCAGGTATTAACGTGAGTGTACTGGAGGGTAAATAGTGTTTAGAAAAAGGTTATTATATTTATTTATTTAGATTTCCTTGTGGCAGAATATTTTTTGTTAGTGTAATTACTAATGTACATAATTTGTTAATAAAACGTTTGGTTGTGAAGCATTACACAGTCTCAAGTTTTTAATTTTATTTTTTGAGAGTGCTTTTTGGGGGGGGGGGGGGGTGTCGTGGGGTGTCCCCACCAAAGCTGAGACCAAACCTACGCCCATGATATAAACCAAACCCCATGTCTGTACGATGTTCTGATGCAGAGATATAGATCTTGCAAAACGGTTGCTAGGGTACTGTTTGGTTGCTAGGGAGTGGCTTGCCAGCTACCAATGGCGACACTTCAAAGGCTACTTGACAATATAAACCAAACCCCATGTCTGTACGATGTTCTAATGCAGAGATATAGATTTTGCAAAATGGTTGCTAGGGCACTCTGTTTGGTTGCTATGGTGTTGCTATGCAGTTGCTAGGGTACTCGGGGTGTTTGCTAAGGTGTTGCTATGCGGTTGCTAGGGTATTCGGGATGGTTGCTAGGATGTTGCTATGCGGTTGCTATGGTAATAGGGGTTGCTAAGGTGTTGCTATGCGGTTGCTAGGGTATTCGGGGTGGTTGCTAGGGGGTTGCTATGCGGTTGCTATGGTACTAGGGGTGGTTGCTAAGGTGTTGCTATGTTGTTGCTAGGGTATTCGGGGTGGTTGCTAAGGTGTTGCTATGCGGTTGCTAAGGTCTTGCTATATGGTTGCTAAGGTACTCGGGGTGGTTGCTAAGGTGTTGCTATATGGTTGCTAGGGTACTCAGGTGGTTGCTAAGGTGTTGTTAAACGGTTGCTAAGGTAGTTTGGGTGGTTGCTAGGGTATTGCTATGAGGTTGCTAGGATATTCTAGGAGGTTGTTCTGCTGTTCTGGGTGGTTGCTATGCGGTTGCTAGGGTGCTCTGTGTGGTTGCTGTGCTGTTGCCATGGTGTTCAAGGTGGTTGCTTGGGTGATCTGGTGGTTGCTATGATAGATAGATAGATAGATAGATTTAGTTTGATAGATAGAGATAGATTTAGTTTGATAGAGATAGATTTAGTTTGATAGATAGAGATTTAGTTTGATAGATAGATAGAGATAGATAGATAGATAGATAGATAGATAGATAGATAGATAGATAGATAGATAGATAGATTTAGTTTGATAGATAGAGATAGATTTAGTTTGATAGATAGAGATAGATTTAGTTTGATAGATAGATAGAGATAGATAGATTTAGATAGATAGATAGAGATAGATAGATTTAGATAGATAGATAGATAGATAGATAGATAGATAGATAGATAGATAGATAAAGTTTGATAGATAGCTAGATAGATTTAGTTTGATAGATAGATAGATAGATAGATTTAGTTTGATAGATAGATAGATAGATAGATTTAGTTTGATAGATAGAGATAGATTTAGTTTGATAGATAGATAGAGATAGATAGATTTAGATAGATAGATAGATAGAGATAGATAGATTTAGTTTGATAGATAGATAGATAGATTTAGTTTGATAGATAGATAGATAGATAGATAGATAGATAGATAGATAGATAGATAGATAGAATGAGTTTGAATGAGTTTAAATGGCTTAGAAATAGGAATGGCAGTTAAATTGAGTCTGTGTGTTTGAATTTGAATTTTGACAGTTGGACGGAATGTTCAGATCAGCCAAGGCATTTCAATGGAAGTCAATGGGAGCTTTTTCCAGGTTTAATCAGCATTTTTAGGAAAACCGTAAGTCAGATCAGTCTGAAAAGATATAGCAACTCGAGTCAGAACAGTCTGAATGTCTAGTCCGAGTTTGGTGGTTGTAGCTTGAACAGTCTAGGAGGAGATACAATTTAAAATTTAGTCTAAGAAGAATAATAATAACTAGATAAAAAAGTTTGAGGACAAACTTTAAGTTGGCTTGAAAAAGCATAGCCAGAAAGTTTGAGAAGTTTTAAAAGTTTGAAGTTTGAAAGTTTAAGTTTTATTAGATAGATAGATAGTCACAGATGGATACTGTGGAGTTTTTATAGAGTTATTAGCATGTTCTTAGCCCACTTTAGCACTTAGCTAATCACTATTAGCATTCACTGCTAGCATGTTGGAAGTCCAGATTGCTAGCATGAGTCAAAAAGCCAACCCCCATGTCTCTACGATGTACTGATGCAGAGATATAGATTTTGCAAAACGGTTGCTAGGGTACTCTGTTTGGTTGCTAGGGAGTGGCTTGGCAGCTACCAGTGATGATACTCCAAAGGCTGCTTGACAATATAAACCAACCCCCATGTCTGTACGATGTTCTGATGCAGAGATATAGATTTTGCAAAACGGTTGCTAGGGTACTCTGTTTGGTTGCTAGGGAGTGGCTTGCCAGCTACCAATGATGATACTCCAAAGGCTGCTTGACAATATAAACCAACCCCCATGTCTGGACGATGTTCTGATGCAGAGATACAGATTTTGCAAAACGGTTACTAGGGTACTGTTTGGTTGCTAGGAATTGACTTGCCAGCTACCAATGATGATACTCCAAAGGCTGCTTGACAATATAAACCAACCCCCATGTCTGGACGATGTTCTGATGCAGAGATACAGATTTTGCAAAACGGTTACTAGGGTACTGTTTGGTTGCTAGGAATTGACTTGCCAGCTACCAATGATGATACTCCAAAGGCTGCTTGACAATATAAACCAACCCCCATGTCTGTACGATGTTCTGATGCAGAGATATAGATTTTGCAAAATGGTTGCTAGGGTACTCTGTTTGGTTACTACGGTGTTGCTATGCGGTTGCTAGGGTACTCGGGGTGGTTGCTAAGGTGTTGCTATGCGGTTGCTAGGGTACTCGGGGTGGTTGCTAGGGTGTTGCTATGCGGTTGCTAGGGTACTCGGGTGGTTGTTAAGGTGTTGCTATGCGGTTGCTAGGATACTCGGGGTGGTTGCTAGGGTGTTGCTATGCGGTTGCTATGGTACTCGGGGTGGATGCTAAGGTGTTGCTATGCGGTTGCTAGGGTACTCGGGGTGGTTGCTAGGGTGTTGCTATGCGGTTGCTAGGGTACTCGGGGTGGTTGCTATGGTGTTGCTATGCGGTTGCTAGGGTACTCGGGGTGGTTGCTAGGTGTTGCTATGCGGTTGCTAGGGTACTCGGGGTGGTTGCTAGGGTGTTGCTATGCGGTTGCTAGGGTACTCGGGGTGGTTGCTAGGGTGTTGCTATGCGGTTGCTAGGGTACTCGGGGTGGTTGCCATGGTGTTGCTATGCGGTTGCTATTGTATCCAGGCTGGTTGCTAGGATGATGCCAGGGTGATTTGTGTGGTTGCTATGCAGTTGCCATGGTGTTCTGGGTGGTTGCTAGGTTGTTTTGGGTGGTTGCTAGGTTGTTTTGGGTGGTTGCTATGAGAGTTGATCATAGATAGATAGATAGAGTTTATGAATTTGAATGAGTTGATAGATAGATGATAGATAGAGAGATAGATGAGAAGTGATAGATGAGAAGAGAGATAGATGAGAAGTGATAGATGAGAAGATAGATAGATTGATAGATGAGAAGTGATAGATTAGAAAGAGAAATAGATAGATTTAGTTTGATAGATAGATAGATTAGAAAGAGAAATAGATAGATTTAGTTTGATATAGATTAGAAAAAGAAATAGATAGATAGATAGATAGATTAGAAAGAGAAATAGATAGATAGATTTAGTTTGATAGATAGATAGATAGATTTAGTTTGATAGATAGATAGATTTAGTTTGATAGATAGATAGATAGATAGATAGATAGATAGATAGATAGATAAGACATATTAGATAGAATGGAAGTTTGAATGAGTCTCAATGGATTAGAAATAGTACATAGAATGGCAGCTAATGGAGTCTGATGAGCCTCTCCAACTGTCAAAATTTGAATTTTGACAGTTGGAGTTTGAATAGTCTTGGCTCATTTGAACATTCCGTCAATGAAAGTCAATGGGATTTTTCCAAGTTTTGATCAGCTTTTTTAGGAAAACCGTAAGTCTGATCAGTCTGAAAAGATATAGCACACTAAGTCAGAATAGTCTGAAGGTCTGGTCCGAGTTTGGTGGTTGTAGCTTGAACAGTCTAGGAGGAGATGCATTTAGAAATTTAGTCTAAGAATAATAATAATAATAATAAGCTTAAGTAGTAGATCAGTAAGTTGGCTTTTTCAAGCCAACTTAACTAGATAAAAAAGTTTGAAGACAAACTTTAAGTTGGCTTGAAAAAGCCAGTCCAGAAAGTTTGAAATAGTTTTAAAAGTTTGAAGTTTGAAAGTTTGAAAGTTTGAAGTTTGAAAGTTTAAGTTTAGTAGTTTAGATAGATAGATAGTTGTCACAGATGGTTACTATGGAGTTTTTATAGAGTTATTAGCTTGTTCTTAGCCTACTTTAGCACTTAGCTAATCAATATTAGCATGTAGCTATTCACTGCTAGCATGTGTAGCATGTTGGAAGTACAGATTGCTAGCATGAGTCAAAACAGCCAACCGCCATGTCTCTACAATGTTCTGATGCAGAGATATAGATCTTGCAAAACGGTTGCTAGGGTACTCTGTTTGGTTGCTAGGGAGTGGCTTGCCAGCTACCAATGATGACACTCCATAGGCTACTTGACAATATAAACCAACCCCCATGTCTGTACGATGTTCTGATGCAGAGATATAGATCTTGAAAAATGGTTGCTAGGGTACTGTTTGGTTGCTAGGCACTGGCTTGGCAGCTACCAGTGATGCTACTCCAAAGGCTGCTTGACAATATAAAACAACCCCCATGTCTGTACGATGTTCTGATGCAGAGATATAGATCTTGCAAAACGGTTGCTAGGGTACTGTTTGGTTGCTAGGAATTGACTTGCCAGCTACCAATGATGATACTCCAAAGGCTGCTTGACAATATAAACCAACCCCCATGTCTGGACGATGTTCTGATGCAGAGATACAGATTTTGCAAAACGGTTACTAGGGTACTGTTTGGTTGCTAGGAATTGACTTGCCAGCTACCAATGATGATACTCCAAAGGCTGCTTGACAATATAAACCAACCCCCATGTCTGTACGATGTTCTGATGCAGAGATATAGATTTTGCAAAATGGTTGCTAGGGTACTCTGTTTGGTTACTACGGTGTTGCTATGCGGTTGCTAGGGTACTCGGGGTGGTTGCTAAGGTGTTGCTATGCGGTTGCTAGGGTACTCGGGGTGGTTGCTAGGGTGTTGCTATGCGGTTGCTAGGGTACTCGGGTGGTTGTTAAGGTGTTGCTATGCGGTTGCTAGGATACTCGGGGTGGTTGCTAGGGTGTTGCTATGCGGTTGCTATGGTACTCGGGGTGGATGCTAAGGTGTTGCTATGCGGTTGCTAGGGTACTCGGGGTGGTTGCTAGGGTGTTGCTATGCGGTTGCTAGGGTACTCGGGGTGGTTGCTATGGTGTTGCTATGCGGTTGCTAGGGTACTCGGGGTGGTTGCTAGGTGTTGCTATGCGGTTGCTAGGGTACTCGGGGTGGTTGCTAGGGTGTTGCTATGCGGTTGCTAGGGTACTCGGGGTGGTTGCTAGGGTGTTGCTATGCGGTTGCTAGGGTACTCGGGGTGGTTGCCATGGTGTTGCTATGCGGTTGCTATTGTATCCAGGCTGGTTGCTAGGATGATGCCAGGGTGATTTGTGTGGTTGCTATGCAGTTGCCATGGTGTTCTGGGTGGTTGCTAGGTTGTTTTGGGTGGTTGCTAGGTTGTTTTGGGTGGTTGCTATGAGAGTTGATCATAGATAGATAGATAGAGTTTATGAATTTGAATGAGTTGATAGATAGATGATAGATAGAGAGATAGATGAGAAGTGATAGATGAGAAGAGAGATAGATGAGAAGTGATAGATGAGAAGATAGATAGATTGATAGATGAGAAGTGATAGATTAGAAAGAGAAATAGATAGATTTAGTTTGATAGATAGATAGATTAGAAAGAGAAATAGATAGATTTAGTTTGATATAGATTAGAAAAAGAAATAGATAGATAGATAGATAGATTAGAAAGAGAAATAGATAGATAGATTTAGTTTGATAGATAGATAGATAGATTTAGTTTGATAGATAGATAGATTTAGTTTGATAGATAGATAGATAGATAGATAGATAGATAGATAGATAGATAGATAGATAAGACATATTAGATAGAATGGAAGTTTGAATGAGTCTCAATGGATTAGAAATAGTACATAGAATGGCAGCTAATGGAGTCTGATGAGCCTCTCCAACTGTCAAAATTTGAATTTTGACAGTTGGAGTTTGAATAGTCTTGGCTCATTTGAACATTCCGTCAATGAAAGTCAATGGGATTTTTCCAAGTTTTGATCAGCTTTTTTAGGAAAACCGTAAGTCTGATCAGTCTGAAAAGATATAGCACACTAAGTCAGAATAGTCTGAAGGTCTGGTCCGAGTTTGGTGGTTGTAGCTTGAACAGTCTAGGAGGAGATGCATTTAGAAATTTAGTCTAAGAATAATAATAATAATAATAAGCTTAAGTAGTAGATCAGTAAGTTGGCTTTTTCAAGCCAACTTAACTAGATAAAAAAGTTTGAAGACAAACTTTAAGTTGGCTTGAAAAAGCCAGTCCAGAAAGTTTGAAATAGTTTTAAAAGTTTGAAGTTTGAAAGTTTGAAAGTTTGAAGTTTGAAAGTTTAAGTTTAGTAGTTTAGATAGATAGATAGTTGTCACAGATGGTTACTATGGAGTTTTTATAGAGTTATTAGCTTGTTCTTAGCCTACTTTAGCACTTAGCTAATCAATATTAGCATGTAGCTATTCACTGCTAGCATGTGTAGCATGTTGGAAGTACAGATTGCTAGCATGAGTCAAAACAGCCAACCGCCATGTCTCTACAATGTTCTGATGCAGAGATATAGATCTTGCAAAACGGTTGCTAGGGTACTCTGTTTGGTTGCTAGGGAGTGGCTTGCCAGCTACCAATGATGACACTCCATAGGCTACTTGACAATATAAACCAACCCCCATGTCTGTACGATGTTCTGATGCAGAGATATAGATCTTGAAAAATGGTTGCTAGGGTACTGTTTGGTTGCTAGGCACTGGCTTGGCAGCTACCAGTGATGCTACTCCAAAGGCTGCTTGACAATATAAAACAACCCCCATGTCTGTACGATGTTCTGATGCAGAGATATAGATCTTGCAAAACGGTTGCTAGGGTACTGTTTGGTTGCTAGGGAGTTGCTTGGCAGCTACCAATGGTGATACTCCAAAGGCTGCTTGACAATATAAACCAACCCCCATGTCTGTACGATGTTCTGATGCAGAGATATAGATCTTGCAAAACGGTTGCTAGGGTACTTTGTTTGGTTGCTAGGGAGTGGCTTGTTGGCTACCAATGATGATACTCCAAAGGCTGCTTGACAATATAAAACAACCCTCATGTCTGTACGATGTTCTGATGCCGAGATATAGATCTTGCAAAACGGTTGCTAGGGTACTGTTTGGTTGCTAGGGAGTTGCTTGGCAGCTACCATTGATGATACTCCAAAGGCTGCTTGACAACATAAACCAACCCCCATGTCTCTACGATGTTCTGATGCAGAGATATAGATTTTGCAAAATGGTTGCTAGGTAATCTGTTTGGTTGCTAGGGAGTGACTTGGCAGCTACCAGTGATAGATAGATAGATAGATAGATAGATAGATAGATAGATAGATAGATAGATGAGTTTGAATGAGTTAGATAGATTGAATGAGTTAGATAGATAGATAGATGAGTTTGAATGAGTTAGATAGATAGATAGATTAAGTTTGATATAGATAGATAGATAGATAGATAGATAGATAGATAGATAGATAGATAGATGAGTTTGAATGAGTTAGATAGATAGATAGATTAAGTTTGATAGATAGATAGATAGATAGATAGATAGATAGATAGATGAGTTTGAATGAGTTAGATAGATAGATTAGATAGATAGATAGATAAAGTTTGATAGATAGATAGATAGATTAAGTTTGATAGATAGATAGATAGATTTAGTTAGATAGATAGATAGATAGATAGATAGATAGATAGATGAGTTTGAATGAGTTAGATAGATAGATAGATTAAGATTAAGTTTGATAGATAGATAGATAGATAGATAGATAGATAGATAGATAGATAGATAGATAGATAGATAGATAGATTTAGTTTGATAGATAGATAGATAGATTTAGTTTGATAGATAGATAGATAGATTTAGTTTGATAGATAGATAGATAGATAGATAGATAGATAGATAGATAGATAGATAGATAGATAGATAGAATGAGTTTGAATGAGTTTTAATGAGTTTAAATGGCTTAGAAATAGGAATGGCAGTTAAATTGAGTCTGTGTGTTTGAATTTGAATTTTGACAGTTGGACGGAATGTTCAGATCAGCCAAGGCATTTCAATGGAAGTCAATGGGAGCTTTTTCCAGGTTTAATCAGCATTTTTAGGAAAACCGTAAGTCGGATCAGTCTGAAAAGATATAGCAACTCGAGTCAGAACAGTCTGAATGTCTAGTCCGAGTTTGGTGGTTGTAGCTTGAACAGTCTAGGAGGAGATACAATTTAAAATTTAGTCTAAGAAGAATAATAATAATAAGCTTAAGTACAATATCAGTAAGTTGGCTTTTTCAAGCCAACTTAACTAGATAAAAAAGTTTGAGGACAAACTTTAAGTTGGCTTGAAAAAGCCGGTCCAGAAAGTTTGAAGTAGTTTTAAAAGTGTGAAGTTTGAGAGTTTTCAGTTTAAAAGTTTAAGTTTTAGTTTAGTAGTTAGATTTAACATTAGGCTAATCACTATTAGCATGTAGCTATTCACTGCTAGCATGTGTAGCATGTTGGAAGTCCAGATTCCTAGCATGAGTCAAAAGAGCCAACCGCCATGTCTCTACGATGTTCTGATGTAGAGATATAGATTTTACAAAATGGTTGCTAGGGTACTCTGTTTGGTTGCTAGGGAGTGGCTTGGCAGCTACCAATGATGATACTCCAAAGGCTGCTTGACAATATAAACCAACCCCCATGTCTGTACTATGTTCTGATGCAGAGATATAGATCTTGTAAAACGGTTGCTAGGGTACTCTGTTTGGTTGCTAGGGAGTGGCTTGGCAGCTACCAGTGATGATACTCCAAAGGCTACTTGACAATATAAACCAACCCCCATGTCTGCACGATGTTCTGATTCAGAGATATAGATCTTGCAATACGGTTGCTAGGGTACTCTGTTTGGTTGCTAGGGAGTGGCTTGGCAGCTACCAGTGATGATACTCCAAAGGCTACTTGACAATATAAACCAACCCCCATGTCTGCACGATGTTCTGATTCAGAGATATAGATCTTGCAAAACAGTTGCTAGGGTACTGTTTGGTTGCTAGGGAGTGGCTTGGCAGCTACCAGTGATGATACTCCAAAGGCTACTTGACAACATAAACCAACCCCCATGTCTGCACGATGTTCTGATTCAGAGATATAGATCTTGCAATACGGTTGCTAGGGTACTCTGTTTGGTTGCTAAGGAGTGGCTTGGCAGCTACCAGTGATGATACTCCATAGGCTGCTTCCCAGTATGAATGTTATAAACCATTTTAGATAGATAGATAGATAGATGAGTTTGAATGAGATAGATAGATAGATAGATTTAGTTTAGATAGATAGATTTAGTATGATAGATAGATTTAGTTTAGATAGATAGATAGATAGATAGATAGATAGATAGATAGATAGATAGATAGATAGATAGATTTAGTTTGATAGATAGATTTAGTTTAGATAAATAGATAGATAGATAGATAGATAGATAGATAGAGAGTTTATGAGTTTGAATGGATTAGAAATAGTACATAGAATGGCACTTGAGTCTAATTGAGTTTTTGAGTCTAATAGGCTTCCGTAGTTTAAATTTGAATTTTGACAGTTGGAGTTTGAGTGTCTTGGCTCATTTGAACATTCCGTCAATGAAAGTCAATGGGATTTTTCCGAGCTTTAATAGTCATTTTTAGGAAAACCGTAAGTCCAATCAGTTAGAAAAGATATAGCAACTCAAGTCAGAACAGTTTGAAGGTCTGACCCGAGTTTGGAGTTTGTGGAGTTAAAGCTCTAGGAGGAGTTAGAGTCAGAAATTTTAGTCTCAGAAGAATAATAATAACTAGAATGTACATTTCCTGAAGAAAATGTGAATGGTGCTTGCAGTGGCAAAACTCGGCACTCTTGATTAGCATGATGCTAACATAATTACCGTCCTGCTAGGATGTTTTTATCAAGATGCTAACATGATTAGCATGTTGCTAGCATTATGCTAACACCCTTAGCATGCTGCTAGCATGTTTTTAGAAAGATGCTAATCATGTTAGCATTATGCTAGCAACATGCTAACATGATTAGCATTTGTTGCTAGCATAATGCTAACACCCTTAGCATGCTGCTAGCATGTTTTTAGAAAGATGCTAATCATGTTAGCATAATGCTAGCAACATGCTAACATGATTAGCATAATGCTAGCATGATGCTAGCATGATTACCATGTTGCTAGCATGTTTTTAACAAGATGCTAACATAATTAGCATGTTTGCTAAAGCATGATGCTAACATGATTAGCATGCTACTAGCATGATGCTAACACAATTAGCATGTTACCAGCATGATGTAACACATTTTTACTAGTTTGTGTCATGTTTAAACCCTAAGCTAATCACTATTAGCATGTAGCTATTCACTACTAGCATGTGTAGCATGTTGGAAGTTCAGTTTGCTAGCATGAGTCAAAAGAGCCAACCGCCATGTCTCTATGATGCTCTGATGCAGAGATATAGATCTTGCTAAACGGTTGCTAGGGTACTCTGTTTGGTTGCTAAGGAGTGGCTTGGCAGCTACCAATGATGATACTCCAAAGGCTGCTTGACAATATAAACCAACCCCCATGTCTTTATGATGTTCTGATGCAGAGATATAGATCTTGCAAAACGGTTGCTAGGGTACTCTGTTTGGTTGCTAGGGAGTGGCTTGGCAGCTGCTAGTAATGATAAACCAAAGGCTGCTTGCCAGTATAAATGATATAAACCAATCCCCATGCCTCTATGATATTCAGATTTGAAGATATCTGCCTATGCTTTGGGTTGCTAGGGTGCTTTAAATGGTTGCTAAGGCGTGGCTATGATGTCTTTAAGGTGATTTGTGATTGGCGGTTTGCTGCCTCCAGTCAAATGAGCCCACCCTCTTGTTTGTACGACACTTCTATCCAAAGATATTCATTTGATCTTTTTCAATGGAAGTCAATGGAACTTGTTGCTATGGTGCTCTATATGGTTGCTAGGGCGTGGCTTGATAGCTTCACAATGATCCTGAGAGACTGATTGGTTGCCTGAGTAAAATGGGCCCACCCCCTTGTCTCTATGACATTGTGATCCAGAGTTATGTTCAATACAAAATCCCTATGTAATTTCCCATAGTAGGAAAAACACAGTACTTCCTGGTTCATGGGCACGGCTTCACCATAGTATGTCTATGGGGCAACTTTGGGCAGCTCTTGCGCCCCAGGGGTACAACTTACACCCCATTTTGAGGTATGGTCTGAGAGAGCCTATCAGGCTCTTCAAACGTGGTAACCCACATGTTTCTATGAAATTCTCGTTAGGAGCTATTACTCATCAAAGTTTGTCCCAATGCAAAGTCTATGGGATTTTTTCGCTACTTTTTCGCCCGCCGGACGAACATCGTACACCCGATCGCTTATAAAAGTCATAGCACACCTGTCCTCAATGAGCCGGTCGATTTGACACCTCATTCATGGGTCTATGACAAAAACTGCGGGAGGAGTAGCGCGCAGAAATTGTGTCCAGAAGAAGAAGAAGAAGAACTAGAATGTACATTTCCTGAAGAAAATGTGAATGGTGCTTGCAGTGGCAAAACTCAGCACTCTTGATTAGCATGATGCTAACATAATTACCGTCCTGCTAGGATGTTTTTAGCAAGATGCTAACAGATTAGCATGTTGCTAGCATGATGCTAACACCCATAGCATGATGCCAGCATGTTTTTAGCAAGATTCTAATCATGTTAGCATAATGCTAGCAAAACATGCTAACATGATTAGCATAATGCTAGCATGATGCTAGCATGATTACCATGTTGCTACCATGATTTTAACAAGATGCTAATCATGTTAGCATAATGCTAGCAACATGCTAACATGATTAGCATAATGGTAACATGATGCTTAAGCATGATTACCATTTTGCTTAGCATGTTTTTAACAAGATGCTAACATGATTAGCATGTTCTTGCAGATGATGCTAACACCCTAAGCATGCTGCTAAGCATGTTTTAAACAAAATGCTAGTCATGTTAGCATAATAGTAGCAACATGCTAACATGATTAGCATAATGCTTAGCATGAAGCTAGCATGATTACCATGTTCTTTAGCATTATTTTAACCAAATGCTAATCATGTTAGCATTATGTTAACAACATGCTAACATGATTAGCATGTTGCTTAAGATGATGCTAACACCCTTAAGCATGCTGCTTGACGTTTTAAACAAGATGCTAATCATGTTAGCATAATTCAAGCAAACATGCTAACATGATTAGCATTATGCTTGCATGATGCTTAGCATGATTACCATGTTGTTAGCATGATTTTAACAAGATGCTAATCATGTTAGCATAATGTTAGCAACATGCTAACATCATTAGCATAATGCTAGCATGATGCTAGCATGATTACCATGTTGTTAGCATGTATTTAACAAGATGCTAACATGATTAGCATGTTTGCTAACATGATGCTAACATGATTAGCATGCTACTAGCATCATGCTAACACAATTAACATGCCACTAGCATTATTCTAACACATTTTTACTAGTTTGTGTCATGTTTAAACCTTAAGCTAATCACTATTAGCATGTAGCTATTCACTGCTAGCATGTGTAGCATGGTGGAAGTCCAGTTTGCTAGCATGAGTCAAAAGAGCCAACCGCCATGTCTCTATAATGTTCTGATGCAGAAATATAGGTGTTTCAAATGGGTTGCTAGGGTACTCTGTTTGGTTGCTAGGGAGTGGCTTGGTAGCTACCAATGATGATACTCCAAAGGCTGCTTGACAATATAAACCAACACCCATGTCTCTACGATGTTCTGATGCAGAGATATAGATCTTGCAAAACGGTTGCTAGGGTACTCTGTTTGGTTGCTAGGGAGTGGCTTGGCAGCTGCCAGTAATGATAAACCAAAGGCTGCTTGCCAGTATGAATGATATAAACCAACCCCCATTCCTCTATGATGTTCAGATTTGAAGATATCCCCTCTATGCTTTGAGTTGCTAGGGTGCTCTAAATAGTTGCTAGGGCGTGGCTATGATATCTTGAAGGTGATTCGTGATTGGCCGTTTGCTGCCCCGAGTCAAATGAGCCCACCCTCATGTTTCTATGACACTCCTATCCAAAGATATTCCTTTGATCTTTTTCAATGGAAGACTATGGAACTTGTTGCTAAGGTACTCTCTATGGTTGCTAGGGCGTGGCTTGATAGCTTTAAAATTATCTTGATAGACTGATTGGTTGCCTGAGTAAAATGAGCCCACCCCCTTGTCTCTATGACATTGTGATCCAGAGTTATGACTTGTCAAAGTTCGTCCCAATGTTAAGTCTATGGGATTTTTCGCCCGATTTTTCGCCCGTCGGACGAACATCGTACACCCGATCGCTTATAAAAGTCATAGCACACCTCTCCTCAATAAGCCGGTCGATTTGACACCTCATTCATGGGTCTAGGACAAAAGCTGCGGGAGGAGTAGCGCGCCAAAATTTTGTGTGGAATAATAATAATAATAACTAGAATGTACATTTCCTGAAGAAAATGTGAATGGTGCTTGCAGTGGCAAAACTCGGCACTCTTGATTAGCATGATGCTAACATAATTACCGTCCTGCTAGGATGTTTTTATCAAGATGCTAACATGATTAGCATGTTGCTTAGCATTATGCTAACACCCTTAGCATGCTGCTAAGCATGTTTTTAGAAAGATGCTAATCATGTTAGCATTATCTTGCAACATGCTAACATGATTAGCATTTGTTGCTAGCATAATGCTAACACCCTTAGCATCTTGCTTAGCATGTTTTTAGAAAGATGCTAATCATGTTAGCATAATGCTAAGAACATGCTAACATGATTAGCATAATGCTAGCATGATGCTAGCATGATTACCATGTTGCTAGCATGTTTTTAACAAGATGCTAACATAATTAGCATGTTTGCTAGCATGATGCTAACATGATTAGCATGCTACTAGCATGATGCTAACACAATTAGCATGTTACCAGCATGATGTAACACATTTTTACTAGTTTGTGTCATGTTTAAACCCTAAGCTAATCACTATTAGCATGTAGCTATTCACTGCTAGCATGTGTAGCATGTTGGAAGTTCAGTTTGCTAGCATGAGTCAAAAGAGCCAACCGCCATGTCTCTATGATGCTCTGATGCAGAGATATAGATCTTGCTAAACGGTTGCTAGGGTACTCTGTTTGGTTGCTAAGGAGTGGCTTGGCAGCTACCAATGATGATACTCCAAAGGCTGCTTGACAATATAAACCAACCCCCATGTCTTTATGATGTTCTGATGCAGAGATATAGATCTTGCAAAACGGTTGCTAGGGTACTCTGTTTGGTTGCTAGGGAGTGGCTTGGCAGCTGCTAGTAATGAT
Organism: Chanodichthys erythropterus; assembly: GCF_024489055.1. Taxonomy (NCBI): domain Eukaryota; kingdom Metazoa; phylum Chordata; class Actinopteri; order Cypriniformes; family Xenocyprididae; genus Chanodichthys; species Chanodichthys erythropterus. Next base: position 29,187,509 of record NC_090224.1, on the reverse strand, counting down.
AAACCAAAGGCTGCTTGCCAGTATAAATGATATAAACCAATCCCCATGCCTCTATGATATTCAGATTTGAAGATATCTGCCTATGCTTTGGGTTGCTAGGGTGCTTTAAATGGTTGCTAAGGCGTGGCTATGATGTCTTTAAGGTGATTTGTGATTGGCGGTTTGCTGCCTCCAGTCAAATGAGCCCACCCTCTTGTTTGTACGACACTTCTATCCAAAGATATTCATTTGATCTTTTTCAATGGAAGTCAATGGAACTTGTTGCTATGGTGCTCTATATGGTTGCTAGGGCGTGGCTTGATAGCTTCACAATGATCCTGAGAGACTGATTGGTTGCCTGAGTAAAATGGGCCCACCCCCTTGTCTCTATGACATTGTGATCCAGAGTTATGTTCAATACAAAATCCCTATGTAATTTCCCATAGTAGGAAAAACACAGTACTTCCTGGTTCATGGGCACGGCTTCACCATAGTATGTCTATGGGGCAACTTTGGGCAGCTCTTGCGCCCCAGGGGTACAACTTACACCCCATTTTGAGGTATGGTCTGAGAGAGCCTATCAGGCTCTTCAAACGTGGTAACCCACATGTTTCTATGAAATTCTCGTTAGGAGCTATTACTCATCAAAGTTTGTCCCAATGCAAAGTCTATGGGATTTTTTTCGCTACTTTTTCGCCCGCCGGACGAACATCGTACACCCGATCGCTTATAAAAGTCATAGCACACCTGTCCTCAATGAGCCGGTCGATTTGACACCTCATTCATGGGTCTATGACAAAAACTGCGGGAGGAGTAGCGCGCAGAAATTGTGTCCAGAAGAAGAAGAAGAAGAATAATAAGTATGCAGAAGAATAAGAATGGAGCTTTGCCTTTGGCAAGCACCATTAACTAGATAAAAAAGTTCGTCGAGACAAACTTTAAGTTGGCTTGAAAAAGCCGGTCCAGAAAGTTTGAAGTAGTTTGAAAGTTTTCAGTTTGAAAGTTTTCAGTTTGAAAGTTTTCAGTTTGAAAGTTTAAGTTTAGTAGTTAGATAGATAGATAGATAGATAGTTGTCACAGATGGTTCTATGGAGTTTTTATTGAGTTATTAGCATGTTCTTAGCCCACTTTAGCATTTAGCTAATCACTATTAGCCTGTAGCTATTCACTGCTAGCATGTGTAGCATGTTGGAAGTCCAGATTGCTAGCATGAGTCAAAAGATCCAACCGCAATGTCTCTACGATGTTCTGATGCAGAGATATAGATTTTGTTCCGTTCAAAACGGTTGCTAGGGTACTCTTTTTGGTTGCTAGGGAGTGGCTTGGCAGCTACCATTGATGGTACTCCAAAGGCTGCTTGACAATATAAAACAACCCCCATGTCTGTACGATGTTCTGATGCAGAGATATAGATCTTGCAAAACGGTTGCTAGGGAGTAGCTTGGCAGCTACCAGTGATGATACTCCAAAGGCTGCTTGCCATTATGAATGATATAAACCAACCCCCATGCCTCTATGATATTCAGATTTGAAGATATCCCTCTATGCTTTGGGTTGCTAGGGTATTTCTGAGGTTGCTAGGATATTCTATAGATAGATAGATAGATAGAGTTTGAATGAGTTTAAATGGCACACACACACACACACACACACTAATTATTATTAATATATTATTGGATGGCTACAGCATTAGCTCATAATAAACCAGTAATAGCACTGACATTGTCCACATACTTCTGAAGTGTTATATTATTATTATTATTATTTTTATTTTTATCTGCATTAAATTTATTATTTTTTGAATATATTTATTTTAAATATATTTATTAATTATTTTATTATGGCGTATATTGTTTTAGTATATAAACGAAAAATATAACGAATGGCCAATGAGAAGTTAGAATTCTGCATAACTAATGAGCTGTCTGTCATTCGGAGTCTTCCGGTCCCGCGGTCGTTTTTTTCAGGTGAGTGGGAAATATTTCTGAGGTAATATTTGGTTAAATATTATCTAAATGTGTGTGTATGTTAACATGATGATACAGGTAAACTTATTTATTTAATTTTAAATGTCTATAACTGCCGAAACATGAATAAAATGTTAATTTCTATTAAGCATTATACGATAATAACTCGCGAGGGAACTGCAGGAGTAACGGTTTCTGTCTTCCATTCCATCTAATTTGTTTTGTTTAAAACATTTACTGATATCCCCAGTAATCGTTATTTTGACATAAACAGGAACAAAAAGCCAAATTTAATATGAAATATGACCGTGGTCCTGATTAAACAAGGCCTCTCAGGACTCGTAATGTCCGTTCATGTCTGTAATTCATTCATACTCGACGCCGGAGGGCGCTGAAAGTCATCAAGTGAGAATAGTCACGAAACACATGAATCAGTAATGAATCGTTCCAGGAAAGCTAAAGCTATGAATGAATGAAAAGCTGGTAGAGACGTAACTTATGAAACATGAAAACAATAATAATAAAAAAAATTGTGACAATATATGGTGTGTCTGTGTTCTTGAAGTCATCACGGGTAGTATTTTCCTAAGAATAACGGTGTATTTATAATCAACATAGCCTTTATCACTGTGTAGAATACTAGATAAATGTATTTGTCTCGTTCTGTGATAAGAAGCCTCATCAGACCGAAAACGGAAGTTATTTAAAACACTCGACGGCGTTTTGAAGCGAGTTTTGTGCAAAAACATAGTATTGGCATGTGTTGACGATCACGTCACGGTGAGTAAGGGCACTTTTACTGCAAAGCGCTGCTTACCAGACAAACTAATAATGCCACTTAGTTACTTTTATGAATAGAAACGAATTGATATCCATGTATGTGTATTATCTGATCTATTTATCCCTTTTGCTTGTGTATTAACAGTTCGTTGCTACTGCTGTGTAAGTATTTGACTGATAGCCTCACAGATTCTCAGTATTTGCAATTAGTTATCATGGTAAACACATGTTTTCATTCCTAAATTGTATAACAGCAGAATGAATTGCAAAAATGGAGAACATAGACATAAATTGTAATGTTTTTCTTACATTCACCTACTTTGTTGCCATCTAGAAACTTATGTGGTAAATAAATACAACTGCAAGATTCAGATTAGTCAATAATATTTTTTTTTAAAGTTCTTTGATGTCCATCCTTACAGACCTGTGTAATATATTCATATATTTACTTAGTGAATTATATGTGATTTCTTATTTTTATCCCTTTTTCTTTTATGTGAATCCATGTCTGTAAAATCTTCCCAGGTCATTGCATCCTTTGCGGTAAGTAATCTTTTTAAATGACTGTCACATTCTCAGTAATTGCATTTACGATAATATAATAGCAATTTACATTAGCATATTTCACAACATGTAATAATCTCTTTTGTTAAGCACTTAAAGGGATAGTTCACCCAAAAATTACAATTTTGTTATTATTTACTCTCCCTCGAGTTACAAACCTGTATGAGTAGTTTCTTTTTTCTGCTGAACACAAAAGAAGATATTTTGAACAATGTGGGCAATCAAACATTAAATGGTCCCCATTTACTTCCATAGTATTTTTTTTTTCATACTATGGAAGTCAATGGGGACCATCAACTGTTTGGTTTTCAACATTTGTCAAAATATCATCTTTTGTGTTCATCTGAAGAAAGAAACTACTCATACAGGTTTGTAACAACTCGAGGGTGAGTAAATGACAGAATTTTTTATTTTAGGTGAACTATCCCTTTAACATTTGAATAACATGTTTGAGTATTAGATCAAGATTACTTGTTTCATATATTATTATTTCATATGTATTAGATTTCGTGTCATCTCCACTGCCTCCTTTCCTCTCCACTGCCAACTGCCATCAGCGCCTTCATTTTAAGGTAATTCATTTATTCAGATTCACCACATTAAAGGGTTAGTTCACCTAAAAATGAAAATAATGTCATTAATTACTCACCCTCATGTCGTTCCACACCCGTAAGGCCTTCATTCATCTTCAGAATTTTTGATTAAATCTGATGGCTCAGTGAGGCCTCTATCTATCTATCTATCTATATATCTAACATATTTACAAACATATTTAAAACAGTTCATGTGAGTTCAGTGGTTGTACCTTAATATTATAAAGCAACAAAAATACTTTTTGTGCGGCAAAAAAAAAAAAAAAGACTTTTCAACAATATAGCGATGGGTGATTTCAAAACACTGCTTTGGAGCTTTGTGAATTGAATCAGTGACTCGGAGCGGCAAAAAGTCACATGATTTCAGCCGTTTAGCCGTTTAATAGGAGACGATTCGATTCGTAAAGCTCCGAAGCAGTGTTTTGAGTGTCACTATATCATTGAAAAGTCATTATTTTTTTATTTTTTTGGCGTACTACTGAACTCGCATGAACTATTTTCAATATGTTTTTAGTACCTTTATGGATCTTGATAGAGGAAGTGTCATTGCTGTTAATGCAGGCCTCACCATCGGATTTAATCAAAAATATCTTAATTTGTGTTCCGAAGATGAATGAAGGCCTTACGGGTGTAGAACGTCATGAGGTTGAGTAATAAATGACATTATTTTCATTTTTGGGTAAACTAAGCCTTTAATACTCTGATGTAAATCAGCAGTATTGTCTTCATGGTTTGTTTTTGAGAATTGTATTAATTCTCACTAGCTTTTTATTTCTTTTCATTTATCCATAGGATTGAGGCTGCTTTGGCTGTCTATGCAAGTAACACACACAACATATTAATCAGACACATCAGTCATATCTTTATATTGATTTATTCACAATTCTACATGTCCTGTAGGCTACACATAGACATTGTTGTCTTAGTCTTTAAAGGTGATACAGAGGATGTTTTGTTTTATACATTTTTGCAATATTACTTGAAACTGTCTTTACTAACTGATAAAAGACTATTTATTAGGTGCACTGAAAGTAATAATATTAATATAAATCATCTGTGCACGAGGTAGGGCCTTAAAAACATCAGCCAATCGTTTACCCGATCATTGCGTAAACGATTGGCCCTCTGTCTTGTCAATCACTGCCATTACGTTCCTTGTGAGAGACGTGCGCGGATTGGCCCTCTGGCTTGTCAATCACTGCCATGACGTTCCTTGTGAGAGACGTGTGCAGCTGCGCGCTCCAGTAACTTTCCACACTCCACAGGTGCCGCATGCAATGTTTTTGTCAGGAGTAACAACTGCAGATTATGATTATTATTAGATTACCTGCGGTGAGTCCGACATAATGAATCCACTGACACGACACAGCGATACTCATGCACGGGTTTTGGGAGGCGTTCCCTCGAAATGAGCTGTGAAGGAGGGGGGTTGTTCTAATGCATGCACTCATTTCAAAAACTCACTAACAGTCTTTGGTTTCTCAGTCGACGAAAAGATCCTCTGTATCACCTTTAATGTATGTAATATTGTGAGGTTTTACACATTTAGGCATTGGTAGAAATTTTTTTGTGTAAAATGCAGATCGTGACTCTCCCATTATTCTGAAGAAAAAAAAATAGACAACAATTTAAAATTAAATTATTCCATTTAAATTAATATAAAATAAATAACTTAAATGAACGTCTTGATTTGTGTGGGATGTGACCAAAACTGTCTTTTTTTCCCTACAGTAGATTGGACGTCTTTATTTCCATCTATGTAAGAACTATTTTTCAAATTTAATGTGGTAACATCATCACCAAAAAATACAGTTAATTAATTTCATACAAATGTAATTCAAGTCATGTGTTAAATATGTTAATTTACTGCATTTTGTATTTATTACATCATCCTTCCTTTGTATAGTAAGTAACCGTTTTGGTAATTATTTTATTAGAATTGTTATTATTATTATCATCATATTTGCACAATTAACTATTTAGTGAAGTTTTAATTAAGTGCAATTTTGTATTTCCTGTTTTCTGTAAAGAATGTAATTAACTTCTATTTTTCTGCGTGTGTGTGTCTCTGTGTGTGTGTGTGTCCTTTACTGTCCTTTACTGTCCGGTCCTATCTATGCCTTTATATTCATTTTTCACTCAAACTTTTATCTTGCTTGAAACTCTATCTCTCGCCCATTCTATTCTTTCTCTTCAAAACCCAAAAACTTGCTGGCTGCTATCCAAAAACGCTGCTGCACTGCTTGCTGCTTCGCCTGCTTGCACACCAAACGCAAACCCCAACATGCAAATACCAAAACGCATAAACCCAAAACGCACATGCCAGCTTGCTATCGCATCTTAAAAATTAAAGAGCCAGACCCAATCCAAGATTCTTTGAATCCCCAAAACTCTCTGAAAACCAATAACTCTGAAAACCAATAACTCTTTGAAAAACTTGACCGAAAAGCTTGAAAAACTTGAACATCAAACCCAGGTGAGAACAGTTAAATACAGATTCTGAAAGAGTGAAGGAGAAATTTCCATATTTCACTACGTTGGAATACCAACTCTGTTAAAGTACACAGTAATTTTTTGAAATTAACCTAACTTTGCATTATTTCATTTATTGCTGTCCTGTTGTATAAAAATATTTCTGTGTATCTGATTGAATAAAAGACATTATCTTTGTGATCTAATTCAAGTATCAATAAATATAATTATTTCTATCCATTACTCACAAGTATTTGCTTGATTGCCAGTGTTGAAACATCACCATGCCAAGAAAAGGAAAGAGGAGTGAATCTCAGAAACAGCGCAGAAAGCTAGAAGCTTCATGTGGCACCAGTAGCGGTACCAACTCTGTATCAGGTATGAATGATCCAAACCCATATGTTTTGTCTGTTGCAGCATCCCACTGTCAAAGCGATCCTAGGTACAGCCTTAACTCCAGAGGCCGCCAGTGTACTTGCAATTCCTTAATGTTTCTAGCTGTCCATAATGAACATAACGAGCTACACACTTTCGATTTAGATCGCATTTTGCAGAAAGGTGATGCACTTTACACTACTGTCAGAAAAACCTTGCTGCGCAAAAAAAGATTTGTGAGTAATTTTTTAAATTTTGACGAACTACCAAACACAATTAAGACAGACTCAGACTGGTACAGCATCCTGAAACATCCTCAGAGGTTTGGATTTCTGAGAGATTTACCTGCTGTAGGCGAGTATGAAAATCTTGAGAGTACTCTGCAATGTCTCAGAGCTGATGTAACTGATGCGTTACTATCGTGCAAGGACTCGTGTATCGCTGTATTCAGAGATCATTCAGGGAGGTTTGGTTACTTTGATTCTCACTGCAGAACAACAGATGGCTTGTTTACTGATGAAAGCACAGGTACGGCCGTGATGCTGACCTTTTTCCATTTAGAAGACATGGTAGAGAGGCTGCTACTGATGTTTCAATGGTGTTTCCAAGCAAGAGATGAGCAACAGTTTGAACTGCTGCCAGTATCATTCATAAAAAGAACAACTGCAAGCATTGTATGTTCTGAAGTCTCCCTGAACTGCTGTGAGCTTGAACGTGATGTGCAACCATCCATTTCTTTTGAGAACAAAGCTCTGTCAAACAAAGAACAATGCAGGTCTTCTGATGTCTCACAACAGTATGTTCAAGTACTAGATCCAGTTCAACAACCACCTGAGAATACTTTTAACAGAGCCACGTCAACTAATGAACCAGCCCACTTGACTTATCAAGATAAAATGGAAGTTCTAACAACTGTTACTCAGAATCAAGACTCAGAATCAGTACCATTCAGTGAACTTTCTCGTGGCATGCTATCACAGGATCAATTAGCATTTTCAGCTCCAAATCAACAATATTCACAATCGACAATCAAGCAGACCGAAAAACTGAACAAGACTCAAAAGCGAAAGGCTTACTGTAAAAAATGGCAGAAAAAAATGGTTCGGAGACAAGGTGTATTTGATAAAAAACAGGCTATATGTAACATCTATGATTATAAAACTAGTAGTGAATACAGGCAAAAACATAACCAAGCCATGAAGAACAACTATTGGGAAAATATGGTTTACAGGGAAAAACACAAACAAGAAATGAAAAACAAATATAAAAATATCATTGAATACAGAGAGAGAAAAAAGAGTAAAATGATCTTAAATTACATGAATGACAAACAGTTTAGAGAGCGACAAAAAAATTATATGATTAAAAATTACAAAAATTATAAATTCAGAGAGCGACAAAAAAACTATGTAATGATAAATTATAGTCACAATCCGAAATATAAAGAACAGCATATGCAATATCTTGTTGATAGATATTTAAAAGATCCAATTTTTAGGCAAAGGCAAAAAGACCATTATACAAACCGATGCAAAAATGATCCTAACTTCTATGAAAAAAGGAAGAACATTTTTAAACAGCGTTATCACTGTGATGCACATTTTATGGCTCGTCAGAAACAGTATTCTTTATTCAAATCTAAAAACAAAATATTTGAATGCAAGGCACTTCACAAAGTACACTGTGCACAACACATACAGGACAAATACAAAAAAATCGATCTGATGCGCCAACAGAGAGACACCTTACAAAATATACAACCTGACGTAGTACAAGATCCAAGAGTGTTAAGAGCCATAAATACTTTTAGAGATGTTATAAAACAGGGCCCAACTTATGTCTGCACATGCTGTGCCAGAGCGCTCTTCTCAAATCAAGTCAAATCATGTGTTCGTGAGTGCTATCAGAAGAACCCGGCAGTCGCTTCAGTATGCTTGACTGGAAACTATGTTCACATCTGCTCTGACTGCCCTGACCAATGTCCCTTGGAGAACAGAAAAACAGAGTGGATCTGTCACTGCTGCCATACAACACTATTGAGAGGTCTAATGCCAAACATTGCCCTTGCCAATAAGCTTCAGTTCGCTCCCATTCCTCCAGAACTCTGCGATTTGAATGTTCTTGAAAGACACGTTATTGCAAAGTACATTCCCTTTGCTAAAATTGTAACACTTCCGAAAGGCCAACAAAGAGCAATAAAAGGTGCCGTGATTTCAGTTGCATCTGAAGTAGAAACAACAGTAAATTGTTTACCGAGACCAAGAACTGAATCACAACTGCTTACAGTGAAACTGAAAAGACGTATGTGTTACACAGGCCACTATCAATTCCAAACTTTGAACATGCAGAAGGTTTTGTCTGCTTTAAGAAAACTAAAAGAAATCCATTCAGAATATAAAGATATCGTCATTAACGCAGCACTCTCTGAAGAAGAAATGTTTAATGAGCATGAACAGTGTGAAAATGACATAAGCGCTCCTGATGAGGAAATGGATATTGAGAACAGCAGCCAGAGTCAAAGTGAGAACACTGAAGAACAGAGTAATGAGAATGAAAACAATGATTCAAATGATGACAATACTGAAGAAGAGCAATTGAGAGGCTTGCCTTTGGATACATGTCTTCAGCCCCCAGATCTTGGCCAGCAACTGTTGTCTTATGATGATGGAATATTTTGCATTGCCCCAGCAGAGAGAAACAGTCCTGTAAACACTTTCAAAATTCCTAAACTTGAGTCAATGGCATTTCCAGTGCAGTTTCCAGATGGCAAGAACACCTTTGATGACCCTGGTCGAGAAAAATATGTTTCGCCCAGCCGATACTTTAACACAAGGTTATTCTCTATTGACAATCGTTGTGCAAAGGATACCAACTATCTCTTCTTTGCTCAGTTCACCACAGAAATGAACTTAGCCACATCTAGTATGAGTATTCAACTCAGAAAGTCAAAACCCATGACACGTGATGGACGCAGAATAAACTGTTCACTGCTGCAGGACAAACAGGAATTACAAAATCTTCTAATAAATAAGGAAGCTACACGTTTCATGCAACCATTAAGAGGGACACCAGCTTACTGGGAGAAAACTCTCCGTGATTTGTTTGCTATGCTGAGACAGCTGGGCACTCCCACATTTTTCTGTACGTTTAGCGCTGCTGAGATGAGATGGCCTGATGTAATTACTGCTATTAAGGCACAACAAGGTGAAACTGTGAACTTCACTGATTTAGACTGGTCACAGAAATGTGAAATCCTGAGAAGCAACCCAGTCACAGCCATGCGGATGTTTGAAAAACGAGTTGAAGCTTTAATGAGAGATTTGATTAACTCACCTGCTCAACCTATCGGTGAGGTAATTGACTTTTTTTACAGAGTGGAATTCCAACTACGTGGCTCTCCACACATTCACTGCTTATTTTGGGTGAAAGATGCTCCAGAGTTTGAAAAAGATCAAGATCAGGATGTGTGTAATTTCATAGATAAATACATTTTGTGCAAATTACCAGACCCAAACGAAGACCCAGAACTACATAGAATTGTAAGTGAAGTACAGATGCACAGTCGTAACCACTCCAAATCCTGTAGAAAAAACAAGAAGCACTGCAGATTTGGATTTCCTAAACCACCAATTAACAGGACCATGATATCCCGCCCCAGGCCTCCTCCTGTAGATCAGTCTGATGAAGGTAATGAATCAGAGGAAAGAAATTATGCCAGCATTGCAAAAGAACAGCTACAGAAGGTGTGGGATCTACTGAATGACTCAACTAAGAGTTTTGATTGTATTTCACAGCTACTTCATGAAGTAAACATGACCTATGGAGAATATGTAAAATACATTGACACTCTTTCTACATCATGTTCAATATTTATGGAAAGACGACCGCAGGACTCCTGGGTTAATGGCTATAATCCACTGCTGTTAAGAGCCTGGAATGCAAACATGGACATTCAGTTCATTCTAAACCCCTACAGCTGTATCATGTATATTCTCTCATACATCTCAAAAGCCGAACATGAGATGAGTGATTACCTAAAGAAAGTTATAAAAGATTCAAGCAATGATAACCTGTCTGACCGTGAGAGCATGAAGCAGGTCATGAATGCATATTCAAAGAACAGAGAAGTCAGTGCTCAGGAGGCAGTCGCTCGCACATGCAGTTTGAAATTGAAATCGTCATCACGTGCTGTCATATTCATACCTACTGATGATAATGCTGTAAAGATGAGTTTACCGATGAAGTGCTTGCAGGCCATGGATGATGACATAGAGAATGTGTGGATGACTGGATTGCCAGACAGATACAAGGCCAGACCAAACAGACCTGAATTTGAGAACATGTGCATGGCTGAATTCGCAAGTGAATACCGGATTGTTTATGCAGGACAGACAAAAGGTAAAAATATTTTGAAACTTCAAAAAAATTTGGGACACATACAGAAAAGAACAAGGGGAAAACCTGCTGTCATACGATTTGCCCGTTTTTCAGAGCAGAAAACCCCAGAAAAATTCTATGGGACCCTTCTAAAACTTTACTTGCCATATCGCTCAGATGAGCAGCTGAAGTCTACAAGATTTCCAACATATGAATCATTTTATGCATTTGCTTCAGTAAAACTACCAGGAACTGATGAAGTACAGCGTGTGTGCAAGATTGTAAATGAAAACCGTGAGAAATATGAAAAACATAACGAGGCTATAGAAAAGGCAATTGAGGATTTTGAACAAAATGGTCCAGTTGAAGATGCATGGACTACATTGGCTCCAGCAAATGAACTGATCAGATTAGAGAGCATATCAGAACGTGGACCCAGTGATCCTAATGATGTGAACGAGCAAGACAATATTCCTGAATACACAGCATCTGCCTCTGTCAGTAACACAGCTATGCCACTCATAGAAGCTACCCAGCAAAGTCATGCACAGATTCGCAAAATGTTTCAGAGCTTGAATCAAACACAAGCTTCCATATTTTATGCTGTGCGAGATTGGTGCAAAAGATGCGTTTCTGGTGAAAACCCACAACAGTTTCTGTATTTTTTGAATGGAGGAGCTGGAGTTGGTAAATCACATGTAATTAAATCTATTTATGCAGAAGCAACCAAGATTTTGCGCAGGCTTCCATGCATTCGAGAGCATACTGACATTTCCAAGCCAACTGTTCTTTTAACAGCATTCACAGGTACTGCTGCCTTTAACATCTCAGGCAAAACATTGCACTGTCTTCTGAAACTCCCAAGAAACTTGAAGCCTCCATACCAACCCCTGGGAAACAGCTTAGATGAAATCAGAGCAGACCTTTCTAATGCACACATTTTAATTATTGATGAAATATCAATGGTGTCAAAACAGTTGTTTGCCTATGTGAACTGGAGACTGCAACAGATTAAAGGAAACAAGACACCTTTTGGTGGATTATCTTTATTAGCTGTGGGAGATTATTATCAATTACCACCTGTGGGAAGAGCAAAACCACTCTGTGTGTATGAGGACCATGTGCTGGACTTCTGGAAAGATAATTTTCAAACGACAAGTCTAACACAGATCATGAGACAGAGAGATGATCTTGCATATGCTGAGCTGCTCAACCGACTGAGAGTAAAAAAGAAGCACGAGAAGCTGAATGATGCAGACAAATGCATGTTAGAAGCTGTCACAAGGTCCTCCCCTGAAGAGTGTCCCTCTGATGCATTACACATCTATGCAACAAATAAAGAGGTAGACAATCACAACACTGAAGCCATATCCTCTCGCTTTTCAAATATTATTAACATTGATGCACATGATTACAAAAAAGATCCACGAACAGGTGAAATGAAAAGGCAAGCGGCACCATTAAAAGGAGACAAACGAGGCCTTATAGACAAACTACAGATTGCTGTTGGTGCACGAGTGATGTTAACCAGAAATATTGATGTAGAAGACGGACTGGTTAATGGTACTTTTGGCAAAGTGGCAAAAATAACAGCGAATACCCGAGATGGATCTGTACAGTTAATTGGTCTTCATTTAGATGATGTGACTGCTGGAGAGAAACATCGCAACAAAGCACCTGATGGAGATGACAACATTGTCTATATTGAGAGGTCAGAGGAACCGCATAAAAAAAAAGGGACAGTTCGAAGGCAATTTCCCATGAAGCTTGCTTTCGCATGTACCATCCATAAAGTGCAAGGAATGACAACTGATTGTGCTGTTGTATCTCTGAAGCACATATTCGAACCAGGCATGGCATACGTTGCACTCAGCAGAACAACATCACTCAGTGGATTGCACATCACTGACTTTGATGAAAAGAAAATTTTCTGTGATCCAGAAATAAGTGCCTCCTTGGAGAACATGCCAAAAGCGGATTTTCACAATATCCAGCCCATCCTAAACATTGTACAGGATTCAAACCTGAATTCAGCTCTTAAAATCATTCATCATAACACAGAGGGACTGGAGTGTCATATTGATGATTTAAAATGCCACCATGAACTTCTCTTGGCTGATGTTTTGTGCCTCACTGAAACACATCTGTCAGGCTCTGCTGTTCCTCCACATCTACATCTGGATGGATACACTATGTACAAACGCAACAGGCATGCATACTACACAAACTATGCACATTTGGCAAACAAGAAAGGTGGTGGAGTGGCCATTTATGTAAGGAACAGCTTTCAAGTTTGTCCTCTGATGTATATACAGAATGTTACTGACTTGGAATATTTGGTTTTGAAGATAGAAGCCCCCAAACAAGCACTTCTTGCAGTAATCTACAGACCACCTAGTTATAATTTAACAGAGTTTTTGGCACAACTGAACGCCCTCTTGACATCTCTGGAGATCATCGATTTCAAACCTCTGATTGTTTGTGGCGACTTCAATGAAGATGAGTTGTCTCGTTGCAACAAACCTATTCTCAATTTGTTTGAAGATAAAGGATACACACAGCTAATCAGCACTGGGACAACAGAAAACAACACTCTTCTGGACCCTGTGTTCATAAGCGGCACACACTCAAATGTCAGAGCCGGAGTACTACAGACATATTATAGCTATCATGATCCTGTGTATTGTGTTTTAGAATAGATACAAAGCAGCGTTTAACATTGCTAGAAGATAACACAATGATTTTAATAATTTTTTAATGCTAATTTAATAATGCCAATACAAATGCAAATAAATTCAATGTATATTACACTGTTTACTTTACTTCTTGTGTGAATGTGTGTGTATGTGTTAGATATAGACTGTGTGTGTGTGTGTGTGTGTGTGTTAGATAAGGAATGAATGGAGAGTGAATGTCCTTTCCTAGGATCGCCACCTTGACGTGGTGGAAAGGCTTGTGTGTTCCAGTGATCCCAAGAGTGAGTTATTCTGGAGCTTTTTACTTCAGTTTGGCATGCTTAAGGGTGAGGTTCCAGACTAAGTGCGATCCAAATTTACTGAATAAAATATTTTAAACATAATTACTTGATTTTGTCTTTCTTGATCATTTACATCAATAAAAAATTGTGTGGCCATGCAAAATAATCCATTCAATTATAAAAATCTATCAGACATGCATGTCTATTCTATTAGGGATGCACCAAAATTAAAATTATTGGTATTTTCTGGTGGTTGCTAGGGTGTTGCTATGCGGTTGTTATGGTACTCAGGATGGTTGCTAGGATGTTACCAGGGTGATTTGTGTGGTTGCTAGGCGGTTGCCATGGTGTTCTAGGTGGTTGCTATGTGCTTGCTAGATTGTTCTGGATGGTTGCTATGTGATAGGTAGATTTAGTTAGTTTAGAGATAGACAGATAGATAGATATAGTTTGAGTATGAATGAGTTTAGATAGATATTTGTTGCTATATGGTTGCTAGGGTACTTAGGGTGGTTGCTAGGCAGTTGTTATGGTAACAAGGGTGGTTGCTAAGGTGTTGCTATGCGGTTGCTAGGGTACTCGGGGTGGTTGCTAAGGTGTCGTTATGCGGTTGCTAGGGTACTCGGGGTGGTTGCTAGGGTGTCGCTATGCGGTTGCTAGGGTACTCGGGTGGTTGCTAAGGTGTCGCTATGCGGTTGCTAGGGTACTCGGGGTGTTTGCAGGCAGTTGCTATGGTAACAAGGGTGGTTGCTAAGGTGTTGCTATGCGGTTGCTAGGGTACTCGGGGTGGTTGCTAAGGTGTCGTTATGTGGTTGCTAGGGTACTCGGGGTGGTTGCTAGGGTGTCGCTATGCAGTTGCTAGGGTACTCGGGGTGTTTGCAGGCAGTTGCTATGGTAACAAGGGTGGTTGCTATGCGGTTGCTAGGGTACTCGGGGTGGTTGCTAAGGTGTCGTTATGTGGTTGCTAGGGTACTCGGGGTGGTTGCTAGGGTGTCGCTATGCAGTTGCTAGGGTACTCGAGTGGTTGCTAAGGTGTCGCTATGCGGTTGCTAGGGTACTCGGGGTGTTTGCAGGCAGTTGCTATGGTAACCTGGGTGGTTGCTAAGGTGTTGCTAGGCAGTTGCTAGGGTGTTCTGGGTGGTTGTTAGGTGGTTGCTATGGTAACCTGGGTGGTTGCTATGATGTTGCTAGGTGGTTGGTAGTTGTCACAGATGGTTACTATGGAGTTTTCATGGAGTTATTAGCATGTTCTTAGCTCACTTTAGCACTTACTATTAGCATGTAGCTATTCACTGCTAGCATGTATAGCATGTTGGAAGTCCAGATTGCTAGCATTAGTCAAAAGAGCCAACCGCCATGTCTCTATGCCGGTCCAGAAAGTTTGAAGTAGTTTTAAAAGTTTTCAGTTTGAAAGTTTAAGTTTTAGTAAAGTAGTTTAGATAGATAGATAGATAGATAGATAGATAGATAGACAGACAGACAGACAGATAGATAGATTGGTACATAGATAGATTGGTAGTTGTCACAGATGGATACTATAGAGAGTTTATAGAGTTATTAGAGTTTATAGAGTTTTTATAGAGTTATTAGCATGTTCTTAGCCCACTTTAGCACTTAGCTAATCACTATTAGCATGTAGCTATTCACTGCTAGCATGTTGGAAGTCCAGATTCCTAGCATGAGTCAAAAGAGCCAACCGCCATGTCTCTACGATGTTCTGATGTAGAGATATAGATTTTACAAAATGGTTGCTAGGGTACTCTGTTTGGTTGCTAGGGAGTGGCTTGGCAGCTACCAGTGATGATACTCCAAAGGCTGCTTGACGATATAAACCAACCCCCATGTCTGTACGATGTTCTGATGCAGAGATATAGATCTTGCAAAAGGTTGCTAGGGTACTCTATTTGGTTGCTATGGAGTAGCTTGGCAGCTACCAATGATGATACTCCAAAGGCTGCTTGACAATATAAACCAACCCCCATGTCTGTACTATGTTCTGATGCAGAGATATAGATCTTGTAAAACGGTTGCTAGGGTACTCTGTTTGGTTGCTAGGGAGTGGCTTGGCAGCTACCAGTGATGATACTCCAAAGGCTACTTGACAATATAAACCAACCCCCATGTCTGCACGATGTTCTGATTCAGAGATATAGATCTTGCAATACGGTTGCTAGGGTACTCTGTTTGGTTGCTAGGGAGTGGCTTGGCAGCTACCAGTGATGATACTCCAAAGGCTACTTGACAATATAAACCAACCCCCATGTCTGCACGATGTTCTGATTCAGAGATATAGATCTTGCAAAACGGTTGCTAGGGTACGGTTTGGTTGCTAGGGAGTGGCTTGGCAGCTACCAGTGATGATACTCCAAAGGCTACTTGACAATATAAACCAACCCCCATGTCTGCACGATGTTCTGATTCAGAGATATAGATCTTGCAATACGGTTGCTAGGGTACTCTGTTTGGTTGCTAAGGAGTGGCTTGGCAGCTACCAGTGATGATACTCCATAGGCTGCTTCCCAGTATGAATGTTATAAACCATTTTAGATAGATAGATAGATAGATGAGTTTGAATGAGATAGATAGATAGATTTAGTTTAGATAGATAGATTTAGTTTGATAGATACATTTAGTTTAGATAGATAGATAGATAGATAGATAGATAGATTTAGTTTGATAGATAGATAGATAGATTTAGTTTGATAGATTTAGTTTAGATAAATAGATAGATAGATAGATAGATAGATAGAGAGTTTATGAGTTTGAATGGATTAGAAATAGTACATAGAATGGCACTTGAGTCTAATTGAGTTTTTGAGTCTAATAGGCTTCCGTAGTTTAAATTTGAATTTTGACAGTTGGAGTTTGAGTGTCTTGGCTCATTTGAACATTCCGTCAATGGGATTTTTCCGAGCTTTAATAGTCATTTTTAGGAAAACCGTAAGTCCGATCAGTTAGAAAAGATATAGCAACTCAAGTCAAAACAGTTTGAAGGTCTGACCCGAGTTTGGAGTTTGTGGAGTTAAAGCTCTAGGAGGAGTTAGAGTCAGAAATTTTAGTCTCAGAAGAATAATAATAACTAGATAAAAAAGTTTGAGGACAAACTTTAAGTTGGCTTGAAAAAGCCGGTCCAGAAAGTTTGAAGTAGTTTTAAAAGTGTGAAGTTTGAGAGTTTTCAGTTTAAAAGTTTAAGTTTTAGTTTAGTAGTTAGATTTAACATTAGGCTAATCACTATTAGCATGTAGCTATTCACTGCTAGCATGTGTAGCATGTTGGAAGTCCAGATTCCTAGCATGAGTCAAAAGAGCCAACCGCCATGTCTCTACGATGTTCTGATGTAGAGATATAGATTTTACAAAATGGTTGCTAGGGTACTCTGTTTGGTTGCTAGGGAGTGGCTTGGCAGCTACCAGTGATGATACTCCAAAGGCTGCTTGACGATATAAACCAACCCCCATGTCTGTACGATGTTCTGATGCAGAGATATAGATCTTGCAAAAGGTTGCTAGGGTACTCTATTTGGTTGCTATGGAGTAGCTTGGCAGCTACCAATGATGATACTCCAAAGGCTGCTTGACAATATAAACCAACCCCCATGTCTGTACTATGTTCTGATGCAGAGATATAGATCTTGTAAAACGGTTGCTAGGGTACTCTGTTTGGTTGCTAGGGAGTGGCTTGGCAGCTACCAGTGATGATACTCCAAAGGCTACTTGACAATATAAACCAACCCCCATGTCTGCACGATGTTCTGATTCAGAGATATAGATCTTGCAATACGGTTGCTAGGGTACTCTGTTTGGTTGCTAGGGAGTGGCTTGGCAGCTACCAGTGATGATACTCCAAAGGCTACTTGACAATATAAACCAACCCCCATGTCTGCACGATGTTCTGATTCAGAGATATAGATCTTGCAAAACAGTTGCTAGGGTACTGTTTGGTTGCTAGGGAGTGGCTTGGCAGCTACCAGTGATGATACTCCAAAGGCTACTTGACAATATAAACCAACCCCCATGTCTGCACGATGTTCTGATTCAGAGATATAGATCTTGCAATACGGTTGCTAGGGTACTCTGTTTGGTTGCTAAGGAGTGGCTTGGCAGCTACCAGTGATGATACTCCATAGGCTGCTTCCCAGTATGAATGTTATAAACCATTTTAGATAGATAGATAGATAGATAGATAGATGAGTTTGAATGAGATAGATAGATAGATAGATTTAGTTTAGATAGATAGATTTAGTTTGATAGATAGATTTAGTTTAGATAGATAGATAGATAGATAGATAGATAGATAGATAGATAGATTTAGTTTGATAGATAGATAGATAGATTTAGTTTGATAGATAGATTTAGTTTAGATAAATAGATAGATAGATAGATAGATAGATAGAGAGTTTATGAGTTTGAATGGATTAGAAATAGTACATAGAATGGCACTTGAGTCTAATTGAGTTTTTGAGTCTAATAGGCTTCCGTAGTTTAAATTTGAATTTTGACAGTTGGAGTTTGAGTGTCTTGGCTCATTTGAACATTCCGTCAATGAAAGTCAATGGGATTTTTCCGAGCTTTAATAGTCATTTTTAGGAAAACCGTAAGTCCGATCAGTTAGAAAAGATATAGCAACTCAAGTCAGAACAGTTTGAAGGTCTGACCCGAGTTTGGAGTTTGTGGAGTTAAAGCTCTAGGAGGAGTTAGAGTCAGAAATTTTAGTCTCAGAAGAATAATAATAATAAGTTTAAATAGGATTACAGTAAGTTGGCTTTTTCAAGCCAACTTAATAAGTTTAAATAGGATTACAGTAAGTTGGCTTTTTCAAGCCAACTTAATAAGCTTAAGTACAATATCAGTAAGTTGGCTTTTTCAAGCCAACTTAATAATTACTAATAATACATAGCCTACTGAGTAGTTTGATGCAAGTAAATTGTGCTGTTGTGTGTTTATTGTAGCCTATATGACAGAACATATTATGATGTAATATAGGCTACAGGCTTTATTTAAAATGTTTAGTAAATGGACTTGAACTTTCATATAGTAGTGGTCTGGGTTCAAACATTCTAACAGGCAAAGTGAAGCATTTACACGACTGGAAACAATGTGAGGGTTTGTTTTTCATTAATCACATGTTTCTTGGGGGGGGGGGGGATAAAATCCCTGTTTTCATTAAAATTAAAATATCATTAGTTTTAACTGAGTTTTATATTACAGTAAAAGAGTAGTAAAGTCGTTTATTGGTTGGAGTCAGCCAATGAAATAGGACGTTTTTGTACGCAATGACGTCACTACATAGAGGAGATTGCACTGTTTTGGTGGTCCAAAAC
Organism: Chanodichthys erythropterus; assembly: GCF_024489055.1. Classification (NCBI taxonomy): domain Eukaryota; kingdom Metazoa; phylum Chordata; class Actinopteri; order Cypriniformes; family Xenocyprididae; genus Chanodichthys; species Chanodichthys erythropterus. Next base: position 29,168,105 of record NC_090224.1, on the reverse strand, counting down.
TTTATTACTCTTTCACTGTAATATTAAAAACCTGTTAAAACTAACGATATTTTAATGAAAATATTGTCTCATACATATGCAATTATTTCTTTCCGTATGCCAAGTCGCACTGGATGGCGTTGTTCATTGGTCAGGCATCGACCAATAAAACGCCTTCACCCCCCCATCCCCGTTCTGCTCTCTCACTTCTGCTTTCAAGTGCTCAAGTCAGTTTTGCTACAGGAATATCGCAAAAAGAGTAGCAAAAGTCAAAGCGCCGGGAATTGAACTTGTACTGCCAGATCTGAGAGGTTGTAAGCGCCGACTTGAAGCTGTACAGCGAAACTGAAGTAAAGTGTAAAAGTAAATATGTCTCACGCATTTGTGTCTATCATTTTGTTTATGTGAATGCCATTTTACACATTTGTAACTATTAATCTGCAACTACAACTTCGTAACACGGGTGTTTTGATTGTTGTCTGCGTGTGCAAATCGAAACATTCAGCTTTTCACATCAGGACTGTGAGTGTAAATTTCAGTTTACAAATACAAATATTAATACGACAAGTTCTCACATTCAAATCAGCAACCTCTCGTGTTTTGCTACTGATTTACTTCCATAATTGTGTGTTCTGCAACGAGAGTTGGAGGTAAATAACTTTTCAATGTGCTGCTGTTGCGGATGGTCAAGCAAATGTTTGTGCTTTGTTTCTGTTTGATAGAATTATAATGTTTATCTGAAACGAAGCCATGCTTGCTGATATTGTGGTCTAACTCCCTGCTGCTCTGTATCTTGCGCTCTCATTGGCTGTCGGTCATCGCCGATGTAGTTTTCAGTCAGAACACTTTTCACACTGCAGGATTTTGAATCGCCGACAGGTCCAGATATTTAGCATGCCAAATATCTCACGGGTGTCGGCGACTCATCGGCGATTCTCTCAGATCACGTCTTTGCTCATTCACACTGCGTGATTGTCACTCACGTGAACGAGCACCGATTTGCCTGTGATTTCGGGCATTTGTCGGCGATTTCTCAAAACCTGTCGGCGAGCCAAAATCGGGGCTAAAATCGTGCAGTCTGAACTCGGCTTTAGTACACCAAAGTACTCATTACTCATTCGAGAACATCAAAATATAGAAGGTTTTATAGACAAACACAAAGAGTACTGCAGAATATGAAGGAATAAAACATACAATACAACCAAAAGAGCAAAAAAATTCAAGATCTAAATTTAAATAATATATATTTAAAAAAATAATTTAGGACTGAAAATCTATTGTGATGAAACAATAAATATTATAATAAAGATTAATAAAGTTTTGCACTATTTTTGTCATAAATAAGATGTAAGAAAATTTGTAACCCAGTGTTAATCCATTCAAGAAATGTTTACTGACTAATGTCATGCATAAATGGCATTCTTGTGTGCATATGAAGAACCTTGGCAAATTGTATTTGTGGAGACATAGCAACTTAGCGGAGCTTCCTGAGCTTTAGACACAGACAACACACTCACTGGCCACAAGTTGCACACCAGAAATGTCCCGAGCACAGCAATAGAAGAATAAAATAAGAAAAGGCAGGCAGATGACAATGTCTCTGCAGACACAAACACCACTACACACTTCTAGTGAATCATAAATAATCACTGAGATGGATCATTTTTGTATGAGTCAACACTATTTTTTATTTTTATTTATTTATTTATTTTTTTGAGAAAATCCTTTATAGTGGACCTCTAAAAGATTATCACCCTCACATTCAGTTGTGCTCAGTACAATGTTTTTAAATGCAAAAATGCATTCTGTGTGACTACTCTGTGCTGCCTGGTCTACATATTTTAATGTATTATTATTAAATAACAATTGTAAGGTTTACATCCATAATGATAATTATAATACTCAATATTTACTATAATACTCAACAATATACTTTTTTTTCCTCTCAGTTTTCTCAGATTTTTTAACATTTATCAAACTCTGCTTCCTATTACAACTACACTGTGACTGACAGGTGGAGCCAGTGACAAGGCAAAAAGAAAAGAATAATTTTGGAATGCTAGTTACCTTGGCAACAGCAGGGCAGCCATCACGACGTACAGTTTCAATGCCTTTGGCATCAAACACTGGATTTTTCTGATCCAAACTCTCATACATGTATCCAACATAACGCTTCTTAGTCTGTAACACGCATGGGAGGTACACCTGCCCAAACACACAAGAATGCAAACAGACAAAATTGGAATATATAATATACAATAATGTGGCTTAAAAGAGCTCTCACACTCAAATAAAAATAGAGCATACTCTTAGACACACCACTGATAAAGCACTTCACGAACCTTCTCAAATTTCAATTTGACGGGTTTAGGGTTGGTGGCAGTGACAGCCTCTGCAATTTCATTACCAATCTTAAATGCCTGTTCCTTGGTTGCTCCTTTCAACAACACAAACATACTAAAAGAGAAAGAGACTGGTATCAGAGACAGTATAATACTGTGTAATAAGCAGCCACAAAACAAATTTCCACTGACAAGCAATTTGCCTGTACACACCGAATGATAAACTACTGCACCATGAAACAGCCAATAGTGTTTATGAACATTTTGATGCTTATGTTAATATTGCCGGCAATTTTATGAGCACAGAGTTATTTTTAACTTGAGTTTTAACACAGAGTTATGTGCAGACAACACTCTCACGAATCAGGAAGGGCAGGGATTTTATCAAATTCAATCAGAAGGCAGCATACATATTTTTAAGATTGGACTGCATTTGGTCTACCACAACAATGGACACAATTTGAGAGGGAGGCAGTGTCTCCACAGCACTATGACTGGACAGTTAACCTGGTAATATGATATCATATATGACAACGGTTTGCAAATCAGACTGAATAAGTCAAATTGGAGGATATGGACTAAATACAAAATTACAAAAAATAACACTCCCTCTTGCTCAGCAACATTGTAGGTCATATCTTCATTGAAATTAACTAATGGATCCAGTTTTATTTCTCTACCTGTCTGTATCTCCATAGACCACACGTGCTCCCCACTTCTTGGTGTCATTGACCATCTTTATAGCTCTCTCCAAAGTTTCTCGGGCCTTGTGCACAATGCTGTCACCTACCTGGAGTATGAGGACAGAGACATATTTTCACTGGTTTCTTTGGCAACATAGTAGTCTCAAAATGCATCCTATTAAATTATAGGCATGTGGCCTTTTCAGTCTGTCTTAATTGGTATGGAGCGATGTTGTATGCATGAATGAGATATTGAATACAATCTGAGATATTTAAATCTGTTAGGACCAATGGACATCAAGAGGCAAGCTAATACAGTAGCAAAATTTGTTTAAAACCAAACAGTGAAGTGTAATAATATTAACCATGAACCACATAGACCCAACAATATGCTAATTTATTTATGACATAGGCTGGTAAGAGAATTTACTATTTGTTTTACACTGTCTTTACAGTTTGAGTGTTCAGTCTGTAAAATTCTTGATGGTTTCAGCAACCAAAAATTTACTGCACAAAACCAATTTTTAATCAAAATTTCATTACAAAAAACTATTACAACTATTTGGTTAGTTGCAATTCATTATTTGCATCTAGCATTGTTTTTCCTATCTGATCTGTGATAAGATTAGATATGCAACTCATTTTTGAGTTGCAACCGAACAGTTGAGAACCACGGATCTGAAATGCCATGTTACAGCATGTACTGTACCTCAACGCTAGGCATTCGTCCTGAGAAGCTGGCAGCAGTGTAACCGAATGTGACATTAGCAATAAGTTTGAGGCCAAGCTGCCTGGCATCCAGCAGGCGCAACAGAGCTTTGTCATTCTTGTACGCCTTCATAGACTGCTTCACCATGATCCTCGTCTTCAAAATCTCCTCCAGCATACGTGGAAGGACACCCCTCCGCACTGATGACTAAGCACACACAAAGTGTGAATAGAACAGACTTCGACACTGCCATTGTAAGAGATACTACAAATAAATATTATAAAATGGACAGTTCTTGCTCTAAAATCTGGCTGGATGAGATTTATTCAAAGCTGAAAAATATGCAAAAAATATGCAACTGTGACTGCACATCTGTTGAATTTTACATCATTTTCTGTTCATAGAATGAACTTTATGATACTTGGTAACCAAGAGCAGAATTGTCTATTGTGACATTTATTTATAATATTTTAATTATTCCTTGGTATTTCCAGGTAATATTGGTATCCATTATCATATTCTAGTTGCTACTGTTTTATAACAGCAATAAGTCCTAAAAAATGTTGGTTAACTTTGTGGCATTGTGGTCTTTTATTCATCAACCAGTGACAATTTCTGAAAAGCCAATTCAGTTACACATACTATTTTTCAAAATACAGCGAGTATTCCATTTCATCTTCTCATAATCAATTTAAATGTTGCCATTTAGGGATCATTCAGTATGTAAATGGAAGAGATTAACCGTAGCGTAATTTCAAAACTACCTTAACAAATGCAACACCATTGGGAGAAATGGTGATGTCATTTCTGAGTTGGTATAGGAGGTCAGGAGGGACTCTGAGAGATGAACAACCAAACCTGAACTCATCGCATCTGAGATAGGACAGAAATAGATAAACATTTAATGAACCACACAACAGATACTGCAGATATATAGTAATGTTGCATTAATATATACTATATATATAGTACTAGGACTCATGTAGTTTTACTCTAAATCCAAAAGCATGCTTACGTTCCAAGATTCTCAACATGGCCGAGGCAGGTGGAGAAACAGTAATTATAGGCAATGATGATGGATGGATACAGTGACTGGAAATCTAACACAATGACAGAGTTGCTATAGAAACGCGATTCTGGCTCCATGACAAGCGGAATGCACTGTGGGGCTCTTTGCTGGGCACGCTGCTGTGTGCTTGGGGTCACCGGAATGTAATTCAATGGCTTTGCAATCCTTAACATCATTGATTCCACACGGTACTGCAAGAGGAGGAAAAAAGATTAACTACCTACACAAAACTGCAAAAAAGTAATTTTGATCTAACAATCAAAAACCTAAATATAGTATACATCTCTGAACCCCTCTTTTTCAAGAATTAAAGGAATAAATTATTATTATTATTATCATTTTTTTTATTTTTTTTTTATACAACTTAATCGATAACTTGCCACAAAAAAAAAATAAAAATAGATTATGGTTGGGAATCAAGAACCAAGATAAAAACTCAAACTCAAAAAAAAGGCCACATCTTTCTATTGTTATGTCCACACTGGTTTAAAGCAACAAGCAACAACTGCAGTCTTAAGGCTGGAATGCAATTCACAATTATTATATATATATATTTTTTTTAAAGAAAATAATACTTTTATGCATTATGCATTAAATGGATCAAAAGTGACATTAAAGAACACCAAAAACAATGATTTTGTAATCCTCCTGAACCATTGTTCCATTGTTCCTGTTCCATTTTTGTGCAAAGAAATAAGTCTCCTGACAGTTCTCTGCCAAGTTGTTTCTGTTGTTGTCAGCATTAAGTATGATTCAGTGGGCCGGCTATGTAACAATGTTAATTAACTTTTTAGTTTTATTTTGTATCTTTCAGGAGGGTGTAGTCATTTTAATCAAATCATTTCATCTGGTTTTAGATGGATGATTACCTGTGAGCCCCTGGTTAGCACATGGTAGAACTGAATTCCAAACACGCGTGCCAGCTCACTTGTCCTGCCAATAATATCCTGCTGCTGGAGTAACTGGACTGTGCCACACACACGGCTCACATAATGATCCACCACTTTCCACCTTAACCAAATGAAAGCAACAGATAGATATCAGAATACAAAAAAAATTGTATGACCAGTAAACATTATTCAATTTCACATGCAGTTTGCAAATATTGTATCCCATAATGCAATGCGCCCAACTTGACCTTGCATTTCAGTGTGACAAATTAGCTTCAAGTAATATCAGCAGTAATTTATAACATCTATTTATTTGACATCACCATGATGTTACCTTTTCATGACATTTAGTCATTCAATAAAGTTTTTCTTTCATTTTAACAAACAAAGACATGATGTAAATAAAAATTCATTGTGCTTCTTGGATTATAACGAGTTTTTGCAAGAGTGCAGAACTTAAAGTGAAGTGATCAACAGCTTCAGTCATTATAAAGTGAGAGCACTTTGCAGGCTACATTCTAATGTTTTAATGTATTATTTACTTATAATTACTATTAACATTAATTTATTTTCAAACAGGTAAATAAAAATCACTAAATATTTAAAATGATGGGGTGGTGAAGGGCCCATCCCTTGGTTCTGTGATTGGGGACAACATTTGGTGCTATGCCCCTGCATCAGCAGTCCTTTTTGTTGGGCCCTGAAAAGTAAATGAAAGTATACAATCCTTTTAGCAGTGCTTCCCTGAAAATGTGGTGTTGAGTCCTTGAAATTTACAGGTTTGAGTGCGGTTATAGGATGCGGTTGGCACTGTTGTAAATAAAAAACAAAATATTATTTGAGCAGCCAGTATACCCTAGCACTTCAGCCCGTGGAGGTCTGTGCATTAATGTGCCCCTGGACATAACGTGCCCAATTTTGCTTGGTGGTTGGAGGACCAGTTAACATCAACAATCTCTTCAGTTTCTCTTGAACAAAATGAAATGTATATTCACAAATTTACTGCCATTTTATTATTTTTGGGGGGAAGGAGATATTTGGAAATTAACTGATATTAATGTTAATCACTTTGCCCTTTTAGGCAACAATGTTAAATGTTGATTAACTTCAAGGCTTACACACTGATAAAAACTTAATCTTATCAATCTCTGTTTATCCACTTGGACACATTTTAATACATTGTTTTTCATTTTCCCTTTTTCTTTTTCTTTTCTGCCCTTGAACACTTCCCTCCTCTATCCATTTTGGTCATGTGACACACTTAAGAGTAATTTCGAAGGGCGATCAGTTGATATCATTTGATATAATAAAATAAAATTTTGAAAGTTAAATTAAAATGTTTCCTTACATCTTTTTTTTTTTTTTTTCCTTAATTTTGATTATGACAGTTTAAAGGAGATTTTGGCACAATAGTTCCCTGTGCGGCACCCCAATTATCTGCATACACTGCATATCCTGTTATTGCATTTTAGTTGCAATAAAAGTTAGCTTTAGTTAAAAGATGAATGGAGAAGTGTTATTCAAAGGAACAACTCTGCAATAAGACCAGTAATAGGCATCTGACTGATGCAAGATCCATTCTCACCTGTGCAGGTGTGTATTGTGGTCAAACCAGTCAGAGAGTGTGCGATGGCTGTAGAGAGGAAAGCGCTGATGCAGGAGGTGGAAAGCCACATTCTCAAAAGTATAGTTATTCAATGCAGCCTGCAGACATACAGGAAGCACTTGATTAAAAAGAGAACACTCAGATAAACAGCATTAGTTCTGGCATTCTGGGGGTATGAATGTCAAGTAAACCTCAGTCTTCATAACCCTCCATAAGTTGAGGACAATGCGTCCAATAATATGGATTTCCGTCAAAGTGTCTGCACCATATTCATCTTTTTCTGCCATGAGCCGATTCTCCTTTGCATCCCCTGTAAAAGTAATAATGTCAAAAACAACATTTGAGAAATGGGATAAGGGGGAAAAGGCACAGATTTGGCAGAACACCTTGCCTGCCTCAGCTCTTAAAGTGAATACATGACCTCTGCTTTTAAATATTAAAGGGCATCTATTATGCCCCTTTTTACAAGATGTAATATTGGTCTTGGGTGTCCCCAGAATGTATTTGTGAAGTTTCAGCACAAAATACCCCCCAGTTAATTTATTATAACCATTTGAAAATGTCATTTTTGGGGCCTGTTTTAAAAAGAGCTGTTTTGGTGTGTACATATCGATATTGAACGCGATATTGCGTGTCTTATCAGTGATCTACGGCTCGGTCTATTAAATGCCGCTCCATTTGAAAGCAGGTGATGGCGATTTAGCGGTAATCAGGGAACCGGCTTTACTGAAGAAATGCGCGTGACAAAAGCATTCGATACATCGCCCAGCCCTACTTAGAACTTTATGTGTGTGTGTGTTTTTGTTTATATTACATTGTGGGGACCAAATGTCCCCACGATGTAATATAAACCTGAGTTCACCTACATCGTGGGGACCAGCCACCGGTCCCCACAATGTAAATAAATTAATAAAAAAACTAAATGATGTTTTTGTGAGAAAAAGGTGTGCACAGTTTCCTGTGATGGTTAGGTTTAGGGTTAGGCGTAGGGTAGGGGGATAGAAAGTACGGTTTGTACAGTATAAAATGCATTGCGGCCTATGGAAAGTCCTCACAATTCACAAAAACAAACGTGTGTGTGTATGTGTGTGTGTTTATCAAATGACGTGGCAGAAGATCTCAGGAGGAAAATGGCAATTATAACAAAGATGAAGCCAAGTCAACTTTAAAAGATGTACAAATAATGCACTTTTGCTTATACTTGCTCTCCACAGACAAGCCAGAACCCCTTGTGTTGAAATGTTAACAGTTTATTTTTATTATTAAGTGACTCCGGACAATGCATTTTTTCTTTTCTTTAGTTTATGGTAAAAATAAACTAGGTTAGACCAGACCCGGCGCCAGACACAAATTCACGGACGGGCATTACATTTTTTTCAGGGGGGCACAAATGAGATCAACCTTATTGCATAATAACATTAATTATGAATTAAATGGACAAAAAAAAAAAAAAAAAATAAACGAGGAAGAACTAAACACACGTCGCATGGGCTCGACATTGCCCGGGACAAGTTGATTTTTTAAAGGGGCAAGTGAAAGAGAATTTTACTTGCCTGGCCTGATTAAAACGCCAACAAAAAAAAATGACTAGAGAATCACCAAAATGCGATAATGCTTCTGCATTCATTTAGTCTAAGTGGCTTAGTGCATAATAATATCGATATTATCGATAGTGCATAATAATATATAGGCTGTCGCTGATGTAATGTACTGACGCTAACAAAATGTTGCGCTGTTCTCGAGTAGAAATCGAAACAAATGAGCGCAGCATGACAAATGTTGTTTTAGGATGTTACAAGGTATGTAGGAATTCCAGCGAAGAAAAAAGTCATGTCTATTCTCAGAAAAACATAAAACAAATACAACAGAACTACTGTATGTAGAAGCTATTCACATGAACTAAAGGGTTTATCCTCTCATTTATTTAATAAGCTACTCCACATAGGAAGAACAGACATGCCAACTAGTTACTGACTGATACTGACACATATGTGAAACGGACTGATGTTGTCTTTACCTGGAGCGAGGTTTACATAACGTCACTTGGAAGTAAGCGGGGCAGCCAGAAATCTGCTCAAATGGCTGCTCAAATGGGTGCTGCAGTTCCATTTTTCACCACAGGTTTACATCATAAGTTTACATTGGAAATTTGTGGGGCGCTGTAGAGCTGGGAGGGCTCTGAGACAGGCTGCCCCGCTTATCATGATTCATGCCTGCCGAATCCTTGCGCTATATTTTAATATACCCTGCTCACTTTACGACTAGAAAATCTGAAAAATATTTGTTGCAGAATGCTGGACACATTTACAATATATTATTATTTCAGTCTATTTTTGGATGAATATTTTGTTGGGCTATGCCCCACCCAGACGAGCCGCGGCTGAATACTGCAGTAAAAATTCAAATGTGGAGTTTTTATATTTATGACATATGATACAGTTAAGCAACATCACACGACCAAGAGTGCCGAATAATACCATCACGACTGAAAATGTGACACTGATTTCATATGGCAGTTGTATAAACAAGTAATTAATATGAATTTACTTACATTTTAGACGCAATATTGACTGTTTTTGTTCTGTTTTAGCAGCGAAAATAGTTCAGACAAATATCATAGCAGAAGCGCGTCAGTCTCTGCGGCTGCGGTTCTGAAACTGGTGCTGCGGGTCTGCAGCTGGATATGTCTCAGTCTCACAGCAACACTCGGGCTTTCACCTAGCATTACCTCGCTGATCTCTCCTGCCAACTTTGGTGGTCTTTGATTAAAGAAACGCCGTATATCTTAACTGTCACACGAGATAGTTCAGCAGTTGTTTAAAAAAATGACCGCTAACATTAAGCGGCAGCACTATGCTTAGCACACAACCAAACATTTCCGCGCTCAATATTTACAAACCAATCAAATCCGTTTATTATTTTATTTTTTTTTAAATCAGATCAAACACATTTTAATCCGGTAGTTATGATACAAAACGATAACTTTTGATGACAGTAGCCTATTGATAAAAAAAAAATCAAGGACTGGTGGTTGGTGGGACGTGGAGTTGTCGACTCGTCCAGGGCGGGCACTAGTGACTCACAGGGCGGGCCAAGCCCCCCAATGCCCGCCCATGGCGCCGGGACTGGGTTAGACAGAGGACTGATGTACACAACCCTTTTTTTTTGGTTTTGAATATGCACTACTCTCTCTTACTAGTTTTGCCAGGAAAGGTTGTACAGTGGATAATGTCATTAACTTTTTTGGTAACACTTTACAATAAGGTTGTATTAGCTAACATTAGTTAATGCATTAGTTAACGTTAACTAACCATGAACAACACCTCTGTTCAGCATTAGTTAATGTTTGTTAACGTTAACTCACGCATGCATGTATTAATGCATCTATTCATGTTAACAGTGCAATTAGTTAACATTAGTTAATGCATTAGTTAACATTAAGTAACCATGAACAACACCTCTGTTCAGCATTAGTTAATGTTTATTAACGTTAACTCACGGATATATTTATGCATGTATTCATGTTAACTGCACAATTAGTTAATTCAATTAGTTAACATTACCTAACCAACAACACCTAGCTGTTCAACATTAGTTAATCATTGTTAACGTTAACTCACACATATATTAATGCATCTATTCATGTTAACAGTGTTAAGTAGTTAACATTAGGTAATGCATTAGATAATATGAAATAATGGGCAATGCCTGTAAATAGCCTTAATGTTTTAAGGTTAACTTACTGTGCATGTTTACATTAGTTTATGTAGCGGTTGACACACTAAGAGTGATCATTTTTAACTCATCTACGCTAAAGGTAAAAATGCCATTGTGTCTATTCATATTAACAGCACAAGTAGTTAACATTAGTTAATGCATTAGATAACATGAACTAATCATGAACAATGCCTCTTATTTAGCCTTAATGTTTTAAGGTTAACTTACTGTACTTACATTAGTTTATGTAGCAGTTGACACATTTCTAACTCTCCACTCACTCACACTAAATTAAGGTAAAAAATACCATTGTGTACCTTATCAGCATTATTTATTAACAAGGCATTGATTTGGGCTGTAAATATAATTCTGAAGTGCAAACCATCTGAACATTAACATATATGTTGTTCATGTTTATATGCATTTTACTATCATTACTTACATTCAACAAAGCATTTATTAATGGAATATGTGAACCGTATTGTAAAGTGTACACTATTTCAACATTAACTGATGTGTTACTAACATTTGTTGACCCTTTATTAACATGACTTACCATTAACAAAGCATTTATTAATGGAATTTGTGAACCTTATTGTAAAGTGTACACTATTTCAACATTAACTGATGAGTTACTAACATTTGTTGACTCTTTATTAACATGACTTACCATTAACAAAGCATTTATTAATGGAATTTGTGAACCTTATTGTAAAGTGTACACTATTTCAACATTAACTGATGAGTTACTAACATTTGTTGACTCTTTATTAACATGACTTACCATTAACAGAGCATTTAAATTAAAAATAAAATGTCTGTAATTGTTTACCCATTTTGTAATATTTAGTTTGTTTGCTGTGAGGCGTTTTCTCCTATGCAGTGACTGACAATGCATAAGACACACCAAAGCACAACATAAATTCACAAATCACATCAAATTTATTTGTTCGCTGTACTCCAAATCTTTATAATCCATATGTTTGTAAGGAACATATCCAAATTCTGCGTTTTTTCCGTCGTTCTTCATCTTCATTCTCAGCAGCGACCATCAAAGCCCGCGCTCGCTATGATTCAAATTTTAAAAAGTCGCGCGCGCCCACCAGATCCGTTACGGCATGGTTTACGGCACTGATATCAAACGCTCATTGGTTCTCACCTGCTTCGTCACAGATTGCGACATGCCGTGTTTCAGTGGATTGACATTTGAGTGCGCGCCTTCACGGAGAGAAGCCGGATTCATCATAATTTCATGGATTATTATCTTAAATTCTGCTCTGTACCCTATTAAAACTATTACCGCCAAAGAGGACTGCGACTGCAACTCATCATCATTTGAACTAACGTACTTTCGGTACAACTTTTGACATTTTTGCAAAAAAATAAATTGTGATTACGTTTGTCTCTTATTCTTTTATTTATAACTGTACGGAGATTTACCAAGAAAACCAAGAAATGGTTATGGGTAGGTTTATGGGGTAGGTGTGGATTATTGGCTCAAAATATCGTTTAATTTCATTAATGAATGCTTTGTTAAGGGTAAGTCATGTTAATAAAGGATCTACAAATGTTAGTAACACATCAGTTAATGGTGAAATAGTGTACACTTTACAATAAGGTTCACAAATTCCATTAATAAATGCTTTGTTAATGGTAAGTCATGTTAATAAAGGGTCTACAAATGTTGGTAACTCATCAGTTAATGTTGAAATAGTGTACACTTTACAATGAGGTTCACAAATTCCATTAATAAATGCTTTGTTGTATATAAGTAATGATAGTAAAATGCATATAAACATGAACAACATATCTGTTAATATTCAGATGGTTTGCACTTCGTAATTATATTTACAGCCCAAATCAATGCCTTGTTAATAAATAATGCTGATAAGGTACACAATGGTATTTTTTACCTTATTTTAGTGTAAGTGAGTGGAGAGTTAGAAATGTGTCAACTGCTACATAAACTAATGTAAGTACAGTAAGTTAACCTTAAAACATTAAGGCTAAATAACAGGCATTGTTCATGATTAGTTCATGTTATCTAATGCATTAACTAATGTTAACTACTTGCGCTGTTAATATGAATAGATTCATTAATATATGCATGATTTAATGTTAACAATGATTAACTAATGCATTAACTAATAGATAGATGCATTAATACATGCGTGAGTTAACGTTAACAAACAATATCTAATGCTGAACAGAGGTTGTTCATGGTTAGTTAACGTTAACTAATGCATTAACTAATGTTAACTAATATAACCTTATTGTAAAGTGTTACCACTTTTTTTTAAAGTAAGCATTCTTGCTTTTGTAGCAAAACTAGTATAGTGTCTGATGTTGCAGCCCATTCCAGTGGGATGGGTGTATACATTAGAGTGCATATTACACATGGTAGTATTTTTTATAGCATGCATTCACTTGAGTCTAGATTAGGGGTCGGCAACCTTTTTGTCATGAAGTGCCATTTTTAACTTTCTGAGTTAAATCACTGTGCCACCCCACACCCCCCATAATGGCTATTCATAATGGATAACATAGAAATAGTGCATAGAAATATTTCTGATGCAATTTTTCATAAAATATGTTTTACAATTGTCAAAATCCTTTAGTTTATTTGTTTTCAGGTTAAATTACACTTTGAAGAACAGATTTCCAATGGGCCTATTTACACCTGGCCATTCATGTGTTTTTACTGGTCAGATAGCTACCTGTTTTGCTAAAACTGTTCCATTTACACTTGGCAACATAAATGTGTCCGCAAAACAAATATATATCTAATCTTCAAATCCTGTGCTATATGCAAACTGAACGGAGCTCATGTCAAAGTAAGTAGAGAGAGCGGCATCAGCATTGGTAAGATTTAGTCTCACTACTTTTAATGAAGACAACTGTGTGTTGAGCTTCAGGTTGTGTTGAACTTTTAGTTTCATTTGTGGCAGTTTGCATGTCGGCTTGCTGAAGAGATGCTCAGTTACTCCTTTGCGGCAATGCATGCTGCAGTAGCGCTGTCATATCTGGGTACCGGGAGCGGTTATAACACTCTTACATGTTTAATTTTTACCATTTTAGGATGAGTAAAATTTAAAATCTAGAATGTAAAAAAAACAAAAACAACAACAACAAAAAGCTCCATCTTTTGGTCTTTTCACGACTGGATAGCTATCCGATCAGAGAAAACACATGAAGTGACCGGATACATATGAACATAGTTGCCACATGTATCAGTCACTTTGATGTGTATGGAATGTTTAAAAGGACTCAATATACTTTATAACATTTATTACATTAACTATGTACAGCGAAACAAGCTGTAAGCTGTCATTCAGTAACTTGTGTGTGCGTGATGCACAGAGGTCGTGCTAATGGTTTATCAGAGCTAAGCGCTTTCATTGACTTGCACAGTTTAATTTAATAAATAAATAAATTAGACAAAAGCACACCATCCAAGGTGCAAGTCAAAGAGAATAAATCTGTATAGATGAGAACTGACCATACACTCACTTGCAAATACTTTATTATCCAACGTTTCGGCAACAAGCCTTTGTCAAGGTATGATTTCTCACAGAATGGAGAAGTACAAACAGACAATTATTCACAGGTGTAGACAATTAATCTCAGTTGAACACACAATCAATCAATTATCAATTCTAAAAGATCCCAATTTCAGACTCAACATAAAAAATAAGAATAAGAAAAAGAAACAACAACTTGAACAGGTTATCAACAATCACAAACAATATCACACTACATAAAAAATTCACATTATAAAGGACACAAGGCTCACTGGATACACAAACTGAGAACTTTGGCTCCTTATGGTCTGAATGTTGACTTTGATCCAAGTATTTTTTTGTGAATGTGATTGTTATGGTCAATTTCTAGGTTTTATCTGATTGAAACTTGTGTCCTGTATAATGTGAATGTTTTATATAGTGTGATATTGTTTGTGATTGTTGATAACTTTCTCAAGTTTTTCGTATTCTTATTTTTTGTCATGTTGAGTTTAAAAATTGGGATCTTTTAGAATTGCTAAATGATTGATTGTGTATTGAACTGAGATTAATTGTCTACACCTTTGAATAATTGTGTATTTATACTTTTCTCCATTCTGTGAGAAATCATACCTTGACAAAGGCTTGATGACAAAACGTTGGATAATGAAGTATTTGTAAGTGAGTGTGCGGTCAGTTCTCATTTGCACAGATTAATTCTCTTTAATAGTATGACTCCTTTTTTTCCCCCTCACATGCCAGTGATTACCCCTCCATAGGTGCCATAGGTTGCCAACCCCTGGACTAGATCATCACTGTTTACAACACTCACTACATCAGGGTGTTACTGCATGTTAATAAATGTCAAAAAAGGTCAAAAACTAACCCTAACCCATCTATTTGACTTCTTAAAACGCTAATTCTCCAAAACAATATAGACTATAGGTGTATGTAGACTATAGTAGTATGTATAATTAAAATAAATAAATAAATAAATAATAATTAAAAAAATAAATAAAAAATAAACATATATACACACACACATACACACACACACACACACACACACACATATATACACACACACATATACACATACACATACATACATACATACACACACTCTGTAGCAAAAACAATACTTCCTTAAACCATGTCAGAGGGCACTAAACAGTTTGCAAATGCTAACTGAGCTAACCTTACCTGGCACACGGGAGAGCTGCTGGCACAGGTCCACACTGAGTGTCGAAGCACGCTGCAGTAGGTAACCCCAAGAGTGCATCTGGACCTCATAGCCAACCAAAATGTCTGGATCATATCTGCGGGAAAGTGGGTTGTTATGAAATGTTAAGAAAGTTTTTGCTGTACAGAGTGTAGAGCTCATTACTATCATCCTTTTGGGGAAAAAAAAAAAAGTACTCATCCCCACATTTTTTAAACCAGTATGCCGTTTTTTCTGTTGAACACAAAAGGAGAATATTGAGTAATTTATTTTCCATACAACAGTTCATAATTATTATTCTCCCTTTATGTGTGCACTTAATTATATCTTCTGAAGTCATCAAATTGTTTTGTGTAAAGCAAAAACAGCAGTTTAAGTCACTATAACTCCTGAATGTCAGTAGAGGAAAATATCTTCAGTGAATGAATTAAATTTTGGCCTGTTCATCTCAATGCCATTGCATGACTTCAGACAAACTGGAATATAAAGCACAAGTTGTAGGATTACTTGTTATGGTTTACAATGTTTTTTTTTTGTCCTGTTTGAAGCATTGTAGGATGGTCACTATGAAACATTACTGAATGGAAAGGAGCTACCTGAAACTTTTCCTTTTGTGTTGAACAGAAAAAAAAAAAAAAAAAAGTTTGGAACAACCAGAATAAATGGCAAATTTGATTTTTTTGGGTGAACAATTCCTTTAACATTTATATTTTTAATCAATATCAGCACATGCAAGTAGGATTGCAAAAACTAATACATAAAAGTGATTATGAAAATACAAACAAGTTTTATTAAAAGATTAGTTGGGCATGTGTGCTGTGAATGGAAAGCTGTTTTATGGATAAAAATAGAGGTCACAGAGAGAGCTACTGTGTGGAAAGTGTACAACCCAAGTTGTCCAAAACATGAGAGACCTTTAAAATAAGAACTTCAAACAAACTCATAAGCATAAAATTGTAATGTGGCATGCCATCAGGTGCTTTGACACACACACACACACACACACACGTGTACTGTTCAGTATGCTAGTTATGTTTTTCCAAACACATAAATTGGATTATTTTATTTTTTTAATCTGTATTTTACTGGGGGAAAAGTCAAATGTAAGTAATACATTTCACTTTTCCCCCCCCAATAAAATACAGATTTTTTTTTTAAATTCTAATTGTAGAAATAATAATAATAATTAAAAAAAAAAACATTTATCAGTTGCAGCCATACATAACAGACTGAATTTCCAACATATACACCATTAACCTACTTTCTAATTATGTTAGAGATCTCTTCAAACAGCTCCTTCTCATCACTGGCATAGGTGACCTGCAGTCCTGTCACACCAGATCTAAAAAGAAAGGGTGCTGTGCTCCTGGAGGCTACAGTAAGAATACAACAAGCCATAATTTTGCAGCAAAGACACACTGAATACTATATAAAAACATGTAATCTAGCATACTGGGACTAAAGGCGGGTGCACACTGTATGATTTTTGCTATGACTTGGTCGTCTGAGACAAATTTTCAAATCCTACAAGATTCCTATAATCTTAGGCTAAAATCTGTAGTCTTTGATCGCTAGTTTGACATGTTCACTGATAGCCGATTAATGACCGTTGCGATCAAATTTTGCCTGCCTCAGAGTCAGAAGATTTGTTGCACAGTCCTGCAGTGAGACTTCTACGACGTACATCAAATTGTCTTCGCTTTTAAAGACAAGCTGTAATCAAAATTTAGGTAGAGATTTTTTTGTTAGCCACCATTTCAGTCCCGTATGTAATGCAGCTCACAGTAACCGAACGTGTATGGGTTGTGTATGATGTACACTTCAGTCAAGTTTTTAATGCGGCTTAACTGTTGTACAGTCTGACATAAATGACAGCTGAGATCCCACAGTGTGACATGAGAATTATGTTCGTACAGTCTGACAAGCAACAATCATAAAGTACTATACTTATAAATCGCATAGTGTGCACCCAGCTTAAGACTAATGTTAAGACTAATAATCAAACAGGTAAGTCAGGATTTTTTTTTACAATGGACCACTTAATTATTGAAAAATAAAACTACTGTAAAAGTGCAGCACAATAGAACATTTTTAACATTTCTTATAATGTTAGTGTAAAAAAATAATATATATCACCCCCAGTTTTTTATTGAACGGAGCCTTGTTATAACATCACAAAGAGGCACAAAATCACTTTCCAAAACGTTTACGTTCACTAGTCCTTGCTGGTGAAATGATCTCCTACTCTAGCCAGAATCCCTTGACAATATTCAAGAAACAGCTGAAAACTAATATCCTACCATGAGCATATCCAGCCGACTTAAAAAATATATAAAAGTAATTCTTCTATGTTTTCATTATTTCATATATCCCTCCCTGTTCTAGCTTGTACTATTCTGGACAATGTTTAAAACTTTTTATTTATTGCTAGCACTTTGTTTTTGCCTCCTTATGATGAATCGGTTGCTCCATTCCTCATTTGCATTCCTCACTTTGGAATAAGAGTCTGCTAAATGAATAAATGTACAAGTAAACGTGGATACTGTTTGAAACAAATGTCAATGTCACATTACAATGTGAAGTAGAAAATTAGTTGTTTTGGCAGCTTGGTTTCAAGAAATGCAAAGAATGAATGAATGAATGAAGCATTTATATAGCGCTTTCATATGTACTACTGTACACCCAAAGCGCTTTACAATCATATCAGAAGATTTTAATGCTGAAATTTACAGTATTTCAGTGTAGAGACTTAAAGTAAAATGACCTCTAATATGTCAAAAGATCAAAGAAAGGTTGATTCCTCACGACCCCTGAAACTAACAAGTAAACCTAGATTTGACTAGATGGTTGTTGGACAGCTGCCACATGTCGCATTAACATCAACATAGACATTTATAGTTTTTTGCTTTTCCATGTCACGACTGGTACACATCAGTTATATTAAGTAAATAATCAACAATGATCTCACCTTCAGATGAAGCATGACAATCTTTATCAATGACAATGGCCCCCGTGATCTGAGTAGTGTCAGAATTGGGGAGAGGTACATCAGAACTGAGGCAGTAGAATAAAGCACAAATTGGGTCAAATTCAGGGTCAGGCTCAAGGTCACGACGAGTCCTTGCATGGAGCTCCATGCTTATCAGTGTGAGGTGCTGTACCTGCAGTAGGGGGATTCAAACTTGAAATGAGAATAGTGAAATGAAAATGGACTAGAGTTTTAACATGTGAGATGAAAACAAGACAACAAAGCTTTTTATGCAAGTTTGATCAATCACTAAGTGTAATGAAAGCAGTTCTCACTACAAGACAAAAATCAAATCCTACCTCATGCAATGCTTTGGCCTCCTGCAAGTTCTGCATACTGACTTTAAAGCCATATGAATTACAGATTGATGGTCCCTCAATCTGGGAGTTGTCTTTCTTTGGAACATTCACAGTGGTAAGCTGATTCTGTATGGGATATAATGAAAGTGCTCTAAAAACTGTAATTAACATATAGAATTATTACTATATAATACTAAAAGAACTGTAACACTGTTGCTTCGTGAGATTCATAAATTCACAATCTTTGATCTGACCTTCATTTGTGTGGTAAGCAAAACTCTGCGTAAAGCATCTTTGTTTTTGTTACTCTTCCGATGTAGCCGCTGTGATCTGGGCTCCATGTCTGCACAAGAACAGATGCAAAAGAGTTTTGCAAGGAAAGGCTAAAAGGCAATGCTTAGACATTGTCAGTCTTGGAACAAAAATACAATTAAAGAAATCATGACTGATTAACAATTATACTGAGCTTGAAAAACTGGTTGTGTCATCTGGTCCATTAGTTAACATCAGTAAACTAAAATTAGTTAACATGAACTAATAATGAACAGCACTTCTACAGCATTTATTAATCTGTGTTAATGTTAATTTCAACATTTACTTATACATTATTAAAATCAAGAGTTGTATTAGTTAACATTAGTTAATGGACTGAAGTAACGAACAAACAATGAACTGCTGTATTTTTATTAACTAACATTAACAAAGATTAACAAGTACAGTAACAAATGTATTGCTCATGGTTAGTTCATGTTAATACATTAACTAATTTTAACAAATGAAACTTATTGTAAAGTGTTCCCAAAATGTTATGGTTTTTAAACTGTGGGTCACAGAGTGGAAATGAATTAGTTGTGTAAGTTTGGGTATGGTGGTCCATTTATGCCAAGTCAGAAAAATAAGCAATCAAATTTAGTTAAGTTCACTGATGGGCATAATTTGTATCTACATATTTCTGACATGATGCACATTACAAATGTGTCACACATCACAACTTCTCATGGGCTGTACGCAAAAAACAAGCATACAGCACGACCCGTATGGCCCGATTCACAAAGAAATGCTATTACGGATAAAAAGATTCACAAAATCAGGAGTTACCAGTTTGATTCAATCTGATAAATCCTTCGCTGAATGAACTCAATACTGTACACGTCATTACTGTAATATAGCCATTATGTTACTCTTACTGTGTGCCACAAAGAAAGCAAACATTTATTCTGTCTGTAAAGTACATTGAGGAAGTATTCAGCCCCCTTTATTTTCTCATATTTTGGTATGTTGCAGTCTTAAGATGAAATGTAAAAAAAAAAAAAAAAAAATCCCCATCAATCTACACTATGTACCCCATAATGACAAAGTAAAAGGGCTTTGGTAAGAGAGGTGACCAAGAACCTGATGGTCACTCAAGGTGAGTTCCAAAGATCTGAGCCCAGGCTCACTGGAAATACATGCCTGTGCAAAATGTCACAATACTCTTTTCAAAGTGAAATGTCCAGTGAGTGGTGCTAAAAGTGTGTTCAGTTTTTTTTTTTTTTAACAGATGAACATAAATCTGGCAACATTTTTATCCAAGCACGATTACTACTTCAGAAAACTCTTACATATTAAGCTGGTTATGTGATGCAAATGTCAAAAATTATTAATTTACAAATTATACACTATGGTAAAACCATATACTAAAGGTTCATATAAAGGTTCACTTTACAACAAGACAATGTTCCTAAGACCACAGCCAAGACCATGCAAGAGCGGCTTAAGGCTGGAATACACAGCATGACTTTTGCCCTGATTTTCTGTCTAGATGAGTCAACAATAGTTGCCAAAACTTTGCACCATCATGAGGGATTTTTCTGGGTAGGTGTGTGTACACGTGTATGCATATGTTTGTGCATACATATATATTTTACTGTATTATTATTATTTGTGTGTGTGTTACATGTGTTTTGTTATATGTGAATGTATAGTATTTGTCTGCTAGGATGCATTTTCTATGCTAGTGTCAAAGATGTTCAGGAAATCTGTACAGACAATAAAGTTAAACTAAAAACTAAAAACTAACTAAACCAATCTGCAGATTTTGGGCAGTCAGCGTTAACAGATTTCACAGAAAATTTCCATCCAGTCGGAGGATATCAAAACATGTTTGATATTTTGGGCTGATTTTAGAACACACATCGCAACTGAAACCGAAGCTATCCTTTATCTACCAGTGTTGCAATAAAATACAATACAAATAGAAAAGTAAATTAACATAACACGCGTAACAAATTGACCTCAATATTTGACTCCGCTCAATGGACTATGCTACTAACCACTATCTCCCATTGTAATCTGTAGAGTCCATACTTGTCTGCCAACCCAAGACTGCATCACAATGCGCTTAACTAATTTTTTTTCTTTTGCAACTCAGAACACAAATTTGTTACAACTACTGGTGTAATCTCCTGCACATCCACGTTTGTTTCATCTGTCACGCGTCTCCTAGAAGGAGTGAAGGAGTGGATTTGTGTTCAGATTTCGAAAGATTTGAAAATCTGGTAGTATATGATGATCAGTCATTTAGTACCATGCTTCACAAACCTGTCCTGGGGACCCCTGCCACTGCACATTTTGGATTTCTCCCATACTGGATACACCAATTTCAGGTCTTCAAGTCTCTACAAATGAGCTGATGAGTTGAATCAGGTGTGTTAGATGAAAAAGGCATACAACTGGTTGCACTGGTTTAGTGTATGATGCCCAGTTTTTCCTCTGTAACCATTACAAGTTCAACAAGTTTATGATGCCTAGCCTGTTCAGATATTTAAAGTCATGTAGTGTATTGCCGCCGTAAAACTTTTATTGAATTTATAAAAAGAATTAGAAATTGAGTGAAGAAGGCTCCTTTATACTCACTGAAACTGTCAATTACTTAATTTCAGCATTAACTTGTGTTCTGCACTCCTGTGAAACTCTGGTCAAAAAAGTTGAATACAATGCACAATGAAGCTCTAATTTACATCATGTCCACACTTTGTTGTTACAAGTAGATTTGTAAATGTACAGAACTCAATCACTGAAAATAGCAGAAATTCCCCAAATCCCCTAGTACAAAAGCTTGATGAATCATACACAAAAGACTGCAATCACTTCCAAAAGTCCTTAAAGTAATAACCTTTCCTTAAGGTCGCAAAGTTATAACAAATCTGAGGCTATTCGCAAAACATTTTATCTTACCACTAAGAGTTCTCCTAAATAGCAGTAAAAGTTCTTAGCTAAGAGTTTTCTCTTAAAACCTATTCACAAAACTGCTGAGACAAACTTTTACTTGGGAATAGAGAGAACTCTTAAGCTAATAGAAATGGCGGGACTCACCTCGCTGCTATGGATGATGTCAAACATGCCTACTAACTATGCCCGCAGTGATTGGCCGAGTGGGGGGTTGGGGGTCTCTGTCATTGATTTATTCATAGAAATATTGTAGAATGAGGTATCATGTTGCCATATTCAAATAAAGATTTTAAAATAAAAAAAAGTTACTGTCTTAATGAGTCAGTCAGTCAGTTCAACTTATTGGTTCAAACAGCTGATTCATTCAGGAACAAAGCAACTGTCTAAATGAATGGTTCACTGAATCATTGCCTTACCTGATTCGTAAAAACAAAAACAAAAAACAAAACAAACAAACAAACAAAAAAAACACATTCATTCAGTATTACAACACAACTGTGTTGTTTGGAGATGCACAACAGTTCTGCCATGGTTTGGAGCTATTTTCATTGGTGAAATAGAGCAAAAATAATCAATATTAACAATATTGTGTCTAAAATGTTATACACAATATTAACTTCTTGTTTAATGAAATTTATTTTCAAGAAAAAAAATTTTCTTGCTAAACTATATCATATGATATAAATACAATACAAAAACTGAATCTGGATTTATAGGGGCACTCTGCAGCCTGCTGTACTTTTTGCATATCTTGCGGAATAGATGCAGATGTCTCATCCAATCAGCAGTAACAGGGTTGTTGCACATTTTTTTAAAGTCAAATTTAAGGCTTTTTAAGATCTTTTTAAGACCTGAAGAAATAAAAAATACTACTGTACATTAGGGGTGTGCAATATTGACAAAAAGAATTATTTTGATATTTTTAAAGTAATTTCAAAAGCAATATTTGCCATCTTAAATTGATTTCCAGGGGCATTTTTACCTACATAATGACATTTTTCTAAACTTATTAGATGTATGCATCACCTTTTAGGTCAAATTCTAACATTCAAATTAAATTCAGTTAGAATAGTTAGAATAATAGCACAGCACAGGGCTGTTATTACAAATCAAATGAAATCATTATCAACAAAATCCATCTTAGCAATGCAGAGGTGACAGAAGCGGCATGAGAAGTGGCATTAATATATTTACAATGTGTCTACATAAATAAAATTTAATTCAATATTTTAATATGAAATTATCTAATCTAATTTTAACTTTTTAATTAAAATTTACTTTAAATATGAAACTAAACTGCCAGTAGGGGGAAGCAAGTCACTCTTAATGAGTGAGTCATTCATTCAACTGATTTGTTCTAAAGACTGATTAATTCAGAAACAAAGCAAGTGACTGTCTTCACTGAATAGGTCATTGAAACATTAATAAAACTGATTCAAAATGCGGATTCAGTCAGTATATATAAAAACTCAATGTCAGCTCGCACATTGTTAAAACATATAATTACGATTTCATCATAGACAATACTATCACACACCCCTACGCAAATAAAGAATGAACTAACAACGGTTACTGAACTGACATTTACCCATTTTCTTCTGCTCTCTTCCTTTCACATGCAGGAGACAGTAGCCTATGTTATATGCTGTAGTAAATGCCGCTAGGACGGCAAACTGTCACGTGAACAAGCAAATAAAATAAAAATAATATGTACGCTAATTAGATAGTTTTAATTTGGTAAATGATTTAGATAAGTCAAATTGTCATCTAAAATGTAAGACCTCTCATAAGTAAAAATAAGACTTTTTATGACCTTAAATTCTAAAATCTGACTTTCGTTCTTAGACTTGCCATTGTGCTAAAAATGTGTTTTGTATTTGGATTTATTTTGTTTTCAGTGTTGTGATTTAATCTGCACTTTTATCTAAAGGATTCAAACTCCAATGAAAAAACATAAAAACATACCATCATTTCTTAATGGACTACAGCTAGACCCATGGTCATCAATGCTGCTTCTCCTGTGGACAGGTGTGCTATGGAGCAGGTAAGAGCATTTGACATCTGGGTCTTTAATGGGAAAAAGTGATGGACTCAAGTGGTCATTTGGCAGTACATTTTCATTGGCATTGAGATTCTGAGGCTGATCAATGTCAGGAGATTGCAACCCATCAGTAAAATCCTCTTTGTCCTCATCTTTTTTAATCTCAGCTACAACTTGTTGCCACCTAGGAATCTCAGGAGAGTTTGGAGAAGTGATAATCTGATAAATTTTGTTTGTCTCCATGTCCAAGGCACATTTCACACTCTTAGGGCTAGTGTCAGATGAGGCTGCCATAACTGTTGAGATAAGGAGGGGTAAACTTAAGCCATTCCTACTGACACTCTGCAATTCTGAAACTTTTTCAAGCTTTTTATCATGATTCTCTGAGCAAGGTGAATTTAAGTCGTTTTTCTGAGATGAAGTCTTGCCATATAAACTCTGCTTCAGCTCTGCAGTTGCCTGGCCACTTGTTTGTTTCTTGTCCCTCTGAAGGCACTCATACTGTTTTTTGGCCTGCAGCCAGAGCTGCACCTGTTCCGGGCTTGGAGCACACTTGCATGGAAGCATGATCATTTTTTGATCACTGCCAGAAGATAGGTTTTGGTCCTTGATCAACATAGAGGATTTACACCCATAGGTTGGTGCAGAGGCGTGATTTGTCATGGCAGAAAATGCAACTTTCCAAAAATGTAAGCCATCTTGAGATAAGTCTCCATGAAATTCAACTAATTCGCTTACAAGCCTGGTTTCCAAAATCAACTTCCGACCACCAACCTCCCTGAAAAAACAGTGAAAATGGTTATGGATGATTTCATAGTCAAACCTAAAAAATATAATATACAAAGACAAAACTTGTGTAGGTGGATCCATTATAAATGTTGTGTGTTTTTACCTTGGCTTCAATGGTGCATCTGATGGGTCGCTGCAGAATGGTTCCTGGTAGGTGGCTTCTGAGAGGTCCAGATCAATCAGAGTAGCTAAAATTTCTTCCCGAGTAGGCGGAGACATGAGAGGTTTGAGAATGTGTGTTCCTCCGCTCTTTGAACTCTGAGCACCATTTTTCAGCTGGCACAGTGAGTTGATGGACCGTGGGGAACTGCTTGGTGTTGCTGAACTGCCATCTAGAGGATCACTATTTGGGGAAACACCATTAAAAGCAAAAGTAGCAGAAGTAAGGGGGGAAAAGGGCTCTGGGTCAAGCAACACATCTCCCTTTTCACAGTGAAAATCCTGAAAGTGGCTGAGGCCATGGATTTTACCTAAAGATCCCACCCAATCTTTGCTAAAGATCTTTTCTGAATCAAGCAGAGACAGAGATACCTTACTGGGATAAACTCTGCCATTTTCACATGATGCCTTATCAAAGAGTTCTGGACTTAGAGGCCCAGACTTATTCCAGTCCTGTTCGTTCTTGCTGTTCTCATCAAAGTCAAAAATCTTGTGTGTCCTTTCCCCCAACCCAACCAGGGCATTGATTGCCTCCTGACTGACATCACTGAGGAATTTCTGAGGCAAGTTCTTGTCAGTTAACACAAACTGGTTACCAGAATAAAGACTGGAGAACTCTGTTTGGCCAATGGCATTGATATCAAAACTATAATTGTCTGGGAGCTCTGGAGACAAGCTATCCTCAAGAGAGCAACAGCTGTCAAAGCCAGGATCAGACAAAAACACAGGACTGTCATCTGATGAAAGACAGTCAACTCTCAAATCATCCTGTTTTCTTTCCTTACTTCTGATTTTGGACTTTAACTCCTTTGGCACTTTAGTTCTTACACCCCTTGGTTTTCTTGATGTTGATGAATGAGCACTTCTAGATTTGGCTTCTTTGGAAATATCAGTAGATTGACTAGTGGAAAACACAACCTCAGTCACATGGTCACTTTTATGTGGTTCCTTTCCTGCCTCGAGTTGCCTCTTCTGGAGAAGCTCCTTCAAGACAGCCAGCCCAGAAGGGATCTCAGGAACACACATATCCCTATTCTTAGGGTCTGAGGGCAATGTGAGACCTGTGTGAGATCCATCTTTAATTGCACTCTTAACAGAGGACATAAGGGAGGATCTACAATTAACAGACTCCAATAAAGTTGTTACATTATCTTTCTTTCTTGTTTGCAGTCTTCTTGATTTGATTGTGTTTTTTCTGTTTGATTGTGAATGCTGTATGATACTGGGGCTCTCTTCATGGCCAGAGGCATCTGATTTGAATTCATAGGGATTTTTTGTAATCCCATCTTGACTAGTATTTTGTGATTTTGAATTTGAACTGCTATATGTGATGACAGAACATGGCAGACCTACAGACATTGTGGCTGGGAAAAGAATACTATTCAGAGATTTTCCAATACAGGTATTGGGGATATTTTGAAAGTCTTTTTGTGAGTTATTTGAAGAAATGACATCTTGATTTGACTTTTTTCCAATGCTGCTGACCTCTGTTTGGGAGTCTGAACAACTGACAGTAAGACGCTCTTGACTGCTTTTTTGAAAACTGGGACACTGGAAAAGAGTTATGTCATCAGATAAGGAAGTAATAGATGCAGTGTCAACTGAATGCGAAGCCTGTGAATTATTACTCTCCTCACCTTGGACTGTTTTTTTTCTCAAAATTTGCTTCTCAATCAGCATCTGAGAAGTAGATGTGCCATCTCCGAGAACAGTCCCTGCAATACCTTCACAAAGTTTTTTATGCCTCCTTGAAGCTGCTAGAATACTTCTCCTTTGTGACTCCTCAGTTTTCACAGAATCTTTGTTCACTGACTTTGTTGTGGTATTAATTCGTCTAATTGGGCTGGTAGCAGAAACCTTTTTAGGCCTGGGTGTTCTGCTTCTATCCCAAAGACCTCTTCGGTATGGTTTTGAAGTTAGTACTTGATAGGGTGAACCTAGACATGGATCATTATGTGGGTTTATGAGATGATCATTTGAATTTGATCCCAGTAAAGAGTCAGTAGGAGACCAACATCTCGGTGGGGTTGAATCAGTAGGACTGGGGGCTCTTTCTGACAAATAGCCCAACTCCATCATCACATCAGAATACTCTTTACAGTAGTCATCAGTGAAATCATTATAACAAGGCCATGAAGGAGGTAATTTTGGCAAAGTTAATGATGCTTTGGGGCGCTTTGCCCTCCTAGTCTGATTAGCTTGTGGACACCTAGATTTTGGGGAGGTGCTGGCCCTCTTTGATATTGGATTGACCTTGGCTTTTCGTTTGGGACATTTCTTTACTTTTGACTCAAGTAGTGGGTACTTCACTGCTGTAGACTCTGGCACTTTGGGCCAGAATTCCTTGAGAGGAGCGAGCCTTTTGTATTCAGCAAGCTTATCTGGTGTTAAAACTGTGTGCGTTTCCTCAGCATTAATTTTAGAAATCTTCACTAGCATGTTCTTCTGACCTTTGAA
Organism: Chanodichthys erythropterus; assembly: GCF_024489055.1. NCBI lineage: Eukaryota > Metazoa > Chordata > Actinopteri > Cypriniformes > Xenocyprididae > Chanodichthys > Chanodichthys erythropterus. Next base: position 29,140,405 of record NC_090224.1, on the reverse strand, counting down.
TCTGTTAATGATTATGTATTTGATGATGATCGGTGGCTCTTTTTTAGCCAGTTTCTTCTTTTTTTGGCTGAAGACATGATCTTTGCCTTTAAAGCCTTCATGTTGCACCAAAGCTTGTTTGAAAGTACCAGAGCTTGCATGATCTCCATTTTCACTGTCGTAAGTCCTTTTTCTTTTTGTCCGCAAGGTATATTTGCTACCTGGCAAACTGGACACCTTTGTGCAAGAGACTTTGGTGGGAATATCTGCAAGTTCCTCCTCTACTGAGCTCTCAATTAAAACATTAATAGTTGGTGGATCTGAAGTTTTCATGTCAACCTCCTTATACATTTCTTTCTGGTAGAGAAAGCCTGAAGTGATGGAAGTAAGCGCTGTGGCTTCCTCCATAGGAGATGGAGTCCTCACAGGACTTTTTTGACCTAAAGTTGTTCTTTTTTTGGTCAACTTTAACCTTGACTTTCGCTGTTCAGGATGGTCTAATGTACAGCAACCATCCCCTGTCTTGCTCCAGGCCTGTTTTTTAATGGGTCTGGACAGGCAATTGGACAGAATAACGCTGGGGAAAAATTTGTAGTGTGCCTCCTGCTGTGCTACAATGGTCCTCTCAGTTTTATTTTCTTGATAGTCCTCATATCTTATTTTCAGTTCGCCAACATCTTCCTCTTTTCTCCTCTGTCCTGTCTCAGCTTCTTGAGGGCCTAAAGCTTGGCTCTCTTCCACAGGGCTTTGTGTCTGGTCAAAACTTATAGACCTTCTGCAGTCATTTGGACTGAGTTCTATTTCAGTCTTGGTGGGGCAGTTCATCAGCTCAGAATAACATACAGAGAAGCTCCTGTGATTTTCTAGGATAGATAAATGGTTATTTTCCAAATTTTTAATACTGGTATATTTTTTTAAGCTCTGGGCAAGCTTAGAGGGTCCAAACATTGAATCATCGGGATCTGGCTGATTAAGGCCAGTGGCTTGGTTTTCATCAGTGTACAAAGGGTGCACACCAATTTTTTCAGCACCAATTTTAGATATATTTACTGTATTGGAAGGGACTGGGTATTTAACTGGTTGAATATATGACACCTCTTTGTTGACTCTTAATCCAGCTTCATTTGCCTCTTGACTTTTGACTAAATGCTTATCCACTAAATTCTCTTGACTGAGTCTCTGTTCAGCGCATTTGTACTCAAGAACAATTTTAGCAGAGGATGGTGGCTCCATACGGACAGCTTCAAGGATCTTTTCTGTTGCTGTTAGAGATGAATGTGTCCGGGATCCTTTGTCTGTTAGTGATGAATCTGCAGGAAACAAGACAACAAATATGTATATACCACTGCACCAAAAGCAATCATACTTGACATTGTAGTTCATTAAAATATTTAATTAAAATTTGGCTTACCATTATTCTCATCTGCAGCTCCATCCAACTGTGGAATCAACAAGTCAGTAAGGCGAGCACTGTTTCCATTCCAATACTCCTCTTCATCTGATGAGGCTTGCTGCTCTTCATTGGAGCTTTCATTTGCTTCTTTCATACATAATCTGTGCAGGGAGGCAACACAGATTGTGATTAAACAACATGCCACCAAATTAAATAATTCACAGTCATAACTCACACAGGCGCTATCATCTGTCTGCTGTGAACCAGCCAGTGTTTGCCTATGAGGCCTATTCTGAATGCCTGTTTAGAAAGGGTTCAATAAATTGAGTTTCCTGATCAGATGAATCTCACTAATCATATAAAACTGCAAAAACATGAATTAAAAGCAAACAACAGACAATTCCAAAAATTCACTAAAGGTGAAATTTGGTGACCTTTTCCAGGCAGAGGAATTTTCTGGCATGTCACTGTCCCATCTTTGTGACATGATTTTACTGAGCTCTGACTCTCTTTTCTCCAATTCAGGACCAGCTTCCTCATCATCACTGTTATAGATGCAGCTAGCAGACAGCTGCTGGGACACTGTTCTGGACCTGTCGGCTCTAAATCCATCATCTGCCAATGCTTCTAGCAGATCAACCATGGCCTGGTCTTGACTGCTGTCTGTTAAAAACATTGTTGAAAATGTAAATTTAAATATATATTAAAAACATGTATAAGAGAAGATGCATTATGCATATGTACACACATGCAAACCTGAAATGAATGTTAAAGGTCCCATTCTTCGTGATCCCATGTTTCAAACTTTAGTTAGTGTGTAATGTTGTTGTTAGAGTATAAATAAAATCTGTACAATTTTAAAGCTCAAAGTTCAATGCCAAGCGAGATATTTTATTTAACAGAAGTCGCCTACATCGAATGACCAGTTTGGACTACATCCCTCTACTTCCTTCTTTAATGACGTCACTAAAAGTTTTTTTGACTAACCTCCGCCCACAGGAATACACAAGAGTTGAGTTTGTAGAGTGTGTTTGTCGCCATGTCGTCGAAAAGCTGTTATTTTCATCCCGCAGTCCAATCACCGGGTCTGATTCCGGCTCAAATTGATAGGGTAAAATTAAAGACATGTTTACAATAACACTGAGCACGTGCATCTCCACGTTATGGTAAGAGGCGTGACCTTTCCGGGCAAGATGTGCTAAGAGCTGCTGTCGAATCACAACACAGGAACCGCTGGCACAATCAAAACTCGTTACGTATTTCTGAAGGAGGGACTTCATAGAACAAGGAAGTCATCAGCCAGTTTTTATGACGGTGGAAACAGCAGTATACAGATAAGTAAATTATATGAAAAATACTGTGTTTTTTACACGCGAAACATGAACATGTTATATTGCACACTATAAACACAATCAAAGCTTAAAAAAAAACACGAAAAACGGGACCTTTAATATAAAGAGATGCAAATAAAATTTTTATTAAGAATCAGTATTTGTGTTTATACCAATATAATATCTAAAACAATAAATTTACTCGAAAATCTCGAAAATAAGAATTACAAAATTAAAACAAAACTAAATGAAGATTAAAATTATATGATCTCTGAATACACTAATTTTATCTTACACACACACACACAAAAAAAAAAACCCTTTCAAAAGGTATTTTGATATATTTATGTTGATTTAAAAATACTGATTAAGAAAAAAGTTGCAGTGAGAATACTGCTTGTGGAAATCAGATATTATATTTGTTAAGATAGTCTCATTACCAAGTATTGCTGATTGGTTGGGTCTCTGAGACAGAGGGAGGAAGGTCTGACTGTTTTCCAACAAACGCAAAATGGCCTCTTCATCAACAACTGCCACTTCAGTATCTTTCCCACCATGACTTTTTGTATCTATATGGTAAAAAAAGGAAAAAAAAGACAGGCTTAGTTCACCCAAAAGTGAAATTTCTGTCATTAATTACTCACCCTCATGTCTTTCCACACCTGTAAGACCTTCGTTCATCTTTGAAATGCAAATTAAGATATTTTTGGTGAAATTTGAGAGTTTTTTTATCTCCCATAGAAAGCAACATAATTACTGTCATTCAAGGTCCAGAAAAGTAGACGCAGGATTTATCACGTGAACCAATCGTATCCAATCATAAACGTTCATATGCGATCATAGCGCAATTGCCTCCTCTCATGTGACTTTCCCCCATTCATTCTCAATCACCCCCCACTAAACTATGGAGATAGAATTGTTCCATTATTCCAGATAAATAGCTTATGATCATTTGTGGATCTCTTGAATACACTGAATCAGCTGTACTTCACTGAATGGCCCAGATTACCCGCATGCTCAGGAAACCACAGGTTATTGTGTCTAACTTGAAATGATCTAGGAATCCAGGACAAGGGAATTATCATAAAATAATTCATGACATGAACAAATCAAATTGTCCTTGATTTTTTGACAGATTGTCATTGTACCATTAAAACATCCTGCAAATTTCATAGCTTAAAATATCCTCAGCACAAAAAAAAAAAAAAAGCATTTATCATTCTCCAAAAACAACTAGTTTGGATGTTGTGGATTGTGACGTCACAAAAAAATACATCTGCATATGTCTGCCTGTAAAGCTTATCAATGCCTCTTCAGCATTGGCAGCATTGGCCAATTTTAACACTCTGGAGTCAGAGGTATTCGCCGGCGATACCACCTCGGTTTTTTCCAGTGTGAAAGAGACTCAAAATAACTCCGTCAATGTTGCACATACAATTAAGAGTTATACACCATTTTAATCTGTTGAATATCTTCTTTTATTTGTGTACACTCAGAGTAAAAATAATGTTGTGCTTTTTGCAAAATAAAGAAAACTAACATGATGTGTGATCTCTCATCTCTCTCTGAACAAAGTCCAATCTGATAGTTCTCAGAAAATGAACTGTAACTTAGTGAATACTAATGACACAAAAATGAGACTTATGTCTAAAAAAAACGTTGAAATGTCAGGTTTTAAATCGTGTAAGTCAAATTGAAAACAAATATTCTCTGTTTATCTAATCTGTATGAAAAGAAAGCCATGTCAAAAGTCAGTGATTCAGCTCATTATCCGCTAATGCGGCCACGCCCACGGAGTCAGCGCTATTCAGACGCAAATTCTGAGGCAATACATGTATACATCGTCTCAATCATGTATTTATTGTCTTCAAAAGTGTTTTGCATAGCCATAGTTAGCGATCTCTGGAAGCCTCTGTTAGTTTGGTTAGTTCCTGGATTGTCACATGGCCTATTCTTTAGGAGGCATTTGTGGACTAAAGGTGCACAGAGTGCCCTCCGGCTGCAAGTATGAATTGAAAACACAGTATCCAGCGCTCATAGTAATAACAATAAATATTGAATAAATATTACTCCTCTGTATAGAAAATTGACAAACATATGACAATCCATCAATATTTCTCCAAATGTGCATGTTTTTAAGCTAAAAGGCTATATGAAATGCCATAGAGGTAACATAATTGTTCAGACACTTTGCATCACAGAAATACATTATATTTTAAAGTATATGATAGAATACCATTATTTTAATTTGTAATAATATTTCACAGTATTGCTGTTTTTTCTGTATATTTGATATACACCATAATGAGCTTGAGACATGATCACAGTGGTTTTTTTCACAGCCTACCTGACTCAGTAAAAAAGGCCTAATTAATATGCAGGTCATTACAACTCATGCGATTATTTTGTAAATCACCCATTATTCATGATGATTCACGCCTCCACGCATACTGTGTTTCTTGACAAAAAGTGTCTTACAAAATTTAAATCTCTCTATTGTTTTATATAAACGAGTAGGTAGGATAATTTTACATAATTTTGAAGCAAAAACTCTAGTCTACAATCTCTAATACCCGGAAGTCTTGTGAACACATATATAATAATATATTTTTGGCCTTATTTCAGTGACTTAAGTTTTTTGTTTTTTCAATAACCACTCATAAATGTCATTTATAATTACATTATTATTGTTGTTGTTGTTGTTTTCTTTTTACAGGTGTATACATTTTGGAACAGGACTGTGACGGGTGCGTAGCCCACCTCACATGTTTAGCCTTACCATCGTGTTTGATTTGATATTTAATTTGGTTTAATTTAATATGGTTTGTTACTTTTATTTCAATCCCCTTATTACAAAAAAAACACAAGACAAGTTTAATAAGTTATCAGTTTATTAAAATCTTGAATGTATAGAAGGGTGCACACTTCTATTCTTTGCTGATTCATTTTACCTGAGTCCTAGATTAATCTGAGTCCATGGAGTGACAGCCACATTCCATGTGGCAGCAGAAAAAGGGAAAGGCAGTGTTTCAATTTCCTCATTTTTCCTGTGCCAGAGGAAGTTGGACTGTACCATCATGTTCTGAGTTAGAGGGGATCTTTTGTGTTATGTTATTTTGTTGTGTAATTAATTTTTTTTTTTTTGGTTTGAGTATTTTCTTTTCTTGTATTTTAGGTAAATGATTGTATTATGTTAGGTATGATGGTGTATATTTTGTAATTTTGTTTGCATTTATTTGGTAAAGTTATTATTTGATATTTACCTTTACTTGGGTTGGTATGTGCTAAATGGGTATTTATAGCAATGAAGAGCTGAGCAGAAGTTAGTCAGGGTTGTCCAGCCACAGTAACATCTTGGACAGTTGACCTTAGTAGTTAGGGGCCAAGTACCGAAGGTGCGGAGGCACCTATTGTATCTGTTAGATTTATTTTTCTTTATTAGGCACCTATTGTTATTGTTGGCGGTCCGTACGCTTATTAGGGGCCAAGCACCGAAGGTGCGGAGGCACCTATTGTTATTGTTGGCGTTCTTTTTTTATTTTTTATTATTAGGCGCCAAGCACCGAAAGTGCTTAGTCACCTATTGTTATTGTTAGTTATCTTCTTATTAGGGGCCAAGCACCGAAGGTGCGGAGGTACCTATTGTTTCCGTTAGTTTTCTTATTATTAGGGGCCAAGAACCGAAGGTGCGTAGGCACCTATTGTATCTGTTGGCGTTCTTTTTTTTTTTTTTTTTTTTATTATTATTAGGCGCCAAGCACCGAAGGTGCTTAGGCACCTATTGTTATTGTTAGTTTTCTTCTTATTAGGGGCCAAGCACCGAAGGTGCGGTGGTACCTATTGTTTCCGTTAGTTTTCTTATTATTAGGGGCCAAGCACCGAAGGTGTGTAGGCACCTATTGTATCCGTTAGTTTTCTTATTAGGGTCCAAGCACCGAAGGTGCTTAGGCACCTATTATTATTGTTAGTTTTTAGGGGCAAAGCACCAAAGGTGCCTAGGCACCTATTGTATCCGTTAGTTTTCTTATTAGGGGCCAAGCACCGAAGGTGCGTAGGCACCTATTGTATCCGTTAGTTTTCTTATTATTATTAGGGGCCAAGCACTGAAGGTGCGGAGGCACCTATTGTTTCCGTTAGTTTTCTTCTTCTTATTATTATTATTAGGGGCCAAGCACCGAAGGTGCGGAGGCACCTATTGTTTCCGTTAGTTTTCTTATTAGGGGCCAAGCACCGAAGGAGCGTAGGCACCTATTGTATCCGTTAGTTTTCTTATTAGGGGCCAAGCACCGAAGGTGCGTAGGCACCTATTGTATCCGTTGGCGTTCCGTTTTTTTTATTATTATTATTAGGGGCCAAGCACCGAAGGTGCGTAGGCACCTATTGTATCCGTTGGCGTTCCGTTTTTTTAATTAGGGGCCAAGCACCGAAGGTGCGGAGGCACCTATTGTTTCCGTTAGTTTTCTTATTATTATTAGGGGCCAAGCGCCGAAGGTGCGGAGGCACCTATTGTTTCCATTAGTTTTCTTCTTCTTCTTCTTCTTCTTCTTCTTCTTCTTCTTCTTCTTCTTCTTCTTCTTCTTCTTCTTCTTCTTATTATTATTATTATTATTATTATTATTCTTCCACTCTTGAGTCTATGGCAGCCCATAGAACCGTATGGTAAAAAGTTATGAAATTTGGCACACTGATAGAGGACAGTCTGAACTGTGTCCATAGCCAATTTGGTGTCTCTAACTCAATCCCTTTAGCGCCACCAGTGTCCAAATTTGCACTTCTGTTTATGCTAATAACTTTTGAACCGTAAGGGCTAGAAACAAAATTCTTTTGTCCTCTGATTCCTTGGCTCAAGACGATTTTTATTATTATTAGGCGCCAAGCACCGAAGGTGCTTAGGCACCTATTGTTATTGTTAGTTTTCTTATTAGGGGCCAAGCACCGAAGGTGCGGAGGCACCTATTGTTTCCGTTAGTTTTCTTATTATTAGGGGCCAAGCACCGAAGGTGCGGAGGCACCTATTGTTTCCGTTAGTTTTCTTCTTATTATTATTATTATTAGGGGCCAAGCACCGAAGGTGCGTAGGCACCTATTGTTTCCGTTAGTTTTCTTATTATTAGGGGCCAAGCACCGAAGGTGCTTAGGCACCTATTGTTATTGTTAGTTTTCTTATTAGGGGCCAAGCACAGAAGGTGCGGAGGCACCTATTGTTTCCGTTAGTTTTCTTCTTCTTCTTCTTCTTATTATTATTATTATTTGGGGCCAAGCACCGAAGGTGCGGAGGCACCTATTGTTTCCGTTAGTTTTCTTATTATTAGGGGCCAAGCACCGAAGGTGCGTAGGCACCTATTGTATCCGTTAGTTTTCTTATTAGGGGCCAAGCACCGAAGGTGCGTAGGCACCTATTGTATCCGTTGGTGTTCCGTTTTTTTAATTATTATTATTAGGGGCCAAGCACCGAAGGTGCGTAGGCACCTATTGTATCCATTGGCGTTCCGTTTTTTAATTAGGGGCCAAGCACCGAAGGTGCGGAGGCACCTATTGTTTCCGTTAGTTTTCTTATTATTAGGGGCCAAGCACCGAAGGTGCGGAGGCACCTATTGTTTCCGTTAGTTTTCTTCTTCTTCTTATTATTATTATTCTTCCGCTCGAGTCTATGGCAGCCCATAGAACCGTGTGGTAAAAAGTTATGAAATTTGGCACACTGATAGAGGACAGTCTGAACTGTGTCCATAGCCAATTTGGTGTCTCTAACTCAATCCCTTTAACGCCACCAGCTGTCCAAATTTGCACTTCCGTTTATGCTAATAACTTTTGAACCGTAAGGGCTAGAAACAAAATTCTTTTGTCCTCTGATTCCTTGGCTCAAGACGATTCGAATGCTCCATATGACGTCATTTTATGCCGTCATGAAAATTTTCCCGCCATTTTGATTTTTCTGAAAAACCTACTTTTTCTAACTCCTCCTAGGCCGTTGATCTGATTATCATGAAAATTGAACCAGATCATCTTCAGACCATGGCTGCAAAAACTTCTCAAAATCTTTTTGATAGATCGATCCGTTCTCGAATAGGGCACAAATGAATTCAACCAAAAGCTCGCAAAATCACACTTGAGGCTATATCTCCAAAACGATTTATTGTATTCTGACCAAACTTCGAACATGTCATCACAAGCATGACTTGAGGCAACATGCAGTGTTTTGGCGCAGTGCCACCTACTGGTCTGGAGATACGAAAAATGGCTATTTTGGCTAATATCTTCTGAATGGTTTGTCCAAAAAACAAATGTGGTCACGTCAGATTCGGGGAATCATGCCGAGTCGATTGATAACCAATATTACCATATCAGCCATTTTGGCCGTCGGCCATTTTGAATTTTGTGCTAAAATGCTGTATTTTATGAACGCATTAGCATATTGTCACAAAACTCGGTATTGGTCATCAGCACGATGCCCTGAATGAGCCTGAGAAGTTTCGGACTAGCGCCACCTAGTGGTAAAATCAAATATTCAAATGCTTATCTCTATGGTGTGGTCAACTTATTTTCAAAAGAGTCATGACCTTTGACTCCTGAATCTCTGGTGAGTCCAACGATACCAAACTTGCTAGGTATTGACTTATGATTTTTCCGCCATATTGAATTTTGCGAAAAAACCTACTTTTTCGAACTCCTCCTAGACCGTTACTCTGATTATCACCAAAATTGAACCAGATCATCTTCAGACCATGCCGACAAAAAGTTATCAAAAGCTTTTTGATATAACAAACCGTTCTTGAAAACTTCACAAATGAATTCGACGAAAAGCTCGCAAAGTCAGACTTGAGGCTATATCTCCACATTGCTTTATCATATTCAGACTAAACTGGGTACATGTCATCACAAGCATGACTTGAGGCAACCTGCAGCGTTTTGGTGCAGCGCCACCTACTGGTCTAGAAATACAAAAAATGGCTATTTTTGATTATAACTTCTGAAGCTTTTGTCCATGAATCATAAATATGGTCTTGTTAGATTCAGGGCATAATGCTGAGTCGAATAATATCCGATATTCACAGGTCGGACATTTTGGCCGTCGGACATTTTGAATTTTGGGCTAAAATGCTGTATTTTATGAATGCTTTAGCACATCGTCACAAAACTCGGTATGGGTCATCAGCACAATGCCCTGAAGGAGCCTGAGAAGTTTCACACCAGCGCCACCTAGTGGTAAAATCAAACATTCAAATGCTTATCACTTTGACTGTGGTTGACATTTTCAAAAGAGTCATGACCTTAGACTCCTGAATCCCTTCTGAGTCCAACGGTACCAAAAATGCTAGGTTTCCACTTACGGTTTGTCCGTCATGTTGAATTTTGCGAAAAATCTGCTTTTTCGAACTCGTCCTAGACGCTTCATTTGATTGTCATGAAATTCAAATCAGATCATTTTCAGTCCATTGTGGCAAAAAGTTATCAAAAGCTTTTTGATAAACTCAACCATTCTCAAGAAACACGCAAAATAATTTAACGCAGAGCACCCAATTTGGACTCATGGCTGTATCTCTGCAATGCTTTATCATATTTAGACCAAACTTCATAAATATCATTCCAAGCAAGACCAGAGCCTACATGCTGAGTTTCGTCATAACGCCACCTACTGGTCTGGAGATATAAAATAGCAAAAATAGCAATCATTTTTGCTTATAGCTTCAGATAGGTTTGTCCAAAAATCATAAAGTTGGTCTTTTTCAATTCGGAGCATCATGCCAAGTCGAATGATATCCAATTTTCTCATGTCGGCCATTTTGGCCATCTGCAATTTTGAATTTTGTTTTAAAATCCTGTATTTTATGAATGCATCAGTGTATCGTTACGAAACTCTGTATGGGTCATCAGCACAAGGCCCTGAAGGAGTCTGAGTAGTTCCAGCGCCACCTAGTGTTTTTTTTTTCATATGCTTATAAATTTTGATCTGGTTGATTTATTTTTATGGGAGTCATATCCTTAGCGAGTGTCATTGTCACCTCATTCTGACCATACCACATTCATTTGGTCACAGCTCCACCTATTGGTTGAAAGTGATAAACCAGTAAATCTTTATTATTGACTGTATATATCATTTTCCAACACCTTTGCCTTAAATGATCTTAATAGGTTTTTAATTGCTCAAACTTGCAGCTGGTCTAATGCTCCCAGTCATGTTGGCTGGCTTGTTGTGCCTTTTTTGCTTGGCCCCGTAATTGCTGCTTGCAGCTATATTCTTCTTATTATTATTCTTCCGCTCTTGGAGTCTATGGCAGCCATTGGACCGTATGGTAAAACGTTGTGAAATTTGGCACACAGAGGACAGTCTGAACTGTGTCCATAGCCAATTTGGAGTCTCTAACTCAATGCCTCTAGCGCCACCAGCTGTCCAAAGTTGCACTTCTGTTTATGCTAATAACTTTTGAACCGTATGGGCTAGAAACAAAATTTTCCTCAGATTCCTTTGGTCAAGACGAATCGATTGCACTATATGACGTCATTTTCCGTCATGAAAATTTTCCCGCCATTTTGAATTTTCAGAAAAACCTACTTTTTCGAACTCCTCCTAGGGCGTTATTCTGATTTTCACAAAAATTGGACCAGATCATCTTCAGACCATGACTGCAAAAAGTTATCAAAAGCTTTTCGATAGATCCATCCGTTCTCGAATAGGGCACAAATGAATTCGACCGAAAGCTCGCAAAATCACACTTAAGGGTATATCTCCAAAAAGATTTATCGTATTTTGACCAAACTTCATACATGTCATCACAAGCATGACTTAAGCCAACATGCAGTGTTTCAGTGCAGTGCCGCCTACTGGTCCGGAGATACGAAAAATGGCTATTTTGGCTAATAACTTCTGAATGGTTTGTCCAGAAATCATAAATGTGGTCATGTCAGATTCAGGGTATCATGCCGAGTCGAATGATAACCATTATTACCATATCAGCCATTTTGTCCGTCGGCCATTTTGAATTTTGTGCTAAAATGCTGTATTTTATGAACGCATCAGCGTATCGTCACAAAACTCGGTATGGGTCATCAGCATGATGCCCTGAACCAGCCTGAGAAGTTTCGCACCAGCGCCACCTAGTGGTAAAATCAAATATTCAAATGCTTATCACTTTGACTGTGGTCGACTTGTTTTCAAAAGAGTCATGTCCTTAGACTCCTGAATCCCTGCTGAGTCCAACGATACCAAACATGTTAGGTTTCGAAATATGGTTTGTCCGCCATGTTGAATTTTGCGAAAAAAATACTTTTTCGAACTTGTCCTAGACGCTTCATTTGATTGTCATGAAAATCAAACCAGATCATCTTCAGTACATTCTGGCAAAAAGTTATCAAAAGCTTTTCGGTAAATCAAACCATTCTCAAATAACACGCAAATTAATATAACGTAAAGCACCCAAATTGGACTCATGGCTGTATCTCCGCAATGCTTTATCATATTCAGACGAAACCTCATACATATCATCCCAAGCAAGACCAGAGCCTACATGCTGAGTTTTGCCATAACCCCCCCCCCTACTGGTCTGGAGATACAAAAAAGCCAATATAGCCATTATTTTTGCTTATAGCTTCAGATAGGTTTGTCCAAAAATGATAAAGTTGGTCTTTTTCAATTCGGGGCATCATGCAGAGTCGAATGATGTCCAATTTTCCCATGTCGCCCATTTTGGCCATCGGACATTTTAAATCTCGTTTTAAAATGCTGTATTTTGTGAACACATTAGTGTATTGTTGCGAAACTCTGTATGGGTCATCAGCACAAGGCCCTGAAAGAGTCCAAACCAGCGCCACCTACTGTATTTTTTTCATATGCTTATAACTTTTGATCTGGTTGACTTATTTTTTCAGGAGTCATATCCTTAGTGAGTGTCATTGTCACCTCACTCTGACCAAACCATATTCATTTGGTCACAGCGCCACCTATTGGTCGAAAGTGATAAACCAGTAAATCTTTATTATTGACTGTATATATCATTTTCCAACTCTTTTGCCTTAAATGATCGTAATAGGTCTTTAACCCTCTGGAGTCTGAGGCTGATTTTGGGCCCTGGAGAAGTTTTGACATGCCCTGACATTTGTGCTTTTATCAGTTGGTTATAAACATATTAATGACAAAAGTGTCATTACACTGTATTCAGCACAAACTAGGCTACCATAATATGTGAGGAACATGTATGTACATGTTTGTGTTTTTAAAGGAATAATGTTTATGCGTGGTTATTGAAAAAACAAAAAAAAAAAGTAACTGAAACAATACCTAAAAATGCATACTAAATGTTTTTTCACAAGACTTTTGAGAATTGTATATTTTAGTGTAGAGTTTTTGCTTCAAAATGATGTGGAAATGATCCTCCCTACTCTGACACATAAAACATTGTATTGATTTTAAATTTCTAAGACACTTTTTGTTTAGGTAGGCCATATGCGAAGAGGTGTGACTCTTCATGAATAATGAAGTGATTTACACCTGGGGAGATTAAGACCCTGCCCCTAATGAGCCGCATAATGAGCCATTCAGTCAGGAATGTGACTGAGTCAACTAAGAAAATGCAAAGACAAGACATATCATTGTTTTTTTTCTTTTTTATTTAAAATAAAGTTAACAATATAATCCACATATAAACTAGGGTCAAAGGCACATTTTTTGTGTATACAGGCAAATAAAGGTAAGGTTTATAAAAAAAAGCCCACTTTTACACCCTATACATAACCTGCTTGATCACATATAGATAATCTTTGCAGCCCAATGGTCAGTGAGAGGTGGTGAACAGAGAATCTGAACAGTCACACATCTGTGTGCCATTTTTGAAAACAGTTCAACTGAAGACACAAGTAAATGTCACATGCCTGGCATTTCCAAGGTGTGTCTTGCCTTTTACCAAGCTGTACTTTGCAAAGCATGCAGTTCCGATGACCAGCGGTGGCATTATTCCTTGCATCTGATGTCAGCTCTGCTCCTGGAACCGGTACATGGTCACTTTTGGTCCGTTTTGGAGCTGCTTTCTGTGACGACACACCACAGAGCTCTGCAAATATATTATCATCAAATATGAATCTTATTAATATTATCATCAAATATTATCATCAAATATGATGATTTGCTACTTATGAAACATTTCTGAACAATTGTAAACAATAAATGTTTCTTGAGCTGCAAATCATCATATTAGAATGATTTCTGAAGGATCATGCGACACTGAAGACTGGAGTAATGATGCTGGACATCACAAGAATAAACGACTTTGTGAAATATATTCAAATAGAAAACAGTTATTTTAAATTGTAATAATATTTCACAATATTACTGTTTTTACTGTATTTTTAATTGAATAAATGCAGCCTTGGTGAGCAGACGAAACTTATTTTAAAAACATGAAAAATCTTACAGATTTCAATATAGGCCTACCATATAGTGGGTAAAAGTGTACTTACTCAACTGTGTTGCTGCGTGCCCTCCTAGTGGGAATTGCAGGTGAATGTGAGAGTGATGGATCCACATTCCTAAAAAAAAATGTAAAAAAAACCCTGTTATTATTAGCATATAAGATAATACTCTCATACCATTAGCTATGCATAACTGACAGGAAAGTAACAGGTATACAAGCATGCTGTATATGTCTGTCAATTGGCCATTACCGGACAAAGTGTGCGAATGTGTAAACGTTTACAGTCTGCTATATCAGTTAGCACATTTAGCAAATAGCAACATGTTCGCGCATTTCACAACCAAGCATATTTTAGCACATTCACGCCTATCATATACGGTACTTAGATACGCTATATATATATTTATAGATAGATGTAAATATAAGGCAAATATAGATGTACGCTTGTATATAAAAAAACACGTCAAATAATTTGAGTATATCAACAGAAAAGCATTCTATTTATAAGCATTTTTATGAGATAAAGTTATATATATATATATATATATATATATATATATATATATATATATATATATATATATATATATATATATATATATAGATAGATAGATAGATAGATAGATAGATAGATAGATAGATAGAAGTAAATATAAGGCAAATATAGATGTACGCTTATATAAATAATTTAAGTAGGCCCTATATCAACAGAAAAGCATTCTATTTATAAGCGTTTTTATGAGATAAAGTTATATATATAGTTATATAGATAGATGTAAATATAAGGCAAATATATGTACGCTTATATAGAAAAAAAAACACGTCAAATAATTTAAGTAAAACTAAATCACTTACTCATCAGAAACTGTATCTTCAGCTGGATCAAGTCGCTCTTCAAAATGCAGACGTTCATCGTCAGAGTCGTGTTCTTCTTCCGAGGAAAGAGTGAACTTCCTCACTGTCCAGGACCATCTGAAGAGCCTGCTCACCTGTGTAGTGTGCCATCTTCCAAACGCGAAGGACAGCGAATGAATCTGATGAAACTTGATGCTTTTTAAGACGCTGTTAGGGGCGTTTACAGTTTGCATAAATCGCCTCAGCACATTATCTTATGAATAGAGCGCTCTGCGCGTGGGCGGGCACACATTAAAGATAATTAGGTCAGACAGGAGAAACAGTACCTCTCTTTACTTTTATACTGATTACATAAAGGGAGAATATTTGTTTTAGAATTTATTTGTTTTGTTTAAAAGTAGACACTTAAAGCTTTCCAAAGACATATCTCTCATGTCCATGTAGCATGTATAAGCCATCTATTTTAGTTACTTTTAGTGACGTTTTAGAACGATGTTTGCAGAGACGGAGACGGCAGGACAGCACACCCTGTATATTTTATTTATTTTTAAAAAGCACAAAGTTTTATTTTGATTGTGAGTGTACACAAAAAAAAGAAGACATTCTATAGTTTCAATTGATATATTACTTATGTCTCTATGACAAAAAATGACGGAGTATTTTAAGTCTGTTTTGCTGCAATGTGAAAAAAAAACTGCAAAACGCGCCGGCGCGTTTTTAGACCTCAGAGTGTTAATTGCTCACTGTTGCAGTTGGCCTAATGCTCCCAGCAATGTTGGCTGGCTTGTTGTCCCTTTTTTGCTTGGCCCCGTAATTGCTGCTTGCAGCTATATTTAGGGGCCAAGCACCGAAGGTGCTTAGGCACCTATTGTTATTGTTGCCGTTCCGTACGCTTATTAGGGGCCAAGCATCGAAGGTGCGGAGGCACCTATTGTTATTGTTGGCATTCTTTTTTTATTATTTTTTTTATTAGGGGCCAAGCACCGAAGGTGCTTAGGCACCTATTGTTATTGTTGGCGTTCCGTACGCTTATTTTTCTTCTTCTTCTTCTTCTTCTTCTTCTTCTTCCGCTCTTGAAGTCTATGGCAGCCCATAGAACCGCTTGCGGGAAAGTTGTGAAATTTGGCACACAGTCAGAGGACAGTCTGACCTTTGTCCATAGCAAATTTGGAGTCTCTAACTCAATCCCTCTAGTGCCACCAGCTGTCCAAAGTTGCACTTATGTTTATGTTAATAACTTTTGAACCATAAGGGCTAGAAACACAATTCTTTTTTCCTCTTATTCCTTGGCTCAAGACGAATCGAACGCACCATATGACGTCATTTTCCGTCATGAAAATTTTTCCGCCATTTTGAATTTTCTGAAAAACTTACTTTTTCGAACTCCTCCTAGGCCGTTACTCCGATTTTCATGAAAATTGAATCAGATCATCTTCAGACCATGCTGACAAAAAGTTATGGAATTCAAGTTGATTCCTCAAACCGTTTTCGAAAAACTAATGAACGAATTGTACGTAGTGCTTGCGAAAACAGAAGTAAGGCTGTATCTCCGCAACGCTTTATCGTATTCAGACCAATCTTGGTACATGTCATCACAAGCATGACCTGAGGTACCATGCAGTGTTTCGGCGCAGCGCCACCTACTGGTCCGGAGATATGAAAAATGGGTATTTTTGCTTATAACTTCTGATGGGTTTGTCCAAAAATCATAAATTTGGTCTCGTTGGATTCGGGGAATCATGCCGAGTCGAATAATATCCGATATTCACAGGTCGGACATTTTGGCCGTCGGCCATTTTGAATTTTGTGCTAAAATGCTGTATTTTACGAACGCATTAACGTATCTTTACAAAACTTGGTATGGGTCATCAGCACAATGCCCTGAAGGAGCCTGAGAAGTTTCGGCACAGCGCCACCTTGTGGTCAAAAGTTATAACAAAATTTACAAAAATGCTAATAACTTTTGACTGTATTCACCAATTGTAATGAAACTGGTCTCAGTAGATTCCTTGGGTCATGCTGAGAACATAGATATCAAATTTGCTATAGTCAGCTAAACTTCCTGTCCGCCATATTGTTTTTCTTCAAAAACCTACTTTTTCGAACTCCTCCTAGACCGTTGCTCCAATTTTCACCAAAATTGAACCGTGTCATCTTCAGACCATGCCGACAAAAAGTTATGGATTTCAAGTCGATAAGTCAAACCGTTTTCGTATACCGGAGCAAAGAATTTGAGATGTGATGCAAAAATTACCCTTGAAGCTGTATCTCTACAATGCTTTGACATATTTAGACCAAACTTGGTACGTACGTGTCATAAGCATGACCTGAGGCATTATACAGTGTTTCGGTGCAGCACCACCTACTGGAGTGGAGATATGAAAAATTGTTATTTTGCTTATAACTTCTGATGAGTTTGACCAAAATTCATAAATTTGGTATGGGTCATCAGGACAATGCCCTGAAGGAGCCTGAGAAGTTTCGGACCAGCGCCACCTCGTGGTCAAAAGTTATAACAAAATTTACAAAAATGCTAATAACTTTTGTCTATATTAACCAATTGTAATGAAACTGGTCTCTGTCGATTCCTTGGGTTATGCTGAGAACATAGATATCAAATTTGCCATAGTCAGCTAAACGTCCTGTCCGCCATATTGTTTTTCTTTAAAAACCTACTTTTTCGAACTCCTAGACCGTTGCTCCGATTTTCACCAAAATTGAACAGTGTCATCTTCAGACCATGCCGACAAAAAGTTATGGATTTCAAGTCCATATGTCAAACCGTTTTCGTATACCAGAGCAAAGAATTTAAGGCATGATTCAAAAATGACTCTTGAAGCTGTATCTCTTCAGTGCTTTGACATATTGACACCAAACTTTGGAAGTGTCATTGTCACCTCACTCTGACCATACCTCAACAATTTGGACACAGCGCCACCTATTGGTCGAAAGTGATGAACCAGTAAATCCTCATTTTAGATAATTTTTCAGCTCTTATGCCTAAAATGATCTTAATACATCTTTAATTGTTCACTGTTGCAGTTGGTCTGATGCTCCCAGCCGTGTTGGCTGGTTTCTTGTGCCGTTTTTGTGCTTGGCCCCATAATTGCTGCTTGCAGCTATATTTATTCTTCTTCTTCTTCTTCTTCTTCCGCTCTTGAAGTCTATGGCAGCCCATAGAACCGCTTGCGGGAAAGTTGTGAAATTTGGCACACAGTTAGAGGACAGTCTGAACTATGTCCATAGTCAATTTGTTGTCTCTAACTCAATCCCTCTAGCGCCACCATCTGTCCAAAATTGCACTTCTGTTTATGCTAATAACTTTTGAACCGTAAGGGCTAGAAACAAAAAAAATATTTTATCCTCTGATTCCTTTGCTCAAGACGATTCGAATGCACCCTATGACGTCATTTTCCGTCATGAAAATTTTCCCGCCATTTTGATTTTTCTGAAAAACCTATTTTTTCGAACTCCTCCTAGGCCGTTGATCTGATTATCATGAAAATTGAACCAGATCATCTTCAGACCATGACTGCAAAAACTTCTCAAAATCTTTTTGATAGATCGATCCGTTCTCGAATAGGGCACAAATGAATTCAACCAAAAGCTCGCAAAATCACACTTGAGGCTATATCTCCAAAACGATTTATCGTATTCTGACCAAACTTCGAACATGTCATCACAAGCATGACTTGAGGCTACATGCAGTGTTTTGGTGTAGTGCCACCTACTGGTCTGGAGATACGAAAAATGGCTATTTTGGCTAATATCTTCTGAATGGTTTGTCCAAAAAACAAATGTGGTCACGTCAGATTCGGGGAATCATGCATAGTCGATTGATAACCAATATTACCATATCAGCCATTTTGGCCATCGGCAATTTTGAATTTTGTGCTAAAATGCTGTATTTTATGAACGCATTAGCATATTGTCACAAAACTTGGTATTGGTCATCAGCACGATGCCCTGAATGAGCCTGAGAAGTTTCGGACTAGCGCCACCTAGTGGTAAAATCAAATATTCAAATGCTTATCTCTATGGGTGTGGTCAACTTATTTTCAAAAGAGTCATGACCTTTGACTTCTGAATCCCTGGTGAGTCCAACGATACCAAACTTGCTAGGTATTGACTTATGATTTTTCCGCCATATTGAATTTTGCGAAAAACCTACTTTTTCGAACTCCTCCTAGGCCGTTGATCTGATTATCACCAAAATTGAACCAGATCATCTTCAGACCATGCCGACAAAAAGATATCAAAAGCTTTTTGATATAACAAATCGTTCTTGAAAACTTCACAAATGAATTCGACGAAAAGCTCGCAAAATCACACTTGAGGCTATATCTCCAAAACGATTTATCGTATTCTGACCAAACTTCGAACATGTCATCACAAGCATGACTTGAGGCAACCTGCAGCGTTTTGGTGCAGCGCCACCTACTGGTTTAGAAATACAAAAAATGGCTATTTTTGATTATAACTTCTGATGCTTTTGTCCATGAATCATAAATATGGTCTTGTTAGATTCAGGGCATAATGCCGAGTCGAATAATATCCGATATTCACAGGTCGGACATTTTGGCCGTCGGCCATTTTGAATTTTGGGCTAAAATGCTGTATTTTATGAACGCTTTAGCACATCGTCACAAAACTCGGTATGGGTCATCAGCACAATGCCCTGAAGGAGCCTGAGAAGTTTCACACCAGCGCCACCTAGTGGTAAAATCAAACATTCAAATGCTTATCACTTTGACTGTGGTTGACATTTTCAAAAGAGTCATGACCTTAGACTCCTGAATCCCTTTTGAGTCCAACGGTACCAAAAATGCTAGGTTTCCACTTACGGTTTGTCCGTCATGTTGAATTTTGCGAAAAATCTGCTTTTTCGAACTCGTCCTAGACGCTTCATTTGATTGTCATGAAAATCAAATCAGATCATCTTTAGTCCATTGTGGCAAAAAGTTATCAAAAGCTTTTTGATAAACTCAACCATTCTCAAAAAACACGCAAAATAATTTAACGCAGAGCACCCAATTTGGACTCATGGCTGTATCTCTGCAATGCTTTATCATATTTAGACCAAACTTCATAAATATCATTCCAAGCAAGACCAGAGCCTACATGCTGAGTTTCGTCATAACACCACCTACTGGTCTGGAGATATAAAATAGTAAAAATAGCCATCATTTTTGCTTATAGCTTCAGATAGGTTTGTCCAAAAATCATAAAGTTGGTCTTTTTCAATTCGGACCATCATGCCGAGTCGAATGATATCCAATTTTCTCATGTCGGCCATTTTGGCCATCTGCAATTTTGAATTTTGTTTTAAAATCCTGTATTTTATGAATGCATCAGCGTATCGTTACAAAACTTTGTATGGGTCATCAGCACAAGGCCCTGAAGGAGTCTGAGTAGTTCCAGCGCCACCTAGTGTTTTTTTTTTTCATAAGCTTATAAATTTTGATCTGGTTGATTTATTTTTATGGGAGTCATATCCTTAGCGAGTGTCATTGTCACCTCATTCTGACCATACCACATTCATTTGGTCACAGCTCCACCTATTGGTTGAAAGTGATAAACCAGTAAATCTTTATTATTGACTGTATATATCATTTTTCAACACCTTTGCCTTAAATGATCTTAATAGGTTTTTAATTGCTCAAACTTGCAGCTGGTCTAATGCTCCCAGTCATGTTGGCTGGCTTGTTGTGCCTTTTTTGCTTGGCCCCGTAATTGCTGCTTGCAGCAGGTGCGGAGGCACCTATTGTTATTGTTGGCGTTCTTTTTTTATTTATTTTTTTTTATTCTTCTTCTTCTTCTGCTTTATCATATTCAGACCAAACTTGGTACGTGTCATCACAAGCATGACCTGAGGCATCATGCTGTGTTTCGGCGCAGCGCCACCTACTGGTGTGGATATATGAAAAATGGCTATTTTTGCTTATAACTTCTGATGGGTTTGTCCAAAAATCCTAAATTTGGTCTTGTTGGATTCGGGGAATCATGTCGAGTCGATTGATATCTAGATTTCCCATATCGGCCATTTAGGCCGTCAGCCATTTTGAATTTTGTGCTAAAATGCTGTATTTTACATTCGCATTCAAGTATCGTTACGAAACTCGGTATGGGTCGTCAGCATAATGCCCTGAAGGAGCCTGAGAAGTTTCGGACCAGCGCCACCTTGTGGTCAAAAGTTATTATGAAATTTACAAAAATGTTAATAATGTTTGACTATATTAACCGATTGTAATGAAACCGGTCTCACTAGATTCTTTGGGTCATGCCGAGAACACGGATATCAAATTTGCTATAGTTGGCTGAACTCCTGTCCACCATATTGTTTTTCTTTAAAAACATACTTTTTCGAACTCCTATACCGTTGCTCCGATTTTCACCAAAATCGAACCATATCATTGTCAGACCATGCAGACAAAAAGTTATGGATTTCAAGTCGATATGTCAAACCGTTTTCGTACACCGGAGCAACAAATCTGAGGCATGATGCAAAAACGACTCTTGAAGCTGTATCTCTGCAATGCTTTGACATTGTCACCAAACTTGTCATTGGCACCTCATTCTGACCATACCACATTACTTTGGTCACAGCGTCACCTATTGGTCGAAAGTTATGAACCAGTAAATCCTCATTTTTTATCATTTTTCAGCTCTTTTACCTAAAATGATCTCAATAGGTCTTTAATTGCTCACTGCTGCAGTTAGCCTGATGCTCCCAGTCGTGTTGGCTTGCTTCTTGTGCCGTTTTTGTGCTTGGCCCCGTAATTGCTGCTTGCAGCTATATTTTAATTTGTTTTTGTTGGGAAAAATAAACTTCTCATTTTTTCCTACTACCTGTCCAGCTTGTTCTTGGCCACGCCACCACAAGGACGTTGTTTCAGCCATTTTAAAAACAGGCTTATTACCAAGCATTCTTTTTATTTTCTCAAAAATTGAGTCAATATCTCTTCATTTTCAGCGTTTCTGTGCCAAAATTGACTGGTACTTGAAGCTATAAATTAATCCCTCCACCTTCATTAAAGCCCTAGCTGAAGAAAAGCAGCCCCAAAGCATGATGTTTCCCCCTGGATATGGTGTCCTTTTGCTGATATGCTGTGTTCTTCTCTTCTCGCGAAATGTAGGAGAGTAGTGGAGGGTGTGGTGGGGAAGAATGAGCGTCTTAGACTGTCCACATATTTTTCATTTTTTCTTTTTTCCTTTTTCTTTTCTATTTTTCTTGGTTATTTAATTTTTTTTTTTTTTTTAGGATTAATCTTTTCATTGGGATTTCGTGGCTGTGTTTCTCTTTGCTCTGCCCCCCGTTTTTTGTATATATTATATATATATATATATATATATATATATATATATATATATATATATATATATATATATATATATATATATATGGTCACAAATATCACTATTTTGATCTGTGAAAGCTTTCACAGGTCAGTTTTGGTAAGCTAACCCATCCCTGGGTCATGTACATCACTTTTCTGATCTGTGAAAACTTTCACAGTTGAGTATTGGTCAGCTGACCCTTTCCTGGGTCACGTACATCCCTATTCTGATCTGTGAAAACTTTCACAGTTGAGTATTGGTCAGCTGACCCATCCCAGGGTCACTAATATCGCTATTTTGATCTGTGAAAACTTTCACAGTTGAGTATTGGTCAGCTGACCCATCCCAGGGTCACTAATATCGCTATTTTGATCTGTGAAAACTCTTCAAGTTCAGTACAGGTCTGCTGACCCTTCCCTGGGTCATGTACATCACTATTCTGATCTGTGAAAACTTTCACAGTTCAGTATGGGTCAGCTCACCCATCCCAGGGTCACTAACTTTGCTATTCTGATCTGTGAAAACTTTCACAGTTGAGTATTGGTCAGCTGACCCTTCCCTGGGTCACTAACTTTGCTATTCTGATCTGTAAGTTTTCACAGATCAAAATAGTGATATTAGTGACCCTGGGATGGGTCAGCTGGCCCGTACTGAACTGTGAAAGTTGCGTTTTAACAATGTTATTTTATTCCAGCAGTCTGCGTGTTTATTGGTAATAGATGTTAAACATGAAGAACGCCTTTCTTTCACATTCCTTACTGGCAGACTTACCAAGGGGTTTACGGACAAGAGATTTGCTGTGAAAAAATTCACAGATCAAGCTGGTGAAGATGACAGCGGTTTCATTCTTCTAAATGTCCAACATTTGGAGCTATAGCCATTATAAAATTAAGAGTCGCTACAAAAAGAAAACCTTATTGCGGCCCAAAGGACAGCGTCACCTTAATTCACAAATCATGGAGAACGATATTCGGTATTATTTGCATGTATATGACAGCGCAATGCGTATTTATAGCCAAAAGAAATCGGAATATCAAACCACAAACTATCTTTACTGCGGTAACGTGTTGTCCAGTTTTTCCTTTGGCCACGCCAACAACTAAAGTCTTTATTTCAAATGTACAGCCTTTTATTTCCGATGATGTTATTGAACGGGAACTCGTTCAGTATGGTAAGATTGTTAGCCCAATCAAAACTGTATCGATAGGTTGCAAGATTGCAGCCTTAAAGCATGTAATGTTGTTCAGAAGACAAGTTTTCATGTTTCTAAAGGAATCAACGCTGGACATATCGTTTCGGGTTTGGAATGAAAGTCCTTTATGGTCTATGCTACTGCTGGCGTAAATGTTTTGGCCATAAGTAGGTTGGTTGTCCTCATAAGGCTCAAGCAAGCACAAGTGGTGTTGATACAGTTGAAAGTATAGTGCGTGATGAGAATGAACAGATCAAGGTAAAAAGTTTGAGTTCATCAGAAGAGGGCATGGTTCGGCAAAATGAGAATGTGGATGGAGATTTAGATGACCAAGGAAAAGTAGTAGAGGAACAAAGTCGGTCTGTAGAGATAGATAGGAAAGCGTTTGAGTGCTGAGGCTGAAAGTATGAGTGAGATTGTAATGTTGAGTCATGAGATGTTACAAAATCCAAAAACACAGACCGCTGAGATACCAGATGACGATAATAGGGTAGAGTTGAGAGATGAGGATACACTCTCCCAAATTTCAGGTATTTCTGAAACTGGATCACAAGTAGAAGACGGACAATATTATTCTCTTCAGGAGATAAATGTCTTTTTGGATGAAACATTTGGTAAAGCTGTAGACAGAGGATTTTTTTCCCTGATGTTGAAAAATTCATGAAATCTGTGATGAAGTTACAACGTAGTGTTGGATTAGATGTTCCAAATGAGAAAAAAAAAAAAGATTGATTAAAAAAAATGCTTACAAAATTACGAAAACGTAAAGTTACGTCTTAATTAAGAAAAATGTCTCAGCTGCACTTGGTGTCTACTCTTTACTGTTTCTTTTTGATCTTTGCTATCCTTTCTTCATTTGTTGATTTGGGGCTCATAAGAATAGGCTCTCCTAATATAAATGGAGCAAGAGATCAGACTAGAAGAGCAGTATTGGCAGAGTATATGAAAATGAGAAATATTGACATTGTGATGTTACAAGAAACTCATTCTGATAAATCAAATGAAATAGAATGGGGATTATGGTGGGAAGGAAAAAATGCTCTTAGTCAAGGTTCAAATTTAAGTGCTGGAGTTGCTATTCTTTTTTCTAATAAGTTGACTGTTGATATTAAAGGGATAGAAGAAGTAGAAAATGGAAGGATTTTATGTGTTAATGCAGAAATTGAGGGTATAAAATTTCTACTTATAAATGTATATGCTCCTAATATTGGTGTAGAACGTGTTGAACTATTTTTAAAGATTAAGAGGTATTTAATACAGTGTGATAAAGATTTGTGTATAGTGATGATTGGAGATTGCAACTGCACTGAAAATTTTAAGTTGGATAGAACTGGAGAAGAGCCTCATTTTCAGTCAGGTCTGGTACTGTCTGATCTGGTCAAAGAGTGTGAACTGAATGATGTATGGAGGAATAGAAATAATCAGATGAAACAGTATACATGGATTAAAATGAGGGACAACGAAGTTAAAGGAGCCAGACTGGACAGGATTTATTGAAGTAAATGTTTTAATAATAGAGTGATTGAAGCTGCTATTACTCCTAGTGGGTTTTCTGATCATCATATGGTGACAATTGATGTAAACAAAAAAATAACTTCTAGAGCTCATTATTACTGGCATTTTAACAAAAAACTATTGTATGATACACTTTTTTGTGAGAGATTTGTCTCTTTATGGGAGGAGTGGAAGTTGCAAAAATATATTTTTGAAAACAAGAGTCAATGGTGGGAGGTTGGAAAAACACACAAAAACTTTGTCAAAATGATGAGTTTCAAATGAGATCCAAAATTAAAGTGAAATAGAAGAAATGGAGGAAAAGTTAATAAATGAAAGTGGGTGTATGCGAAGTACTGGTATTAGAAAAATAAAGTTGGAACTCAAATATTTATTGCAAGAACAAACTAAAAAAGTACTTTGATAAGGTCACGTTATCGTTCAGTTAAAGAAATGGATGCTCCTACAGCTTTTTTCTTTAATTTGGAGAGAAATGTGGTAAAGAAAAAATCTTATGCTTCATTTGAAGTGTTCAGATGGAACAATAACGGACAACCGAAAGGAAATTAGGAGTATTGCAGTGGATTTTTATTCTGAGCTTTTAAAATCAGAATATTGTGATGATAAGAGTGCTGATGAATTGTTTAAGGATTTGCCACAATTGCAAAATTAGCAGAAAAAGACTATGGACTGTGATATTAGTCTTAAAGAACTCACAAATGCAGTCAAAAAGCTTTCACTGGGACATTCACCTGGAATTGACGGGCTCACTACAAAATTTTATTTTCATTTTTGGAATATTATAGGAAAGGACTTCCTAGAAGTGGCAAAAGAGTGCTTTGAAATTGGCATTCTGCCATGTAGCTGTCAAAGAGCAGTCCTATCGCTGTTACCCAAAAAAGAAAATTTGGGACTTTTAAAGAACTGGAGACCTCTCTCTCTCCTATGTACTGACTATAAAATATTGGCAAAGTGTGTAGCAAACAGACTGAAAAGATATCTAGATACAATTATCCACAGTGATCAAACATACTGTATCCCTGAAAAGTTTTTAAAGGACAACCTTTTTTTGGTAAGAGAGATCATTGATTTAACTGTAAAAGAAAATGTCAATCTGGGGTTGCTATCCATAGATCAAGAAAAAGCTTTTGACAGGGTTGATCATAAATATATTTTTAAGAGTCTGTTATCTTTTGGATTTGGAAAAAAAATTATTTATTGGGTGAAATTGTTATATCGCAATGTCTCTGTTTTGGTGAAGGTGGGAGGAGGGTTGAGTGCTCCAATTCCTGTAAAGAGAGGAATCAGGCAAGGTTGCCCACTTTCTGGTCAGCTATATGTTATTGCTATTGATCCATTATTGAAAAGAATAAGGGAAAGCCTTATAGGCTATACAATACCAAATCAAGTCAGATGCAATCAAATTGTACTGTCTGCATATGCAGATGACATAACCGTGTTTTTAAATGGACAAGAGGATATAAATAGCCTAAAAAATTGTTTGAAATGTATGCGAATACATCTACTGCCAAAGTCAATTGGAATAAAATGGTAGGTTTTGCAGTAGGTCAGTGGGTATTTGAAGGGTTACCAGTGTTACCAGGAGGCTTAACATGGGAGAGTGAAGGTCTCAAAGTTTTAGGAGTCTGTTTAGGTACCTCTAAGTTTCAAGGAAAAAATTTGGAGGGACTGCTGGAAAAGGTTGATGCACGATTGTCTAGGTGGAATTGGCTATTGCCACAATTATCTTACAAAGGGAGAGTTTTGGTTGCAAATAATCTTGCAGCCTCTACCTTATGGCACAGATTAGTGATAACTGAGCCACCAGAAAGCCTAATTGCCAATATACAAAAAAAGACTGATAGACTTTTTTTGGAATGGTAAGCACTGGGTCAGAGCTGCACAACTGTTTTTACCTCCTTGTGAGGGAGGGCATGGTCTGATGGACATAAGGAGTAAGATTCAAGCTTTTCGTCTCCAAACTGCACAGAGAATTATATCTCAAACAGACTTGATGTGGAACCAGATGTGGACACTTAAAGAAATACTTAAGAAAGTGTTATACAAAGTATGTGTAAAAACTGTTCATAAAGAGGCGCTAAAAGAGCGGCAACCATCGACGTGGACAAGGTGGTTCGGGATGTGTTTTGTATCAGTAGAAAAGCGAACTGGAGATCTGCAATGGCGAATAATTAATTGTGCAATAGCTACAAACAGATATGTGTCTCGCCTTAATCCAGCAGTAAGGGGAGAATGTAATTTCTGTGGTGAAGAAACTATTGAACATCTTTTTTTGCATTGTAAACATTTAGAAGGGTTATTTACACTTAACAGAATGGTTTAGAGGGTTAGGTGAAGATTTCTCTGAATGTGGTTTTATTGGAAGTGTAAAATACAAAGTCTCAAAAAAGTTAAAGGTGCCATCGAAAGTTTTTTTTACAATATGTAATATAAGTCTAAGGTGTCCCCTGAATGTGTCTGAAGTTTCAGCTCAAAATACCCCATCGATTTTTTAAAAATAATTTACCTGCCTATTTTGGGGCTTCATTAACTATGCACCGATTCATGCTGCTGGCCCTTTAATTGCTCGCTATTGTTATTATTGCTCTATCTGCCATTTTTCGCTATTGTCCTTGCTTGCTTACCTAGTCTGATGATTCATCTGTGCACATCCAGACGTTAATACTGGCTGCCCTTGTGTAATGCCTTTCATAATGTTGGGAACATGGGCTGGCATATGCAAATATTGGGGGCGTACACCCCGACTGTTATGTAACAGTCGGTGTTATGTTGAGATTTGCATGTTCTTCCGAGGTCTTTTAAACAAATGAGATTTATATAAGAATGAGGAAACAATGATGTTTGAAACTCACTGTATGTCATTTCCATGTACTGAACTCTTGTTATTCAACTATGCCGAGGTAAATTCAATTTTCAATTCGATGGCACCTTTAATATTGTGTCTTTTAAATTATGTTTTGGGTACCGTGAAATTGTCAATTTGGAAAACAAGGAAAAATAAATTACTGGGTGTAGGTGCAGTGAACCCTGAAGAGATGATGAAAGGTTTAATTGCAAGGAGATTAAAGATTGAATTTCCTTACTATGATTGTGGGGGGGGGGATTTGATAACTTTTAGGGAAAAATGGTGTATAGGAGACATGTTGTGTAGGATATATGGAGCAACTTGTGGTAAATTGTTTGGTAAATAAGGAATTAAGTGTGGGATGAATGACATTTTTTATTGTATTATTTATATAATTAAGAATGTAATGTAATTGTAATCAATTATTTTCATATTAAAGATGTGTTTCTCTTCTCTTCTCTTCTCTTCTCTTCTCTTCTCTTCTCTTCTCTTCTCTTCTCTTCTCTTCTCTTCTCTTCTCTTCTCTTCTCTTCTCTTCTCTTCTCTTCTCTTCTCTTCTCTTCTCTTTTCTCTTCAGTAACAAGTAATCAAACTAATTAGTTTTCCCCCGTTACACCGGCGTTACCATTACTGACAATAAATTGCCACATTACTATACTTGAGCACTGAAGAGGTTTTCATCCGAGTGCTCTCTTTCAGCCATAGGATCTGCAAAGTTTTTTCTCTGGTGTGTGTGTGTGTTGGGGTGGGACACATAGGCTAACTGATGATGGGTGTGACGATAGACATGCAAAGCATTTTGTTGTAAAGAAATAGTACAAGTTAGTAATTCACAAATATAATTTTAAACTGATAATAATGTACAATGTGTGTGTGTCTGTGTCAGAGCATGCGAGCGGAGCACAAGCTCAAACCAGAATACACTTTGTGACATGCTAGGTTGAAAATATGTGAAATTTTTTTTCTAGTCGATTATTAGTTGTTCATTTAAGCCATTAGTTGACTAATCACATATTTATATTAATTTAATTTCTTAAATACTGGAGAGAATAAACCATAATGAGCATTTAAGCAATATAGGCTATATAGCACTTAAGCGCACGCATAAGCTTGCCATAAAGAACCGGCAAAAGTAATGATTATAAATGTGACAAAAACAGCAAGGAGACATTTGAATTGTTTGTTAATAAAGTAGTGTTTTCTGAATCAGTGTCGGATGCAAAGATGAAGTTGACAATGCTGACTCTCTACATATCTCCGCATAGTGGACGCACTTAGAGAGATTTATTCGGATTAAATAATCAGTATCTTATTTCTTTTTGTTTTGAGTTATTTCATTTAAAAGCAGACATTTCCAGCTTTCTATATTATATATATATATTTCTCATGTGTGTGAGGCAAGCAGCCTACACTGAGTTTCGGTTCATTTAGCCTATAAGACGGGCTCCAGTTCACTTGCATGTGATCATGTCATGATTATATTGTCTGCTATATTTGCTGCTTATTTATTACATCCAGGCAGTTGGTTGATCAAACAGTGATTTTAAACCGTGAAATTATCCAATTTTTACAAAACAAAATTCACTTTAAAAGAAATGCTTTCTACAAAACTAAACTTAATGAAGTGGTCAAAATCATGTCTGACCCACTCCATGTCTCCAGATATATTGCGCATCTTATGATGTATTCTGTCTTACTCATGCTGTTCACTTTTCATAATCAAATAGATGAAATAAAAAAATAACATAGGCCTATTTAAACATAAATATGAAACTACGTTTTCTTATGGCTACCAACACATAGTACAGTACAGAGAAATTTCATGTTGTGAGCAAGAGCGGATCATGAGTCACGAGTCGGATCAAGCATACATTTATTTTTAGACATATTTACTATTGGGGGCATCCAAGTTTTTTGACATATTTGAAAAAAAAAAAAAAAAAAAATTAAAAAAGTAACGCAACAGTTACTTTCCCTGGTAATTAGTTAATTAATTTTTATAATGATGCAACTCAGTTACTAACTCAGTTACTATTTGTGAGAAGTAACTAGTAACTATAACTAATTACTTTTTTAAAGTAACATGCCCAACACTACCCATAGCCCAGACAGATGGAGAACATGGGAGAGAGTTCCACATGTAGGGATCAATCAGTACATGTCAGAAATATCTGTAACTCTTTTAAAGGTCCTCTAAGCGATCCTGGTTGGAGAAACTTCCTGTTGACGTTCTTAGTGTTGTCAAACAAACCAGAGGCTAGCTAGACCCTCCCTCCTCCTCCTCCTCCATTTTTTTTTTTTTTTTTTTTTTAGATATTACAGTTATCTTAGAACACATCTTTGAAAACTTTGCTTCCCAAGCACCAATAATATAATATAATAATAATATCAAGCATTTGAGATCATAGCGATGCATGCTAATAAGCATGTGAGATAATGGTGATGCTTTTCTTAGCGAAAGACTGCATCTCACCTTTGATTGCATCTTGATGCACATCAACTTGGCTGGCAGGTATGCAAGGAAACTCATCTGGGCTTAGCACAGCAGGATAGAGTGAGAGCTCAGAAAAAGAATCAACTTCAGACCCAGTCTGAGTCCTATAAAACAAGTAAAAATCAACATCAAGTCCTCTACCTACCCTCTCTCAAGCAATTCAATTCTTTCAGCATCATTCTCTCCCCAGCCTTCTGATTCATTCCACCTACTTCTATTAGCATATTTAGATCTTCATCAGAGAATATGGACTGTGTAAGGTCATGCATGTATATAAGTGCTGGTGACAAGAGGCTGTCAACAGGTTTTGAATTGATTCCAGTGTCTCAAACTCAACATTTGACAACATAACAGATTACGGAGACAAAGAGACAATGCTTAATATAGCAACTGTAAGAATGAAAGCTGTTTTTCAGTCAACTTATTGATAGAAACAATTTATGAAATATACTAAATGTTATACTATAGTTGTCAGATTTTATTGCTTAATTGAAATATAATATTGAAACTGACTTGTCTTAAAAAAAAAAAAGTACTTTCCCATTTCTATAAAACCACTCTGAAAGCATCAGAACACTTGCTGGAGCTGGTCTCCAGACAGCCACATGACTTCTCTCTACATTAATTAGTCTTCTGTTTAATGATTACAGAGGCACAATCGGTGGTTTCTACACAGCTGTCAGGAGACATCTCACTGAAATCTCTTTTTTCCCTCAATTACTAGATAGAAATGAACAAATTCAGAAGAAAAACATTTATTAAAAAGATATGATAAAATTCACTCACACGTCAAATTCATTTTCCCTGAGAATTTCCTTAAACCTCTTCATGAAGATTCTTTCACTCTCTGCAAAATCTACAAAGCCTCGATCTGAAAAAGTAACCATGGAAACAGAGTTGGGCAGCATGGCAAATATTAAATTATAAAAACCATTGATAAAAAAATATTAATAGTGGCGCTCTTTGCACACAAGAGCTTTTCTCACCTTGTGATTCAGGCATGTCAATATGAGAGCTTTCACTTTTCTCCCGCCGTCGCTGTTTCTCGTCATCCCAGATGGCCTGGAGACCTGGGTTTCTACCAATCTGATCTGGACACAACATACAAAAAAAACATACTCATGAGTTTACAACACAAATGGCACAACTCCAGAAAGACTCAACTAAAGCTTACAGTCAATTCCAGCAGAGTCTGATTGTACCACGTTGCTTTTTCCAGCAAGCAAAAAAATACACAACGCAACAAGTATAAAATAAGTGAAAGTGGTCACAAACTATTGATCAACCGATATATTGGGCGATATTTGGCATTTTTAATTAAAGGGTTAGTTCACCCAAAAATGAAAATTCTGTCATTAATTACTTACCCTCATGTCTTTCCACACCCATAAGACTTTCGTGCATTTTTTGGAACACAAATTAAGATATTTTTGATGAAATCCGAGAGGTATTTTACTCGTCCATAGATAGCAATATAATCAACACTTTAAAGGTCCAGAAAGGTACTAAAGACATCGTTAAAATTGTCGGCGTGACTGCAGTGGTTCAACCTTAATTTTATGAAACGACAAGAATACTTTTTGTGCACAAAAACAAAATAAAAATAACGACTTTAATTCAAACAATACATCTTTGAATATCTAATAAAACATTTAATTCCATGAACAATGAAAACTTTGGTGAATCAAGCTGTTAGATGAAGTGTACATTTGTAGCCTGCATGAAAAATGTGTGTATTCTGCATGACATTTTAAACTATATCCAGTTGGTCATATTCACTGTGTATTGCATGTAACATAACTGCTATCTGGCCTTTATTTCAGAAAATATGAAATGAATAAAGGAAAAATAAATAAATAAATAAATAAATAAAATAAAAATATGTGAACAATGCTATAATAAGACTACAGAATTAAGAGGTTTCTATCTGAAGTAAAAATCTGTTTATTTTACATATTTTTAAGATTTGCCTATTAATATATTTTCAAATGAATTATTTCTAATTTAGTAAACATTTAAAATATAATTTTATTACAGCAGTGGTTATGCATGCGTTCTTTACTTTCAGCTTTATATCAGTCATCGGCCACCCTGCTCCGTAAGATATCTGCATTGGCCATCAAAAAAAAGAAAAAAAAAAAAAAAAATCCATATTGGTTGACCCCTAGTGCAAACGTTTTTGTGACCCAACCAATCAAACCATATTAGGGGGTATGTGTGACCATATTGCATTTGTAGTGTTAGTGTAAGGGGGATTACGCACTTGAGAAAGATTGTGAACTTTTTATGGATAGGAACAAGCTTAAAGGTTGTGGATAGCCTGATCAGTTTTAAATCACAATGTCCTTTTGTCGCACTAAGCCTATTGATGTCAATGGCTTTGCAGTGTTCTGTGAGGCAGTGCAAATTACTGTATGGAGCCCATATGCCCAAAGCATACTTTGTTTTTCTTATGCGTACACTAACGTATGCGTACAGTCAAACGAGCAGTCTCTCAAAGTATACTCCCATTTGATAGCGTGTGTGAACCCAGGCGGCCGGCACATGCGCTCTAGAAATTTTCTTCTTTGTCCAGTGTCTGCTCTATTTGTCTCCAGTAGTTATGTTGTTGCACTCTCCGGTACTTTGTTGTTGTTGTTCTCTCTCTAGTTCCCTTTTCTACTATGAAACAACGGCCCTTGCCAGTGTTGCCACCTTGTGGAACAACTGGTTAGTGCAAAACAAATTCAGTGACCTGTCTGATTTGTGAACCGATTTAATTTATTCATTTGTAATCATTTAAACATTTATAATGAAATCAATACCTTTAATTATATATAACCATTTATTACAAAAATCGGGCAGCGTGCGCACAGAAAGCGCATACTATTTTGGTGACAAAATTTTGCGTACATGTGAAAAACGAAGTATACTTTGGGCTTTAATGCTATCTATCATGACGAGTCCCAGGCAATAGAAAGGCCATGTCAATCAACCAAAGCACAGCAAAAAGTAATATATGCAGTGAAATAAATAGTGTGCCAACCTTTTTTTGCACAATGACACTGATTACCGATTAGTAATGTATGTCGTCACAGATGTTATTACCCGGGGTAGGCAGAGACACTCATGCTCACACACACACACACACACACACACACACACACACACACACACACACACCCTTACTCTCAATCTCTAAACGGTTGAGAACATCAGCAGCCACGGCATCGACCTCCAGCTCGCACACACTCATCCGTTCCACCTCCTCTAAAATCAGAGAACTGCAAAACACATAAGATGAAGGTAAAAATGCCATATGATGTTGGTATGTAGTGACATATAGCAACAATACATACACACCTTGGTATGTTGTCCTCCTCCCAGCGAGTGCACATTGTATCCCCCAACTCGCTGTCACTGAGTTTAGATGTACAGGGATTCTTCCATGGGCTGGTGCTGCCCCCTACATTGAACATCTGCTCTCCTATAGAAACAAGTAATAATAGAGGTGCAAGGTGCAAAAAAGGACATGTATTGAGTTGAGAACCTAAGATTGTATGTCATTGATTGACATACAATCTTAGGTAAAGATTGATTCATTATGTCAATGATTAAGATTGACATAATGAAGTGAGTTGTCTTACTGCTGAATTCTGTTTGATTCAGTCTGTCAAATGATTCTGAATCATATGATTGAAAATCATTTCAAATGATTAAATACATTTGAAAATGTATTTTTGTGAGGAAAAGATTTGCCATTATGTGCATGCATTTCTGAATGTAAAAATTAATACATTTACCTTTATACCTCTTTTAAGCAAAAAATGTGGTTATAATAAGGCTTAAAATGGAAGCACATAGTTCAAGAGAACAACCATACTTTGATTCATGTAGTTTTATTTCCTTTTTTTCCATTTATTAATTTGTAATCCTTTAATAATAGTAATTTGTTACATTTATATAGCACTATTAAAGTGCTTTACATGCAGCATCAACCTCAATGATGCAACAGCAGACATATTGCGCCAGAATGTCCACCACACACCAGCTTATTGGTGGAGTGTGATGAAGCTAATCAGTATTTATATGGGGATGATTTGGAGGCCATGATGATTGACAGAGGCCACTGGGCAAATTTGGCCCCCTACTCTTTAACCTGGCATACAAATAACACATTATCCATTTATATTTTCCCATCCGTTAAAGGATTGTTAGGCTGCATAAATTAGGTCAGCTGTTATGTCATAAGAAGAATGGAATCTACGCTAATATTAGTCTCTCTGTTTATCCCAAGGTTTTCCGTAGACAGCTGGACCCGGGCAGTATCCAGATCAGATAGAGGACCTGCACCTAGACATGACCACAACACATCTGTGAAGTGTCAGCTAGTTTGTCTCAACTATCCCCTGTGAAGATCTCATCGACACGACAGCCATTGACACAGATCGTCAACAAAACCGTTTCCATATCGGAGTGATAATCTGATCTTCAACCAGATGGAACTGGATTAAATATTTTGACTGTTTCCAATCCTAATCTGATTCATGACCTGTAACGCTGCCTGAATCACGATCATGCACTGTTCGTTGTTGGCCAGAGGAGAACTGGCCCCCCGACTGAGCCTAGTTTCTCCCAAGTTTTTTTTTTCTCCATTTTTGTCACCTGATGGTTTGGGTTCATTGCCGCTGTTGCCTCTGGCATGCTTAGTTGGGGACACTTGACATTCAACTTGATATTCAACAATGTTTTTGATCTGCCTCCATTGACATCATTCTATGTAAACTGAACTGAGCTGGACAATGACATCACTGCTTTATCCAGAGCTGCTGTATAGATAAATGAACCAAATTATTAACAGATCCTTCTGTCCACCCTTTCATCACTGGGCATCACAGGTACTCCACTTCACTGGTTTGAATCCTATCTCACAGGAAGGTCTTTCAGGGTTGCCCAGAGAGGGGAGGTATCCAAAGCTCATCAACTGACCACGGGGATTCCTCAGGGTTCAGTTCTTAGACCCCTCCTCTTCTCCATTTACACTACATCACTTGGTCCCATCATACAGGCACATGGTTTCTCCTATCATTGCTATGCTGATGACACTCAACTCTTCCTTTCATTCCATTCAGATGATCCCACAGTAGCTGCACGAATCTTAAGCTGTCTGGTGGACATCTCAGCATAGATGAAAGAACATCATCTACAGCTCAACCTGGCAAAGACTGAGCTTCTCATCTTCCTTGCCAATTCGACTCTAAAGCATGATTTCACCATCCAGCTAGGTACATCCTCAATTACCCCATCAAATTTGGTCAAAAATCTTGGAGTAAGCCTTGATGACCAACTGACCTTCAAAGACCACATTGCCAAGACAGCTCGGTCATGCAGATTTGCACTATACATCATCAGGAAATCAGGCCCTTTCTAACAGAACATGCAACAACTTCTCGTCCAGGCCCTGGTCATTTCTAGGCTTGATTACTGCAATTCTCTTCTGGCTAGACTGCCATCATGCACAATCAAACCTCTACAATTGATTCAGAACGCTGCAGCATGTCTCGTCTTTAACGAGCCCAAAAGAGCCCACATCACATCTTTCTTCATCTGCACTGGCTACCACTTGCTGCTCACATCAAATTCAAGGCATTGACGCTAGCTTACAGATCTACCACAGGCTCAGCACCCTCCTACTTCCACTCACTCTTACAAGTCTACACTCCTACCAGAAGGAGCGAAGGCTCTTAGTACTGAGAGAGGCACGAAATCACTCTCCAGAACATTCTCGTTCACTGTTCCTTGCTGGTGGAACAATCTTTCTGCCGTCATCTGGAATGCAGAATCCCTGGCAATATTCAAAAGACAGCTGAAAACTCTTAAAGCACTTAACCTCATCCTTAAAAGAAAAAAACTATCTATTGTAGCTTATGATACTCTGAGCACTGCCTAAAACTTGTATTGTGAGCACTTCTTGTATCTATTTGCCTCATGACGACTCGCTTGTTGTATTCCTCACTTGACTGTCTCCATTTTAAGGAGTTTTAACGACTGTTTAAGCAGTAATACCTAAGTGTGTTAAGAAATAGTTTTGGGCGACGTCTAACAAATTGGCATCAGACAATGTCTACAGTAAAACATTGTGATGGGGGGGGGGTAGTTTGTGTTTGAGCATTAAGCTCAACTTTCATTAGAACGAAATAAAAACGCTCGCTCTGCTCCGCAACAGCGCACACGCACCATTAATGTGGTGCATGTCTGGAAAAAGAGAGAGTGCACAAGGAGCTGAAAGGGCTTGAATGAAGCATGTCTGGCTTTAGATAAAACTACTAGAGGATATAGTGCTAAAATATCATTACCACAAACAATCCTGAGTGCTTGTGTTGTTATCCACTCCGATGTTTTAACGCGTGGCTCACTTCAAGTAGAAACAGTAAAATGGCACTACCGTTCGGTCTCGCGGTCCGGATGGAAACATGCTAGGGTCCGAATGCTGAATATCAATGGTTTAGTTTGTTTAAAATATCTAGTAGGCAATAATTTGTTTGCACAATAAAAAAATTCTACTCACGAAAAAAAACGGAACTGGTTCGTTCCGTAAGTTGAATAGGAAAGGCGCAGGACAAAAATGCTTACGCTGTATGAAGAATACGGAAGGAGTAATGGCTAAGCACTTGCAAGGCGATCATTTGTGTTTATAAAACGTGACCAAAAATGACCAATCGTTTCACTAGATAAGACACTTATTCTTCGTCTGGTATCGTTTAAAGCCCTTTGAAACTGCACTGAAACTAATTTTGACCTTCAACCGTTTGGAGTCTTTTGAAGTCCACTATAAGGAGAATAATCCTGGAATGTTTTCATCAAAAAACTTGTTGAAAAACATTTATTACTTACCCTCATGTCATTCTACAACCATAAGACCTTTGTTCATCTTGGAACACAAATTAAGATATTGTTGATGAAATCCGATGGCTCAGTTCGGCCTCTATTGAGAGCAAAGCCATTCAAACTCTCAAGGTCCATAAAGCTACTAAAAACATATTTGAAACCGGTTCATGTGAGTTCAGTGGTTCTATCTTAATGTTATAAGTAGGGATGGGTATCGTTAAGGTTTTAACGGTATTGCTACTCTTACCGATACTGCTTATCGATCCGGTACTTTAACAGTATTCTTATTTCGGTACTTTCTCATATAATATAATATAATATAATATAATATAATATAATATAATATAATATAATATAATATAATATAATATAATATAATATAATATAATATAATATAATATAATATAATATAATATAATATAATATAATATAATATATTAGAGAGAGAGAGAGAGAGAGAGCACGTGAGCGAGCTGAATTAACTTTGCTTTATATTATATAGTGTCCGGCCAAAAGTGCATAGCCTATAAAAGAAATCTAAGTAAAGTAACCAAATGTAAAATAACACTGCATGGTTTTCACAGTATAAATTAATAGATTAATGCATATTAAAGCTAACTATATTCAGATGAAGAGCTGTGAGTGATCTTATCATTGCATTTTGTTGTTCGATTAACATTGATGGCATAATCGTCAGAAGGTGACTGCTGTCACTTTAAGACAATAGATATTAAAACACATAAGATTTTCTCCC
The DNA here is from genome assembly GCF_024489055.1 of Chanodichthys erythropterus. Classification (NCBI taxonomy): domain Eukaryota; kingdom Metazoa; phylum Chordata; class Actinopteri; order Cypriniformes; family Xenocyprididae; genus Chanodichthys; species Chanodichthys erythropterus. Next base: position 29,102,440 of record NC_090224.1, on the reverse strand, counting down.
AGCTGTTCACGTAGGCTACACTTACGATATAAACTGCGTTTAAGTAGCTAAAGATGCTCCACTCCGGTCATTTTAACATACTTTTGTGTGTATTTGATCACTTGGACATGCCCCTGAAGCCCAACGTGTAATTTGTTTGTCTATTTGCGATCCGTTTTGGAGCGCGCGCGCACACAATTCAGCCTGAGGAACAGCATCTCTTGCGCGGATTATTGTGCTTTCATTGTTTTAAACCGTTGATAATTATCAAACATTTACTACAATTTAGCAACAGTAAAGACTGCATTTTTCAACAATCACTGATTGTGCTGATTCTGATGTTAAGTTTGAGTTTAGGGAGGAAGGAACGCAAACAGCTGTGAAGAGAATGCAGGTGTGTTAAGCGAAACGCGGCAAGTTTTTAATAGTTTTACCCCAGATATCTTCTTTCTGATCCTTGGAAGCCCTAATATCACAGGCCTAAAGTGTAAGTAGATGTTTAGTTGTTTAGTTCTCCACACAGGGCTTTCATGTTGTGAGCAGCTGCGTGCGCTGTCGCTCCTGAGCGCGTGAGTGCTCTCTCTCTTCTGGATTGCGAAAGCAAAAACGCATCATAGATAAATGTCCTAATATTATTGCATACAGACACAGCTGGCGACTCTGGCGCGATAGAATTATAAGATAATGTCTATATAGCAATAATAAATGTACATGTATTTTCTTCATAATTTCTCCAGTACCGATAGCAGAACCGTTAACGTCAGAGCTTATCGATACACCGGTCTTTCAAAATTTAGCCCCGGGGCCAATTTAATACTGGGTTTCGGTACCAATCCCTAATTATAAGGTGACAAGAATACTTTTTGTGTATTCTAAATTAAGACTTTTGAACAATATATAGTGATGGGGAGATTTCAAAACACTGCTTCAGAGCTTTACGAATCGAATCAGTGAATCGGAGCACTAAAGTCACATGATTTCAGCAGTTTAGCTATTTGATAGGAGATCTGAATCACTGATTCGAAACAAAAGATTCATAAAGCTCAGAAGCTTCATGAAGCAGTGTTTTGAAATCAGCCCATATAGATAGTGTTGAAAAGTCGTTATTTATTTATTTTTTTGCTGCACAAAAAGTATTCTTGTCACTTTATAATATTAAGATAGAACCACTGAACTCACATGAACTGTTTCAAATATGTTTTTAGTACCTTTATGGACCTTGCGAGTTTAAATGGCTTTGCTCTCAATAGAGGCCTCACTGAGCCATCGGATTTCATCAACAATATCTTCATTTGTGTTCGGAAGATGAAGGAAGGACTTACGGGTGTAGAACGACATGAGGGTGAGTAATAAATAACATTTTCATTTTTGAGTGATCTAACCCTTTAAGTGAGCTTTTATCGGGGCGTTTCCTCCGAGGAGGCAAGGGAGGCAGTGTCTCCTCCCAAAAAAAAAAAAAAAAAAAAAAAAAAAACCCTGGATGAGAAAATAATCGATATTACTAAAATATAACAATGAAAATATTACAAACTGTCATATAAAGTGTTGTGGTTTTTTTTATAAAGTAACACTGCCCAACAGTGACACCTGCAGGTAAAGTTACAGCAGGAGGCATGCCTCCTCTCCCCTCATTGACTTATAACAGAGCCCCAAAGCGTGCAGTGGGTTTAGTATGGGGGCATTTTTGTTCCATTATTCTAAATAAATAGACTATGACCCACAAATAAATGTTAAAAGATTCCCAAAAAATAATCATATGCACAAATAAAAAGAATGAGATTCACAAACATATGTTGGGAGTTTCACAGAAATTAATTATATTCACAAAAAAACAAAATGAGATTTGCTAATAAAAAAAAAAAAAACATTCACAAATATGTTTTTATGTCACAAGCACAACTCTGCCTGGCATTCATTTGTGAATTGCTTTCTGTACATTTGTGAACTGTAGCATGCATTTGTGGATCTCTTCCTGCACATTTATGGATTTTGAAAAAATTCTAAGTCAAGACTGCACACAAATCCACATATAGGTCAACTCCACCGACCGACTACTCAAGCCAATCATATAGTGGCCAGATTGTGCTAATCAATCGCAGCACGTTCTCCCGACAACCAATCACGTTTTGCTTTACAATAGGGGAAGGAACAGATTTGCACCCCTGAAACAAGCACTATACTCTATTGGTGCTGTTTGGGTGATTAAAATACCCCATTTTCAAAAAAGATTTTTGGAGTATAATGTTTCTTTATCTTGATTCACTGATCCTGATGGAAATATAAAGGACTATGCATGAATTATAATCATTCACAGATCCCGACCCTTGTTATAACACCTCTATCTGATGTGAGCAGCGCGGCGCGGCGCGGCACGGCGTGATGCAGCAAATAGAATCATTATAAAACAAACTGATCACATTATTATGGTCCATATAAATGCAGCTAGTGATACTGTCTACAAACCAGCGTGGTGTGACATCACTGGCAGTAAACGAACCCGTTCGACTACCAAAGTACCATCACTGATGTAACAGTACAATTCAACAACCTGTCACATGTTTAAAAAAAAGAACTCAGGTAAGCTATATCTTCTCTACAAACAATGGTAACATTAAAACGTTTAATTAATGGTTAAAATATTACTTATAGGCCTAATGTTTAATAGCTGGCTTGCTGCTCATATCCGTCATTAAAATGTTTGACTGTTGGCTGATGTGTGATGACAGTTTCATCTATTTCACAAACTCGCATCTTTATCAAAAGGTTGAATCCAATTAGTTAAGTTAATAGCTTATTGACACTTTCTGTTCTATCTTCATTAATGTGAGGTTTCCATAACGCATCTGTATCCATAGCGTTGTCCCCATAACAGAGAGCACTATTTCTCTGGCATTTTCAAATGGAGCGTAAGATATAATAGTTTGGCCTGGTTTGAAACACAATGTAATGGTCTAACGAAATCTAAATTTTAAGCATATTTTTACTGTACTAATGTTTAAAAACCCTATACTTCCTATCTAAGCCAGTGCAGGACAAGACCACCCATGATTGTAAAGCAAAACGTGATTGGTTGCAGTGAAAACGTGCCGCGATTAGTCAGCACAATGTGGCTGATATCTGATTGGCTTGAGTGATCGGTGGGTGGAGTCGACCTCTTTGTGGATTTGTCTGCAGTCTTGACGCTAGAATGGTTTCAAAATCTATAAATTTGTAAGGTGATTCACAAATGCGCAGGAAGAGATCTACAAATGTATGCAGAGATCCACAAATGATCATAATCTATTTATCTGGAATAATGGAACAATTCTCCATATCTCCATAGTTTAGTGGGAGGTATTTGAGAATGAATGGGGAAAAGTCATGTGAGAGGAGGCCATGTCTGCCATTGCGCTATGATTGGATATGATCGGTTATGATTGGATATGACTGTTTTGTGCGATAAATCTCGCCTTTTGTTTACATGCGTGTTCCGCGTTCGGAAATCAGCCTGAATGAAGACAATGATGGTGTTAATGGGAAGCCTAATTAAAAAATAAGTAAACAACTCAGCCACTTGGATATCATTGCTTTGTCACGTCAAAATCAAACTTAGAATGGCCTGAAGACATGATGACTGAGCAATCAGCTTGGTGTCCATGTCTATATAGGTGTGCATAATTATTAGGCAGGTTTTCTTTTAAAGGCAAAATGAGCCCAAAAAAAAAAAAAAAAAAAAAAAAAAAAAAGATTTAACTCAGACTGAAAAGTAAAAAAAATATTAAATGCTCATGAGAAGGATGCAATACTGATGCAATACTAGAAATTAAGGCATGACCACTGGACAGCAAAATGCTCATTGGGTCAGCAGGGTCAGACAAAAACAGGTGGAAAAGAAACGACACATGTTAACTGCAAAATAATTAAGAATTAAAGGAACACTCCACTTTTTTTGAAAATAGGCTCATTTTCCAACCCCTAGAGTTAAACAGTTGAGTTTTACCGTTTTCGAATCCATTCAGCCGATCTCCGGTTCTGGCGGTACCACTTTTAGCATAGCTTAGCATAGTTCATTGAATCTGATTAGACCGTTAGCATCGCGCTTAAAAATGACCAAAGAGTTTAGATATTTTCCCTATTTAAAACTTGACTCTTCTGTAGTTACATCGTGTACTAAGACCGGCGGAAAATGAAAAGTTGCGATTTTCTAGGCTGATATTGCTAGGAACTATACTCTCATTCAGGCGTAATAATCAAGGAACTTTGCTGCCGTTCCATGGCTGCAGCAGTGCAATGATATTACGCAGCGTCTCTCACAAACGTCTCCATGGTTGCAAGGCACGTTCCCTGTGCAAGCAGGGGGTCACAGATGCTGCGTAATATCATTGCACTGCTGCATCCATGGAACGGCAGCAAAGTTGCACTGCTGCATCCATGGAACGGCAGCTTGATTATTACGCTGGAATGAGAGTATAGTTCCTAGCCATATCAGCCTAGAAAATCACAACTTTTTATTTTCCGTCGGTCTTAGTACACGATTTAACTACAGAAGAGTCAAGTTTTAAATAGGAAAAATATCAAAACTCTTTGGTCATTTTTAAGCGCGATGCTAACGGTCTAATCAGATTCAATGAACTATGCTAAGCTATGCTAAAAGTGGTACCGCCAGAACCAGAGATCGGCTGAATGGATTCAAAAAAGGTAAAACTCAACTGTTTAACTCTAGGGGAGTTGGAAAATGAGCCTATTTTCAAAAAAAGTGGAGTGTTCCTTTAAGGTGAACAAGTGTAAAACCATCAGGAACCCTTTAGTCTCCAACGCCACCATTTTCCAGAACTGCAACCTACCTGGGGTCTCCAGAAGTGCAAGGTGTCAGGATCTCAGAGACTTAAGTTAGGTAAAGAATCCTAAAAAAATGACCCCCACTTAATAAGAATCACAAGCTGAAGTAGGGCTACACGATTCTTGCTAAAATGTGAATCACTATTCTCTCACACCATTCTAATTTTTTTCAACCCCAAAAAAAAAAAAAGTGCTGTCTACACAGGATGTTCGTTTATAATAAAGTGCTGGACTAAAAAGTAACAAAAATAGTCTCTTTTCCCTATGTCAGACCCCTTAAAGTGAATAACTTAAAATCGGTAAGCTGTTGAACAAACAATAGAATATCAACAATAATAAATTAAAATATAGCTGCAAGCAGCAATGCGGGGCCAAGCACCGAAGGCACCGCAAACAGAGCAACACAGCAAGCAGAGCAGCATTTCAAACAGAGCAGAACATAAAACAGAGCAGCACTGCAAACAGAACAGCACAGCATGCTGAGCAAGACTGCAGGCAGAACAGCACAGTAAAAAGAGCAGCTTTTAAAGCAGAGCAACATGGCAAGCATGTCAAGCACTCAAATGTCTGAGTTGTAGTGCAGTGCGGAGCAAGAAGAGCAAAATCAGCAGAAATTGAATGTACATCAAAAACAGCTGGTTCAGAAGTAGAGGTGAGAATGAGCTCAAAATGACCAGAAGCTTCTTGGGATGATAAAGAAATTGAAATGACAACATTACAAACAATTTTAAAAAGCCGCCCCACATGGGATTCGAACCCACAGTCTCTGGATCATGTGTCTGTCACTCAACTCTTTGCGCCACTGGGCAGACAGTGTTACACATATGTCAAAGTTCAGTAGTTCATGAGAAAGAACTTACAATGAAGATTTTTTATAAAAATGCACCACATTTTATATTTATTTATTTTAGTTTAGAACAATCTCAGAAATACTCAATATCTGGAACAAAAGCAATTTGTATAAAATAACCTATAACCCATAGCACAACAAACACAGGCAATGTAACATTCAGAGACAAATATTTCGGGAACGATAGCGAATATCAAAAATCCGTCCAGTCATTTCTGTGCGGCTCAGTCCAAAGATCACCTGAGCCGATTTTGGACAAAATTTGACAAAATTTGTAGTAGTAGTAGTGAAAAAATGGAATACTGTACATTTCAAAATGGCCACTACTGAGCTGGGTGAAGTCTTAATGTAAGATATTAAATGTGATCAGTATGAAGAGAGGAATCAGTTGTATTGAGATTCATTTTTTTCTGGAACAACGGGTTCAAAAGTTATAACCTTTACAAAAGTGAATATTTGAACTGGTAGTGGCGCTATAGACTTAGTCCTAGATACTCCAAAGTTGGTCAAATGACTTTTAATTACTATCACTACAAGCATGCCAAATTTGATAATTTTCCTTCTTCTGGTTCATTGAGTACCATACAGGGGGAAGAAGAATAACTATGAATTTGGACATAAATTAATTGCATGTGATAGCTTCAGATTAGACCAGTTTTAGGCACAATGCCTAGAACAGACACAAGTTCTGCATCTTTTCCTGCCACAGTACCTCATGCGGTCTGGGCATGTGTCACACTGAGTTTCGAACCCACGACGCAGAGCATTCGGGATCCATGGCGTAACACATTGAGCTAATCAGCTATGCATGTTCATCAGTCTGTTGAGCAGAGGTTTCAGTGTAAGAAATTGTTCACAAAAAAATAAATAAATAAATAATAAAAAAAAAATAAAAATTCTTCCTAGCATGTTGCCCAAATTACTATGCAAAGTTACTCAATTCCAACTAAGTTTTGGTTAACCTGATGAATGAAGTCCACATAAGAAAGAATAGCAATTGTTTAGTGTGCTAAGCTTACTAGCATTAGACAACAAACACAAGCAAGGTCATATTCAGAGATGAATATCTTGGAAAATGGTAGTGAATATCAAAAATCCGTTCAGTCATTTCTATGTGGTTCGGTCCAATGATCATCTGAGCAGATTTTGGACAAAATTGGACAAAATTTGTGAGAGCAGTAGTGAAAAAACAGTTTTTCATTTATTTCAATATGGCGGATATATGGCGCTGTGTTGAAACTTCTCAGGTACATTCAGGACCTTCTGATGGTCACACATACCAAGTTTTGTGAAGATATGTCAAATTGTTTAAACGATATTGCAATTTATGACAAAGCTGTTCCAAAATTTTGCATGGAACCTCAGATCATGGTCTTGATCAAGTGTACCAATTTTTGTTTCGATTGTTCAAACTGAAGCTGTCACAAATACAGCTTCTATACCAATTTCATGTCGACCTTGTTAATTTGTGACATCATAACATTTGAACAAAGATGAATACAAAAAAATCTGTTCAGTTATTTCTATGCATCTCAGACCAAAGATCATGTGATCAAAATTTGGACAAAATTGGACAAAATTTGGAGGAGTAGTGAAAAAACAGAATACTGATCCAAAAAATCTGGCAGTAAGTTTTGGGAGTTCATTTTTATTCCATAAATGCAAGATGGACTTTCAGGATAGGAAATGGACTAAAAATGAATGCCCAAAACTTACTGCCAGATTCTGGAAGATAAATTCTTCAAACAGTGGTACAAGAGGATGTGGTGCTGGTCCTTCAAGAGTCACTCTCAATCTGTCTGTCTATAAATCCAGAATGGTGTGAGATTTGACACGACCAAAAATTAAAAATATTTGTAGTGAAACCTCTTGAAATTTATTAAAAATTATGGATGCACCGACCATGAGTTTTCAAAATTGCGATAATTAAACAGTTTTAATGATAATTAAATTTTAAACGATAATACTAACCATCAAGACTTTTTATCATGGTATATTGTGAAATCGGTTGAAATCGTTCCACTCCTATTATGTAGGTATTATGTATCCACACCTATATGGCTGGAATAGGGATAGTTCACCCAAAATTGTCATTAATTGCTTACCCTCATGTTGTTCCAAACCCATAAGACTTTCGTTCATCTTCGGAACACAAATGAAGATCTTTTTGATGAAATCTGAGAGCTTTCTGTCCCTCCATAGACAGCTACACAACTGAAACTTTGACGCTTCAAAAAGTTCATAAAGAGACTGTAAAACTAACCCATATGAAATGAGTGGTTTAGTCAAAATTCTGAAGAGTCTCGATCGCTTTATATGATGAACAGATTTAATTTAGGAGAGAATGAACGTGAATGAACCTCATTGGTTTTCACATGTCAAGCAAACATGCTCCGTTTACCAAAAATTATCTGTTGATGAATGTTTATATGTAAATAAAAGCCTATATTCAAAAATCTGTTCATCATATAAAGTGATCATGTCTCTTCAGAAAATTTTGACTAAACCGTTCAATTCATATGGATTAGTTTCACGATCTCTTTATGAAACATTTTGAAGCTTCAAAGTGTCACTAATATTTCTACCAGAGTGGCGGCGACTGAAGAGGCAGAAAAGTTCACAAAACCCGCATCAAATCATTGGAGAAACGGTGTGCACACCTGGAGGCCGAATGTGAAAATCTTGGGAAAAGACCTGTGACTTGGAATCAAGATCTCGATGACAAAACATTAGAATTGTCAGCATAATGGAAGGTGCTGAAAACAGTAAACCTACTGAGTTTGTGACAAATCTTCTGGCGAATATGCTGGGCGAGGAGAGCTTTGACTGTCCAATTCAGATTGACAGGGCAACTTCTCAGAGAAGGCAGCTCTTGGGCATTTATTGTCCAACTACATCACTACCAAGTGAAAGAACACCTAAGTCAGCTGAAGCATATCTAAGGGATTTGCTGATGCAAATCGCTGTAACGCGGTTGGATCACGCTGGTTAACTTGTTATCAGTCTCGCGTGCTCCTTTTTAACGCGTTTCTTTAAACAGCTGTGGTAACTCGGATCGGATCAGTCTACAAACACGGTGAGTCATGTCATCCTCTCCCTTAGTCATGTTTTGCACAGTCTGTAACATGTTTAGTGTAGCTCTCTCTGTCAGCGACGAGGGATTTACATGTCATAAATGTAGGGAAATAGTCAGGCTGACAGAGAGAATCTAATTTTTAGAACATCAAACAGGTTCTCCCCACTCAGTGACGCACCCACTGAAAATCCTGTTGAAAGTGCCCTAGTTATTGGCGATTCTATTACACGGAACGTGAAAATAGAGACACCAGCCACCATAGTCACATGTTTGCCGGGAGCCAGAGCACCTGACATCAAAGCAAATTTAAAAGTGCTGGCTAATGCTAATCGTAAATACTCTAAAATTATTATTCACGTCGGCACAAATGATGTTCGACTTCGCCAGTCGGAGATCACTAAAATTAACATTAAAGAGGTGTGTGAACTCGCAAGTACAATGTCAGGAGAAGTAATTTGTTCTGGCCCTCTTCCTGTTCGTCGGAGTGATGAGATAGTTAGCAGATTATCATCGCTCAATGGCTGGCTGTCTAAGTGGTGTCCGCAAAATAATATAGGTTTCGTAGACAATTGGAAAAGCTTTTGGGGCAGACCTGACCTGTTGAAAAGAGATGGTATTCATCTGTCCCGGGATGGTGCTGCTCTTCTCTCCAGTAATATGGCACATAGTCTTAGAACTAAAACATGACAAACTGGGGCCCAGGACAGGAAGCAGACAGACTGGCTAAACCGATCGTCTGCTAGCTGCCTCACATTACAGAAGTCAGATAATTCCCAACACATAGAAACTCTCGCACAGGTGCATATTATCACATAGAGACTGTGTCTGTACCCCGAATTAATAAAAACAAAAAACTTCCAAACCCATTTAATAGTAAAAATTTAATTGATGTTCAACAAATAAAAAAAGAGATAATAATGATAAACAAATGATAAAGCTTGGGTTGTTAAATATTAGATCACTTTCTTCAAAAGCACTTATTGTAAACGATATTATCACAGACAATAACCTAGATGTGCTGTGTTTGACAGAAACCTGGCTAAAACCGGACGATTACATTACTTTAAATGAGTCTAGTCCTCAAGTGAGTCTAGTCCTTATGATTATCGACACAATCCTCGACAGAAAGGCAAAGGGGAAGGTGTTGCTGTAATTTATAGTAATATATTCAGAATCATTAAAAAGAATTTCAAATATAATTCCTTTGAAGTGATGGTGCTTTATGTAACATTATGTAAGTTGACATTTGTGCTGGCTACTGTATACTACAGGCCACCAGGGCACCATACTGACTTTATCAAAGAATTTGCTGATTTTTTATCAGAGTTAGTACTGGCTGCGGATAAAATCCTTGTTGTTGGTGATTTTAATATCCATGTAGATAATAATAAAGACGCATTTGGATTGGCATTTGCAGACCTTTTAAACTCTATTGGAGTTAGACAACACGTGTCAGGACCCACTCATTGTCGTTATCATACCCTAGATCTAATACTGTCGCATGGAATTGATATTGATGCTGTTGAAATTCTACAGCAGAGCGATGATATATCAGATCATTATTTAGTCTCGTGTATACTACAGTTAGCCAGGGCTACAAAACCACCACCCAGCCATAAATATGGTAGAACCATCACTTCTACCACTAAAGATTGCTTTATAAATAATCTCCCCGAGCAGTTTCATCTGCAACAGAAACTATTGGCTCTCTCTTTTCCAGCACATTAGATGCAGTCGCTCCTTTACGTCTAAAGAAGATTAAGGAAACTAATCCAAAGCCGTGGTATGATGAGCACACTCGGGCTCTAAAACGAGCTGTGAGAAAAGCCGAACGTAGTTGGAAGAAAACAAAACTAGAAGTTTTTCGCCTTTCGTGGAAAGAAAAAATGATTGAGTACAGAACGGCTATAAGAAATGCTAGATCTACTTATTTTTCAAATCTCTTAATAGAAAACAAACATAATCCTAGGTATTTATTTGACACAGTGGCTAAATTAACTAGAAACAGAGATTCAACTGCTGACGTTTCCAAAGAGCACAGCAGTAATGACTTTATGAACTTCTTTACTTGCAAGATTGACAATATTAGAGAGAAAATTAAAAACATGCAACCGTCTACAGTTTCGCTTCAGACAGTGCACTGTAGTGTCCCTGAGGTAAAACTAGAATCATTCGCCGCTATAGGAGAGGAAGAATTATCTAAACTTATCAAATCATCAAAATCAACAACATGTATGTTAGACCCAATGCCGACTAAACTACTGAAAGAAATGCTTCCAGAGGTCGTAGGTCCACTTCTTGATATAATTAATTCATCCTTAACACTAGGATACGTGCCAAAAACCTTTAAGCAGGCTATTATTAAACCCCTTATTAAAAAACCTCAACTAGATCTGATAGATTTAGTAAATTACAGGCCAATCTCGAATCTACCTTTTCTGTCAAAGATACTAGAAAAGGCAGTTTCAACACAACTGTGCTCCTTTTTAGAAAGAAATATTATCTGTGAGGATTTCCAGTCAGGATTTAGACCATACCATAGTACGGAGACTGCTCTCGTTAGAGTTACAAACGATCTACTCTTATCATCTGATCGTGGCTGTATTTCTCTATTAGTGTTATTAGATCTCAGTGCTGCTTTTGACACTATTGATCACAACATTCTTTTAAAAAGACTTGAAAACTATATTGGCATTAGTGGAATTGCTTTGGCATGGTTCAAATCTTACTTATCTGACCGTTATCAGTCTGTTGTAGTTAATGAAGAGATGTCATATCGATCACAAGTTCAATATGTACCACAAGGCTCAATACTAGGACCGTTGCTTTTCACTCTGTACATGCTGCCCTTAGGAGAGATAATTAGGAAGCATGGTGTTAGTTTTCACTGCTACGCTGACGATACTCCGCTCTATATTTCCTCGCGCCCTGACGAAACCTACAAATTCACAAAACTAACAGAATGCATAGCTGACATTAAAAACTGGATGACAAGAAATTTCTTATTAAATTCAGAAAAAACTGATATCCTAATCTTTGGACCAAAAACTTCCTCACGAAAAAACCTTGAATACTCTCTAACACTTGACGGGTGCTCCATTAAATCTTCGTCCTCAGTTAGGAACCTGGGTGTGCTCTTTGATACCAATCTTTCATTTGAAAGTCATGTTACCAGTATCTGTAAAACCGCCTTCTACCATCTAAAAAACATATCTAAATTACGACACATGCTCTCAATGACAAATGCGGAACAGTTGGTTCATGCATTCATGACCTCAAGACTAGATTACTGTAACGCTCTACTGGGTGGTTGTTCTGCTCGGCTTTTAAACAGACTACAGTTGGTCCAAAATGCGGCAGCTAGAGTTCTTACTAGAACCAGAAAGTATGACCATATTAGCCCAGTTCTGTCAACATTACATTGGCTCCCTATTAAACATCGTATAGATTTTAAAATCTTGCTACTTACTTATAAAGCTCTAAATGGTTTAGCTCCCCAGTACCTAAGTGAGCTTTTAATGCATTATAGTCCTTCACGTCTATTGCGATCTCAGAATTCAGGCCAGTTGATAATACCCAGAATATCAAAATCAACTGAAGGCGGCAGATCCTTTTCTTATTTAGCACCTAAACTCTGGAACAATCTTCCTAGCATTGTTTGGGAAGCAGACACACTCTGTCAGTTTAAATCTAGACTAAAAACACATCTCTTTGCTCTTGCATACACATAACACATTATCAATACATTAACATTTTTCAAATCCGTTAAAGGATTGTTATGCTGCAATAATTAGGTCGGCCGGAACCGAGAACATTTCCTATAACACTAGATATACCTGTACATCAGAATAAGAATGGCATCTACGCTAATATCAGTCTCTCTGCTTATCCTGAGGTTTGCCGGGTGCTGGATCCAGGCCATATCCAGATCAGATGGAGAACCTGTGTCTGGACCTGACCACAACATAGCCCAGGAGACAATGGGCCTACAGATCCAGTTCTGGCTCCATCTATAATTCAGATTTTTAATCCCCGTATCCGCTTACATATATTTATATATAATCTATTTTTAATCTCAATAATAAAAATGTATAATTCGGATTTTGATCTCCATATCCATTTACATATATTATATATATCTTCCAAGGGTTTTTTTTCCCTCCTAGGACTTTTTTTCCCAGTGTTAACACGCTGGGTTTTTCTCCTAGGGATTTTTTTCCACCCCTGGGAGTCAGCCAACATTGGCTTAATGTAGCACCATCTTGTATATGTTACACATTACCACGCTTGCTTGTACAGCTTATTTTTAACCACTTCTCTTTTTTTTTCTGTGCTTCTAATATGTAAAGCTGCTTTGAAACAATTACCAATTGTAAAAAGTGCTATATAAATAAATTTGACTTGACTTGACTTGACTTGACTAAGGGGTGCTGTGAAAAAACTGGTGAAATCGCTGCGTTGGACAACAGAGTCAGAAGAGACTTGTGGGTAGCACTTTGTTTTACAGTACGTGTACTTTCCTGGTACATATATAGTAATTATGTTGTACATAAAGGTAAAACAGTGGTAACACAATGTACTTACCTGACATGTATGTACATGGAAACTAACTCCAATGGTACATACTGTAACAGACACGTCAGGTTCCACCTCACTTCCATACCCACGGACCCAATCACCGGAGTACTAATCACCGCCACCCTGCCACTCATCAGCACTACAATCAACACCACTACAAAGACTCTCCACACACACACACTCACTGTCCGGTCTCGTTTGCACTACTACCCATGTATGCTAACCTTAAGGACTCCAAACGCCAAACTTACCTGCTCCAGTCGTCTCCTCCATCTCCTTCGTCTCCCGTCCTCCTTGTGTGCTTACCTGCCTGTGTGTGTGAGTGTCTCCGCCAGCTTCAACCAATCCATCTCTTCATCTGCATCTGCAAGACATTATCAGGACAGTATTATATTCCCTTCATCTCTCCAGTACTCTTTATCTGCTTACCATAACTCAGTGCTCTGCTTATAACTAATAAACTCACCTGGATTGTTTATACCTCTGCCTCCGTGTCTCTGTACCGTAACAGAAGACCGGACCATAACAACTTCACAGCATGAGCACCAACGACCCATTTCAAGAGCTCGTGGACGCACTGCGCCGAGCACTCACACCACAGCCATCCTCACCATCAATATCCACCACTACAGCTTCCGCACCTTCTGTCACCGCTCCTTCTCCAGCATTCACCGCCAGTCCCATGGCCAAACCGGCGCCCTACTCAGGATCGGCGGAGGAATGCAGCGGATTCCTTCTCCAATGTGAACTGGTCCTGGAGATGCAGCCGCACCTCTACACTTCCGACACAGCAAAAATTGCGTTCATCATTTCGCAACTGCAAGGTAAGGCCCTGCAATGGGCAGATTCCCTGTGGACTCAGAAAGGCCCTGTTGTACAATCATATTCGGCGTTCGTCTCTCACTTCCGTGAGGTCTTCGGGAAACCTCTGAAGGATTCTTCCACTGGTGAGAAACTCTACAATCTAAAGCAAAGAAATCTCTCTGTGAATGATTATGCCTTGCAGTTCCGAACGCTAGCCGCCACCAGCGGATGGAATGAACAAGCCCTCATCACTTCTTTCCGTCAAGGATTGGAACCCAACGTGCGGCTGCATCTCGCTGCATACGAGGACTCAATGGGACTTGAACGCTTCATCCAACTCGCCATCCGCGTAGGTTCTCGTATGCAGTCGTGTCTCCTCGAGCACCAGGGCCAGTCACCTGCCACCAACCTCCTCCGCCGGTCTGAACCCGTCAGCTCCCCAGAACCAGCCACCGAACCAATGCTAATCGACCATTCCCGTCTAACTTCCAATGAAAGACAAAGAAGATTAACTCTTAACTTATGTCTATATTGTGGATCTCCGGGGCATGTTCTCTCCACATGCCCAACCCGTCCTCCTCGGCCCGTGGTGAGTGCGATTTTTCCTTCCATTCATAAAATGAAACCACTCACAACTGTTGTAATCCTTACTGCTGCAAATACCTCTGTTCCAGTGGTGGCGCTCCTCGACTCAGGGTCTGCAGGAAATTTCATCTCCGGCGCCCTCTGTCGACAACTCAAGCTCAAGATCTCCCCGTCTCCGGTTAACTATCAAATCCACTCCATCACGGGCAAACCCCTGAGCCGTAAGCACATCCGTCATTGTGTGGGACCACTTCAACTCAGCGTGGTTGTTCTACACTCAGAAAAGATTCATCTGGTGGTTCTGGAGGAGTCCACCGCTGACGTGGTTCTAGGGCGCCCGTGGCTCGAAGTCCTGAAGTGGGGCGACCACTGCTTTCCAGATTGCTTCCCAGCGCTTCCTGTTCCAAAGTCTGCATTCTCCAAGTCTCTCTCCATGAATGCAACCTCTATCGAAAGCCCTGTCGAAAAACGCTCCGTGGATGTTCCCCCGGACTACGCCCCCTTCAGTGACGTTTTCTGCCCGCAACGCGCCTCCAAGCTTCCTCCACACCGGCCATGGGACTGTGCCATCGATCTGCTACCAGGTGAACCAGTGCCCAGGGGACGCATTTACCCCCTGTCAATACCGGAGGAGAAGGCCATGGAGGAATACATCAAAGAGGCCCTCAGCCAAGGTTACATCCGCCAGTCTACTTCCCCTGCTGCTTCAAGCTTCTTTTTTGTGGCGAAGAAGGACGGAGGCTTGCGGCCCTGCATTGATTACCATGCCCTCAACAAAATCACCATTAAATTCCGCTACCCGCTTCCCCTCGTCCCAGCGGCCCTGGAACATCTCCGTGGTGCCACTGTGTTCACTAAGCTGGACCTCCGCAGCGCGTACAACCTCATCCGGATATGCGAGGGGGACGAGTGGAAGACCGCCTTTGTCACGCCCACCGGACACTACGAATATCTCGTTATGCCGTATGGCCTGGTCAACGCCCCCTCCGTATTCCAGGATTTCATACACGAGGTGCTCAGGGAGTTTCTCCACAAGTTCGTTCTGGTGTATATTGACGACATCCTCATCTACTCCCGGAGCTTGGCCGAACATCGCCACCACGTTCCGGAGGTCCTCCAACGCCTACGGCAATTCCACCTCTTCCTCAAAGCTGAAAAGTGCTCCTTTCACCAGCCCTCTGTCCAATTCCTGGGGTACGTAATAGATCACAGTGGCATCTGGATGGACGAGGGGAAGGTCTCCGCCATTCAGTCCTGGCCCACTCCATCTTCAATCAAAGAACTCCAACGCTTCCTAGGTTTCTCCAACTTCTACCGCCGGTTTATCAAGAACTACAGCACCATCGTCAGTCCATTAACCAACCTACTCCGTAACCAGCCCAAGTCTCTGTCCTGGTCCCAACAAGCCACCAACGCCTTCGAGACCCTTAAAAGAGCCTTCACCACCGCTCCCCTCCTCGCCCACCCTAATCCAGAGCTCCCATTCATCGTGGAAGTGGACGCCTCCACCACCGGAGTGGGAGCGGTTCTATCACAGCAGCAGGGGACACCAAGTAGACTATCCATGCGCCGCCTTCTCCCGCAAGCTCAACCCGGCGGAGGTCAATTACGACATCGGTGACCGCGAACTCCTGGCCGTCAAGCTTGCCCTCGAGGAGTGGAGGCATTGGTTGGAGGGGGCTACTCATCCATTCCAAGTTCTCACTGATCATAAAAACCTTGAATATCTAAAAGCTTCCAAAAGACTCAACCCTCGCCAAGCTCGCTGGGCCATGTTTTTCTCAAGGTTCAATTTCTCTATCTCCTACCGCCAAAGCTGACGCTCTGTCTCGCCTCCATTCCCCGGAGGAAAAGCCTGAAGACCCTGAAACAATCCTGCCGGAGTCCATCTTCGTGAATCCCATCCAGTGGTCCGAAGAAACCATACCCTCCTCAAATGCCTCCACACGCACTCCGCCGGGTTGCCCCCAAGGCTTGCAATACGTCACACGGGCACGTCGTACTCCACTTCTGCACAATACCCACTCATCACTTGGCACTGGTCACCCGGGGGTCAATGAGACCCTCTCGTTGCTCAAACAACGCTTCTGGTGGCCCAACATGGCCAACGATGTCAGAAGGTACGTGCAGGGCTGCAGGGAGTGCGCCATCTCTAAGAGCCCACGCCATCTTCCCACTGGCAAGCTCCTACCTCTGCCCGTTCCTGAGAGACCCTGGTCACACCTGGGAGTGGACTTCGTCACAGATCTCCCTGAGTCTGACGGTAACACCTGCATCCTGGTGGTGGTAGACCGCTTCTCAAAGTCCTGCCGCCTGATACCCCTGGAGGGTCTACCTACCGCCATGGCAACTGCTGAGTTGATGTTTAATCATGTTTTTCGTCATTATGGAATACCTGAAGATATAGTCTCCGACAGAGGACCCCAGTTCGTCTCTTCTTCTCCCTCCTGGGTGTGACCGTCAGCCTGTCATCTGGATACCATCCTCAGTCGAACGGGCAGACGGAACGCAAGATCCAGGAGATAGGCCGCTTCCTGCGTACCTTCTGTCACGGCCACCAGAACTCCTGGAACCAGTACCTGGGTTGGGCCGAGTACGCACAGAACTCCCTCCGCCAAGCCACAACTGGACTGACACCCTTCCAGTGCGTACTCGGCTACCAACCCCCACTGTTCCCCTGGGATGGGGAACCTTCCAACGTCCCCGCAGTCGACTACTGGTTCCGGGAGAGCGAGAGGGTTTGGGACTCAGCTCATCACCAACTGCAGAGAGCCCTGCGCAGACGCAAGATAACAGCCGACCTTCGGCGCTCCGAAGCTCCTGTCTACCAACCGGGGCAGAAGGTCTGGCTGTCCACCAGGGACATCAGGATGCGTCTGCCCTGCAAGAAGCTGAGTCCCCGCTTCATTGGCCCGTTCTCCATCATCCGGCAGATCAACCCCGTCACCTACCGTCTTCAACTCCCAGCACAGTACAGTAGAATCCATCCCACATTCCACGTATCACTGCTTAAGCCTCACCACCCTTCTGTTGTTCCCTCCACAGAACCTGACGTGGCAGCCGCCGAGCCCCCCCTTCCACTCATCCTGGAGGAAGGCACAGCCTACGTGGTTCATGAAATCCTGGATTCCCGGCGCCGTGGTGGTCAGCTGGAATACCTCGTCGACTGGGAAGGCTATGGTCCCGAGGAACGCTCATGGGTCCCCAAGAATGATATCCTTGATCCTATCCTATTACAGAACTTCCATGCCAATCACCCTGACAGACCTGCCCCACGCCCGAGAGGAAGACCACCACGACGTCGGGGTCCGCGGCCCTCAGGAGCGGGCCGTGGGAGGGGGGGTACTGTAACAGACACGTCAGGTTCCACCTCACTTCCATACCCACGGACCCAATCACCGGAGTACTAATCACCGCCACCTGCCACTCATCAGCACTACAATCAATACCACTACAAAGACTCTCCACACACACACACTCACTGTCCGGTCTCGTTTGCACTACTACCCATGTATGCCAACCTTAAGGACTCCAAACGCCAAACTTACCTGCTCCAGTCGTCTCCTCCATCTCCTTCATCTCCCGTCCTCCTTGTGTGCTTACCTGCCTGTGTGTGTGAGTGTCTCCGCCAGCTTCAACCATCCCATCTCTTCATCTGCATCTGCAAGACATTATCAGGACAGTATTATATTCCCTTCATCTCTCCAGTACTCTTTATCTGCTTACCATAACTCAGTGCTCTGCTTATAACTAATAAACTCACCTGGATTGTTTATACCTCTGCCTCCGTGTCTCTGTACCGTAACACATACATGGTAATTACTTTGTACCTATAGACAAGTGTTGGGTAATAACAGGTGCTTACTATATGGTAACTAAAAGACCCATTACTTTACTTACTAATGGTATTTACATGGTAACTATGTAGTACTTACAGACAAGTATGGGTAATAGGCACTTATGTGTGGTAACTAGTAAGACACTTTACTGTACTTACTAGTGGTATATACATGTTAACTATGTTGTACTCATGGACAAGTGTGGACACACATAACGGACACTTACTCACAGTGTGTGCATGTTAACAACAGTAGAAAACAGAGGCTTACCAAATAGTGTTTTCTCACTGATGCCATTTAAAAAAATTCTCAAGAAATAAAGTAATTGTTTTGCTGCACTATGTATGTACTTTATGTAGTGTTTTATGAACTGGTAATGCTAAATTGCTCTCCACAACAGTGCATATTATTTTTTATAGTCCTTAGTAGTTAATATGCTTAAGCTTATTATTACAAAGTTAAAGAGCTGGTAATTCCTATGTAATGTTTATGTACAAGGATGCACTTTATTTTACAGTCCTATTCCCATGTACTTACTATGAACGTACTAGTGAATATACCAGTTAGTTAATGCATAAGTTACACATTATTTAGGTTGGGGGGGGTTCCTGTTATTACCCACACTTGTCCATAAGTACAACATAGTTACCATGTACATACCCTTAGTAAGTACAGTAATGTGTCTTTTAGTTACCATATACGCGCACTATAATTAAGTGCCTGTTATTACCCAACACTTGTCTATAGGTACAAAGTAATTACCATGTATGTACCATTGGAAAGTACAGCAGTGTTTCTTATTAGTTTCCATGTACCTACATGTCAGGTAAGTACCTTGTGTTACCACTCTTTTACCTGTATGTACAACATAATTACTATATATGTACCAGGAAAGTACACATACTGTAAAATAAAGTGTTCTATGTAAAATGTTCTAATCCACAAAGTTCATGGGGAGATTACCTTTTTTGAATTTGAGTAGGAAGGGTTAATACACAGTCTATTTAAAAGGGTCAGGCAAAACATTTTATTTTATTTAATGTTTTATTATATATACTGAGAACATACTCTAATGTGAATTAAGCGCAACTGAGTCTAGTGTGCTGAAAAAGAGTCAATAGTTTGTTGCAACATCGAGTTCTTCTAAGCTATCTGGTATGCTAAGGCCATGAAACTGCTCAGGAAAATTATTTATAAAACAATCTTTAGTGGTAGAAGTGATAGTTCTACCATATCTGTGGCAAAGAGGCGGTTTTGCAGCCTTGGCTAAATGTAGTATGCATGAGACTAGATAATGATCTGAGATGTCATCGCTCTGCTGCAGAATTTTAATGGCATCAATATCGATTCCATGTGATAATATTGGAGCTAAAGTATGATTACGACAATGAGTGCGTCCTGACACGTGTTTTCAAACTCCAATAGAGTTTAGAATGTCTGTAAATGCCAATCCCAACGCATCTTTTTCATTATCTACATGGATATTAAAATCACCAACAATAAGGACTTTATCCGCAGTATAGTACCGCCAGTACTAACTCCGATAGAAAATCAGCAAAATCTTTGATAAAGTCTGTATGGTGCCCTGGTGGCCTGTATACAGTAGCCAACACAAATGTCAAATTGGATTTGCCATTTACATTACATAACATTACATAAAGCACCATCACTTTGAAGGAATTATATTTGAAAGACTTTTGAGCAATACTGAAGATATTACTATAAACTAGGGGTGTTGAAATTAACCGTTGCATCGATGGACGATTCTGCATCGATACAGTAATTTTTTTTATTTTTTTTTATTATGCGTCAAACAATGATACAGATACACAGACAAAACAGACGAAACCTCTACAGGAATGACATTTTACACAATCTTAATGTAAAGTTCCACAAACAAATAAGAGAAAGGAAAATAAATAAATTAACATAACATCTTAAAACATATACAGAAGAAGCATTATGCATCAGAGGTATTATCAAACAAATCATCATAAGATTTCAAAAATCTGTCACTTTTCTTGTTTTTAATCAATTTAAGAGATTTGAGAAAAGGCATCAATCTCAATTAAAAAGTGTGTAAAGGTAGGCTGCGAATTAGAGAATTTGTGTTTATGAATAAAACATTTCCCAAACAAAATAAAAAAATTAACAATATAATTTATTGGAGTATTAGTTGAACCTTTATAATAACAAATTATATATTTTAATTGAAAGGATTTGGAAGAATCAAGGCCTATATGAAGATACAAGCTATTCCAAAATCTTTGAGTTTTTTCACATTGGAAAAATAAATGGATCAGCGTTTCCTCATTTCTACAAAGAGAGCAAGAATTGTTAATCTCCATATATTTTGCCACAGTTTCATTTACTGGATATATTTTACGTAGTATTTTAAAATGAACTTCTTTGGTTTTATTTGGGATGCAGTATTTATGAGGTAACATTGATTATATAGACTGGAAGGAAACCTGGCTAAGAGATGCCCAATAAAATTTGACTTTAGGAGTGTTACATGTTTTATTTTGAAGGATTTGTCGAATATGCTTATTATTAAATTTTTTATTAAATATACTAATTCCATCTAAAATCAAATCAGGTTCTTTTGTGTCACTCTTACTAAAAGCTAGGTGACATGTAACAAGTTGAGTTAGACCGGAAAGAACCGCTTTAATCATTTTTTGTCTTATGAAAAATTTATGTCTGTTCATAATTTCCCCTTACCATTTAAAGAATATAATGCATATTCTTTAAATGGTAAGGGGAAATTATGAACAGACATAAATGTTTCATAAGACAAAAAATTACCTGATTTATCAAAAATGGAAAGAATACCAATTATATTTCTATTAATCCATGTAGAGAGAAAAATAGATTTATTTCTAATCATTATATCAGAGTTGTTCCATAGAAAGGTTTTACGTGGTGAAAAATTGTGGGTGTAGCATAACTTCCCAGCAAGGAGAGCCTGCTGATGAAATTTGGACAGTGCTACTGGCAATCTATTAGGTAAGTAGTTACATTTTAATAAAAAGGGAAGGCCACCAATTTTTGTAAAAATATAATTTGGAATAAAAAACCATAAAGAACTGGGATTAGTTAGAACTGGGAACACCTAAAGGTGTTCACTGTATCACCAAAGTCTAACACTTCAAGTCCACCTTTTTCCGACTATTTGAAAGGACTGTTTTTTTAATCTTATGATGTTTGTTTTTCCATATGAAATCTAGAAAAATTCTATTAATTCCTTTAGCAGTAGAGTCATTAACAAAAAGAGAAAGGAAAGGACATACAAAACGAGATAATCCTTCTGCTTTGGACAAAAGAACCCTCCCATAAAGGGAAAGGTCTCTTTGGAGCCGAAGATTAAAGATGCTTTTAGTTTTTTTGCCCCTACCAGAAAAATTAAGTTGTTGTCTAGATACAAAATTTTTTGTTAAATAAATACCCAGATACTTTACAGTCTCTTTTACTGAGATACCATCAATTAAAGAATCATCACTTTTGTATAGTGTCATTATTTCACACTTGGACATATTCAGTTTCAATCCAGAAGCACATGAAAACTGCACAATTACATTTATAGCCTTTTTAATTGACTCTCATCTTTTAAAAAGAGAGTCGTGTCATCAGCCAACTGAGATTTTGATTTCTCTATCAAAAATGGATATACCTTCTAAGCTTTGTTCATGGATAATACTTAACTATAATAATTCAGTAACTAAAATAAATAAAAAGGGCAATATTGGACAGCCCTGTCTGACACCACGGGTGATAAAAACCTTTTAGAAGTATTGAAAGTAATCAGAACAGAGCTGCTAATATTTCTATAAAACATTTCAATAACATTGACAAAAAAGTCACCAAAACCAAATGATCTTAGAGTCTGCAAAAGAAACTCATGCTCAAGGGTGTCAAAAGCTTTATAAAAGTCCAGGAAAAGAATCATAGCTTTAGAATGTATGAAATCTGCATAGTCTAAAAGATCTAAAATAAGTCTTATATTATTACTGATGTGCCTATCTTTTATAAAACCTGATTGTGTCTCAGCAACCAACTGATTAAGTTTGACCTTTAATCTATTAGCAAATACCAAGGCTAAAATTTTATAATCAATTGTCAGGAGCGTAATTGGACGCCAATTATCTATTAGAAGTGTGTCCTTGTCCGGTTTGGGAACAAGGGAGATGACACCCTGTTTCATTGACTCCGTCATTTCCTTTGAATTGATACATTCTCTATACATACAAAGCAAAGGTTGCTTGATTAATTCCCAAAAACTCGACAGTTAGTCATAGAGAAAAGCGCAATTCGAACTTCCTCAGTTGTCACATCAGAATCACAAAAGGCTTTAAAGTCAGTATCAATAATTGGAATATGATCTTGAACCTTCTTTATAAAATTGTCGCAATTACCTTTATCAAACACAGATGTGTAAATATTTTTATAGAAGTCCGTGACAAATTTAGATATCAAATTAGGATCTGTGCAATTGACACCATTAATATTAAGAGCAGTCAAGGAATTTCTTTTGCAGTTCCTTTTTTCTAATGCAAAAAAAATAGCTAGAATTCACTTCTCCTACTTCCAGCAATTTAGCCCTGGACCTGACAAAGGCACCTCTAGCAATATCTAGATATGTTTGATTAATTTGTAGATGTAGCTCCCTTAATTCTAGTTCCTCTTCCTGAGACAAATTACCTGTCAGTAAAGAATTTATTCTTTCCATTTGTTCAGTTATTTTTTTTATTTTTTGATGCCTTTAAATCTTTGCTCCTTTTTATAGCCATTTGTCTAGCTCTGTATTTAAAAAATTCCCATTTTGCTCTATATTCATTATGAATATTATCAGGAAACATACAATTAATTTTTTAATACTGTCATTGAAAATATTATCATTTAAAAGACAACTATTAAATTTCCAGTAACCACGTAACTTCGGATTTTCATCATTACAGCCTAATTTTAACATTATTTGTTTGTGATCAGAAAGAGGAGCGAATGAGATACACATTTAACAAACTGCAGGGCTGATGAGGAAACTAAAAATA
The DNA here is from genome assembly GCF_024489055.1 of Chanodichthys erythropterus. Classification (NCBI taxonomy): domain Eukaryota; kingdom Metazoa; phylum Chordata; class Actinopteri; order Cypriniformes; family Xenocyprididae; genus Chanodichthys; species Chanodichthys erythropterus. The sequence continues at coordinate 29,078,860 of NC_090224.1, read as the reverse complement.
AATCAATTCTAGATTTCAAAGACTTTTTACTATTTGACCAAGTGAAGTCCTGTGTGACAGGATTAAAAAAACGCCAAGGATCTGTGAGGGAGAGAGAAGAACATATTGATATAACATTGTTAGAATTGGAATTAATATTGAGACCTTCATTGCCTCTAGAAGGAAATCTTTCCAGTGTGTCATCTAAACATTCATTAAAATCACCGCCCAAAATTAGAAAGGAATCTGGGTATTTATTATGTATTTCTGTCAATTTGCAAGTAATTTCAGAGAATAATATTTTGTTAGCTGAAAGAGAATTACAGCCATATAAATTGCAAATAATGAAGGTTGAGTTATCTTATTTTAGTGACATAATAATCCATCTGCCTTCATTTGAAAATAATACCTCCAGAATTTGCCCTTTAAATTTGTGCAAAAGAATTGAACCTCCAGCAGAGTGATTAGAACCATGGCTACAACAAATTAAATTACCCCATTGATTCTTCCAGAATTTAACATCTAACTCAGAGGAATGGGTTTCCTGAAGGAAAATTAAATCAGTTTCGCAGCTTTTACAAAATAAAAAAATAGCTTTCCTCTTTACCACATCGCGCATGCCTCTTACATTTAAAGACATAACAGACAATGAACTAAACTTGAAATCCATAACAAGTACAAAAAGACAAAACAAAATATAAAGTATGTACCAACACCTGAAGAAACTGTACGGAAACTTTACTTTAAAGGAAGGAACGATATGCAACCAATTAAGGTCATAGAACAAATAAAGTGACCTATTTATAATAATATTGAACCTGGATAAATCACTTCTTTAATATGGCAAAAAAAAAAAAATAAAATAAAAAAAATAAAATAATAATAATAATAATAATAATAATAATAAATATAGTTGCAAGCAGCAATTACGGGGCCAAGCACAAAAGCGGCACAAAAAGCCAGCCAACACGGCCGTGAACAATTAAAGACCTATTAAGATGATTTTAGGCAAAAGAGCTGAAAAATGATCAAAAATTATGATTTACTGGTTCATCACTTTCGGCCAATAGGTGGTGCTGTGACCAAATTAATGTGGTATGGTCAGAGTGAGGTGACAATGACATTTGCAAAGTTTGGTGTCAATATGTCAAAGCATTTCAGAGATACAGCTTCAAGAGTCGTTTTTGCATCATGCCTCAAATTCTTTGCTCTGGTATACGAAAATGGTTTGACTTATCGACTTGAAATCCATAACTTTTTGTTGACATGGTCTGAAGATGATACGGTTCAATTTTGGTGAAAATCGGAGCAACGGTCTAGGAGGAGTTCGAAAAAGTAGGTTTTCAAAGAAAAACAATATTTTGGACAGGAAGTTCAGCTGACTATGGCAATTTTGATATCTATGTTCTCAGCATGACCCAGGGAATCTACTGAGACCAGTTTCATTACAATCAGTTAATACAGTCAAAAGTTATTAGCATTTTTGTAAATTTTGTTATAACTTTTGACCACAAGGTGGCGCCGGTCCGAAACTTCTCAGGCTCCTTCAGGGCTTTGTCCTGATGACCCATGCCTATTTATGAATTTTGGTCAAACCCATCAGAAGTTATAAGCAAAAATAACAATTTTTCATATCTCTACTCCAGTAGGTGGCGCTGCGCCGAAACACTGTATGTTGCCTCAGGTCATGCTTGTGAAGACACATACCAAGTTTGAATATGTCAAAGCATTGTAGAGATACAGCTTCAAGAGTAATTTTTGCATCATATCTAGGAAGTTCAGCTGACTATGGCAAATTTTATATCAATGTTCTCAGCATGACCCAAGGAATCTACTGAGTTTCATTACAATCGGTTAATATGGTCAAAAGTTATTAGCATTTTTGTGAATTTTGTTATAACTTTTGACCACAAGGTGGCGCTGGTCCGAAACTTCTTAGGCTGCTTCAGGGCATTGTGCTGATGACCCATACCAAGTTTCATAACGATACGCTATTGCGTTCATAAAATACAGCATTTTAGCACAAAATTCAAAATGGCCGACAGCCAAAATGTCCGATATGGGAAAATTGGATATCATTCGACTCTGCATGATGCCCCGAATCTAACGAGACCAAATTTATGATTTTTGAACAAACCCATCAAAAGTTATAAGCAAAAATGACCATTTTTCATATCTCTGCACCAGTAGGTGGCGCTGCGCCGAAACACTGCATGGTACCTCAGGTCATGCTTGTGATGACAGGTACCAAGTTTGGTCTGAATACGATAAAGCATTGCGGAGATACAGCCTCACTTCTGTTTTCGCAAGCACTAGGTACAATTCGTTTGCGAGTTTTTCGAAAACGGTTTGAGGAATCGACTTGAATTCCATAAATTTTTGTCAGCATGGTCTGAAGATGATCGGATTCAATTTTCATGAAAATCAGAGTAACGGCCTAGGAGGAGTTAGAAAAAGTACGTTTTTCAGAAAATTCAAAATGGCGGAAAAATTTTCATGACAGAAAATGATGTCATAGGGTGCAATCAATTCGGCTTGAGCCAAGGAATCAGAGGAAAAAATAATTTTAACATAAACATAAGTGCAACTTTGGACAGCTGGTGGCGCTAGAGGGAATGAGTTAGAGACTCCAAATTTGCTATGGACATAGTTCAGACTGTTCTCTAACTGTGTGCAAAATTTCACAACTTTCCCGCAAACGGTTCTATGGGTTGCCATAGACTTCAAGAGCGGAAGAAGAAGAAGAAGAATAAGAAGAAGAAGAATAAAAAAAAAAAGAACGCCAACAATAACAATAGGTGCCTCCGCACCTTCGGTGCTTGGCCCCTAATAATATGACTGGCAGAGTGTAAATGAAAAGCCAAAGCTTTTCTCTTGCCACCATGTCCTCTGGGGATAAGGCCTCAGTAAGTCGTTGCTTGTTGTCACGCAGGAACTTACAACCTCTGGCAGCTTGCCAAACAATATCTCGGTAACGACGAAGAGCAAACAGGATAATTATAGACCTGTGTGTACCATCATTTCTTCGCGGGCCGAGACGATGGGCGATATCCACCGCATCCTCCATCCTCTCACTGATGCCAGGAACAACGTTGCCAAGGATATTGATTGCAACACGACGGACATCTTCTCCATCCTTTTCTTGTACACCATGCAGCTTCAGCGTCCACCTCCAACTGTACCGCTTGCAGTCTCCAACCTCTTGTTTTAAAGTTTTGTTCATCTGTTTAAGATCCTGGATCTCAGCAGATACGACTCTCAAGGTCTCCTTGTGAGTAGTCAACTCGGTAACAAGCTGATGTACGGTAGAAGACAAGCTTTCAATTTGCTGTGCTGTAAAGGCAGTTGTCTTGTCAATACTTTAAATTTTCTGGAACATCTCGTCTCGAAAATCGCAGAAAATTTCAGATGACGAGACATCGCGTTCACTGTACTCTCTCTTAGACTTTTTTTTGACTCGGTTTTAAAGGGGTGTCGGGAAGAGGAGTAGCTAGAAGATCACAGATGTTGGGTTGAGAGTCAAACCACTTACTCGTCGGCTCTTCGCTGTTCGATGCATTTTGGATCTCGGATGAAAATGTACATGCACTTTGAACAGGATCCATCTGTGACTCAGGTGCAGGTACAGACATAGTAGCAACTGGAGCTTGTTTGTTTCTCTTTCTGCCCATAAATTTGGCTCAAAACGTGAGATTAATCAACAATCTTGTTTACTTGTTCATTCATACAAAATATACAAGCTATATTGGTTGTAATACCGTCCAACCTAAAACTTTCCCGACGACACTTCAGAAACACCACCTCCTATCTTGCCGCCATCTTGGCTCCTCCCGTCGATACAGTAATAGACCTTAATCGATTATATAGCCTATGACGTCATTCGCATATAAGCGTGTCAGTCATGAGAGTTTAAAAAATGGCGGAAACAGGCGAAACACAGACGCAAATATTAAAAAATGCAACTACAAATTTTAAAATCTGAGATCTGGGGACATTTTGGTTTTTATGAACGAATTGGTAGGCACGACGAGCTGGACAAGACACCTGCGGTGTGTAAAACCTGTCACACTGTTAAGGGGCTGTTCACACAGAACGCGTTTTTCTATTCCAATGCGCTACTTTCCCAATGTTTTTCTGTGTAAACACGGACGTGCATGACCGTTACGCTCGCGTCTCACATGAGCGCTGCGTTTTTAAGACGCCGTGTCAAGTTAAAAGAATTTCAACTTTTACATGCAGTGCCGCCACTCATCAATGTCAGTTCCAAAACAGTGGACCAATCAGAAGAACTCGGAGGCGGGTAAGCGTTGCGAGCTTCTGTTTACAGTAGCAAGTTGGCATGACAACTATTTTATATGACTGCAACATCGAGGAGGAGGTGCTCATTATTACCTTATTTTCTTTTTTTCCATGTCAAAACTTGTATCTGTCAATTCTGCTGTTTACCTATTTCTATTATTTCTATAATTGTCGTTATTGCATCACATCTCAAAAGCAGACAGTCGCGTTCTACGCTGTGCTTTTTTAAAACCCTTCCTGAGCGCTGCGTCTTGCGTTTTTAGATGCAAAGACGCGTTCTGTGTGAACGGCCCTTAGAGCACTGCAGTGTTTACTAGTATTTATTAGTTCTAAATGCTCTGTCTGTTGTGTGCAGACTTAAATTTAGTTTAATGTTTGCTACATTCAGGAAGTGCCCTGTGCTGTTATTTTATATTTATTTGATTTTATGTTTTATATTAGAGCTGTGCAGAAAGTTTTTGTTTTGAAGACTGTACTATTTATTTTGGGTTATAAATTAAATTTTTATACATTTGTTGACATTTAAATACTTTTTGAAGTAGTACACTGCACTTTAAATGCATTCAGTACTTGACAGTTTCATGTGCCTTTAGTATTTATTTACTAGTGTTCACTTACTACTAGTGTTCATTTACTAGTGTATTTACTCTGTTCAGACTTAAGTTTTATTTGAAGCAGATAAAATAAAAAGGGAGTTTATATATCTGACTGTTTGTAGACTATTTACTGATGACAATGTAGCCATGTGCAGGATTATTGAAAACCGAGGTTGCAAAGAATGCATCGTGATGCATCGTGAAATCGAAGACATGATAATCGTAATCGAATTTAATTGTGAAACTAGTGCCAATTCACACCCCTACTATAAATTATAGCAAATTATAAATTATAGCTCCCCCTTTGCCTTTCCGATGCAGTTCATGTTGATAACAGTAACCTTGAGGGCTAGACTCATTTAAAGTAATGTAATCGTCTGGTTTTAGCCAGGTTTATGTCAAACACAGCAAATCTAGATTATTGTCTGTGATAATATCATTTAAAATAAGTGCTTCTGAAGAAAGGGATATAATATTCAGCAACTCAAGCTTTATCATTTGTTTATCAGTATTATCTCTGTATTTTATTTGTTGAACCTCAATAAAATTTTTACCCTTAAATGGGTTTGGAAGTTTTTTGTATTTACTAATTCGGGGTACAGACACAGTCTCTATGTGATAATATCTAGGTGAAAGAGTCTCTGCGTGTTGGGATTTATCTGACTTTTGTGATGTGAGACAGCTAGCAGACGGTCGGTTTAGCCAGTCTGGTCCTTTGGGAGATAATGAAGGCAGTTATTAGAGGTGATATTATAGCATATCAAACAGCTAAGAACAGAGAGAATAGATCCAAATTGAATGAAATTGACACAAATAAATTTGGAGAGTGAATACAGATCAACTAGTTGTGAGACCACTCTTAAGAAAATAGTTGCACAAATAGTTGCACTGTGAAGCGAATACAACTCGATTCTTTCTAAGAATGTTTCAAGACAACTTATCAGACAAAGGCAGTTTGAAACAGGCGATAGACCCCACAAAGTACTTGCACGCCAGTAGAAGCATTCTCAGGCAACCTGTGCAATACATAAAATAAAATCAAATAATGGGAAGATAACCGTTGACCCCAAAGAAATTGTTGCTTTGCTGATTTCTAGAGAAGTTTATGAATCAAAATGTGAAGAAATAAATGAAGTAATATCACAATTACCTAATAATAAATCTGCAGGACCAAACTGGTTTTATGCCCAAGATGCATATACATTTTAATTTGAGATGGCTGTTTAATATATTTTATAACAAGAAAAAGAAAGACATGTATAATTTCACTAGACGCTCAACGAGCCTTTAACCAACTAGAGTGGAAATAAATGATTGTTGCTCTAAAGATACTTGAATTTGGTTCAGAATTTATTAAATGGATTGAAATGATTTATGCACATCCAGTAGCTTCCATTATTACCAACCGAGACATTTCAAATCCATTTCAGTTATCTTGTGGCACACGCCAGGGATGCCTCCTATCTCCCTTTTTGTTTGACATAATCGATGGAACCTTTGGCAGCCAGTATCAGGCAACATCTTAACATAGCCCCTATTATCACAGAAACGGTCTCTGTGGCTCCCTCCGATCACCACCTGAGGGCACCATCTCCGGAGTACTAGTCGTCTCATGGACTACATTTCCCATACCCCGTACCTGGGCTGATTAGCCACGCCCACACTTCCACCTGCTGCTTATTCCCAGGACTATAAATGACTCTCAGCACCATTCATTATTCGCGAAGTCTTGATTTGCTATGCATTCATTTCTGAGCGTTTTCCCCTGTGTTTTGATTCTCTCGTGTATGACCTTGGACTGCCCTGGACCTCCGCTCTCTGTCTGCCGCCTGCCTTGTGACTATTCTGCCTGGACTTTGATTACCCTTGTTTTGTCGGCCGCCAGCCCTGATCTGTTATCGTTTCTGACTCTGCCTTGCCTACTATATTGCTGTTGCTGTTTTCTGACCCCTGCCTGTAAGACTACGATATTCAAATAAAGCTGCGAATGGATCTTCCCGAGTCTGCCTCGTTACAGAAGACTTCGCCGGACCCCGATCCAGCAGCTGTACACCGTTTGACCACTGAGCTCTCCACACAGGCCAGTGTATTGGCCGTTCATCAACAACAGCTCACACGTCTTACCTCCATCACCGAGGAACTGGTAAAGACGCTCCAAACAATGCGCGTCACGCCCGCGGAGGTGAGTCCGCCATTACCCACGCCTCCTGCAGCTGCCGCTCCGATCCAGAACACCACCAGCAGCCCTCGTCTCGCCTTCCCTGAGAAATACGACGGCTCCCCAGCGAAATGTAAGGGCTTCTTACTTCAATGCTCCTTGTTTATATCGCAACAGCCCGCGCTGTATCCCACTGAGGAGAGTCGTATCGCTTTCATTTGCTCGCTGCTAACTGGAAAGGCGCTGGAGTGGGCTACAACAGTACGGGTCGGCGGTAGGACCTCGCACGCCACGCTCGAATCCTTTCTTCAGTGCTTCCGCGAGGTCTTCGAGCACGCCGAGGGGGGCAAGGAAGCGGGTGAGCTTCTTCTATCTCTCCGTCAGGATAAACAGACAGCTGCGGAGTACGCACTCACTTTCCGAACTCTAGCAGCACAAACATGGGTCGAGGACACGCTCAAGCTGCTGTTTCGCAAGGGATTAAATATGGAATTACAATCTGAATTGGCTTGTCACGACGAGGGGAGAAGTTTGAACGGATTTATCGATCTCGCCATTCGCATAGACAATTTAATCAGATCAAGACGGCCGGGCAGAGGGTCTCTATTTACTCATACCACCACAGCCTCGCCCACTGAACCCGAACCCATGCAAATCGGCACCACTCACCTGACTGCGGAGGAGAGAGATAGACGCATGCAACTGCGCCTGTGTTTGTACTGCGGTCAATCGGGCCACATGCGAGCCTCTTGCCCCACGAGACCTACCAGTCGCGGCTCTACTGCGGTGAGTTCGGCCCTTAATTCCTCTAACATCACAATAACTGCAATGCTATCATATCAAGAGAAAGTAATTCAGATAGAGGCTATGATAGATTCTGGTGCCACAGGCAATTTCATGGATCTGGATTTTGCTCGCTTTCACGGCTTTCCGCTAATACCCTGCAATTCTGTGTTGTCAGTGGCGGCGCTAGACGGACACCCTCTAGGGACTGGACGAGTTCGCTACACTTGTGATGACATCACCTTACAGATTGGATCGCTCCACAAAGAAACAATACGTTTTTTCCTCATTAAATCCCCTCAACACCCTCTAATTCTCGGCTCTCCATGGCTTAAACAACATAACCCACAGATTTCCAGGTCGGACAACCAGATTACCCACTGGTCCAAGCGTTGTCAGCAAACCTGTATCCAGTCTCCCCCACGCCTCGAATCCCTCAGGAAAGCACCTGCCAACTGTTCACCTCATAATAAACTGCCTGACGAATATCAGGATCTGGTCGAGGCCTTCAGTCAGGTCAAAGCTTCACAACTTCCACCGCATCGCACCAGTGACTGTGCTATAGAACTGATCCCCGGCTCTACGCCCCCCAGGGGGTGTACATTTCCACTATCCCAACCTGAGTCGGAGGCTATGAAGAAGTATATTGAGGAGGAACTGGCTAAAGGTTTCATTCAACCCTCCACTTCGCCGGCGTCTGCCGGTTTCTTCTTCGTAAAGAAAAAGGATGGAGGTCTGAGACCCTGCATAGATTATCGTGGGTTGAACGACATCACAGTAAAGTTCCGGTATCCTTTGCCGTTGGTCCCCTCCGCTCTGGAACAGTTACGCACGGCTCGGCTCTTCACCAAGCTCGATCTCCGCAGCGCCTATAATCTCATTCGCATCCGGGAGGGGGACGAGTGGAAGGCTGCTTTCTCCACAACATCCGGGCACTACGAATACCGGGTTATGCCTTTCGGGCTTGTCAATAGTCCTTCAGTTTTCCAAGCATTTATCAACGACGTCTTCCGGGACATGCTCAATGGGTGGGTGATTGTCTATATTGACGATATTCTGATCTTCTCTGAGAATTATTCCGACCATGCTCGTCACGTACGCTCTGTGCTTCAAAGGCTCATAGATCACCAGCTGTATGCCAAACTGGAGAAATGTGAATTTCATCAAACTGCTACAACATTCCTGGGTTATGTTATCAGCGCGGAGGGCGTTGCCATGGACGACAGCAAGGTTCAGGCAGTATTAAGATGGCCTCGTCCATCATCAGTAAAGGAACTACAACGCTTCCTGGAGTTTGCCAATTTCTACCGCAGATTCATACGTAACTTCAGTCTGACAGCAGCTCCACTCACCTCCATGCTCAAGCGGGCAAACGCACAACTGGCCTGGTCACCTGTATCTATCGCCGCATTTCAGAAACTAAAGGATCTGTTTACCACTGCACCCATTCTGCATCACCCAGACCCAGAGCGAGAGTTCATTGTTGAGGTTGACGCCTCTAGTACAGGCATAGGGGCGATCCTCTCCCAGAGACAAGGCAACCCTCTCAAGTTATTTCCGTGCGCCTATTACTCTCGCAAACTCACTCCACCTGAACAGAACTATGACGTCGGAGATCGCAAGCTACTGGCCATGAAGGCCGCTATGGAGCAGTGGCGGCATTGGTTGGAGGGGAGTAAATATCCATTCACAGTGCTCACCGATCACCGCAATCTTGAATACCTGAAAACCGCCAAACGTCTCAACCATCGCCAGGCTAGGTGGGCATTATTCTTCACTCGTTTCCAGTTCACAGTCACATACCGACCCGGGTCCAAGAACACTAAGGCCGACGCTCTATCTCGACAGTTCGAATCCTGTGCCGACCCATTACCCAACGAACCAATTATACCTACCTCGATCATTGTCGCACCCATCCAGTGGGACATCATGTCCGAGATCACCGAAGCCCAGAGGGCTGAATCTCCACCTAATGACTGCCCAGCAACACATACATACGTACCTGCCCCTCTCCGCCAACGGGTAATCCAGGAAGTGCATACCGCGCCCAGCGCTGGGCATCCAGGCATCGCTGCGACCATCCACCTTGTGTCCAACCGGTTCTGGTGGCCATCTCTCGCCTCGGATATCACCGCTTACATCCATAACTGCGTCATCTGTCAAACCACCAAGTCATCCCGTCAATCACCTGCCGGCCTATTACAACCACTCCCCATTCCACAGCGTCCCTGGTCCCACATCGCCGTCGATTTCATTACGGACCTGCCCAATTCACAAGGACATACTACTATACTCACTGTTGTTGACCGCTTCTCCAAGTCCTGCCGGTTCATTCCTTTACCAAAACTCCCCACAGCTTTGGAGACCGCTGAACATCTTTGCAATTTCGTATTCCGCTTTTATGGCTTACCAGAGGACATCGTGTCGGACCGGACCTCAGTTTACATCACGACTATGGGCAGCTTTCTTCCAAAGACTCAACGTTAATATCAGTTTGACATCCGGTTACCATCCAGAGGCCAATGGGCAAGCGGAGAGACTCAACCAGGAACTTATACGCTATCTACGGTCATACTGCCATCAGAACCAGGCGGACTGGAGTCGCTACCTGTTCTGGGCTAAGTATGCACAAAATTCCCTACACAAACCTGCCACCGGCATCTCCCCTTTCAAATGTGTCCTGGGATTCCAGCCACCTCTCTTCCCTTGGTCTGGAGAGCCCACCGATCTACCCGCCGCCGACCACTGGCTGCAACGGAGTGAGGAGGTATGGAACGAGGCACACGTACATCTGCAGCGAGCCATAAGACGATCCAAGGAACAGGCGGATCGCAACCGTCGTCAACAACCTCACTACGAACCCGGCCAATGGGTATGGCTCTCCACAAGGGATCTCCGTCTGCACCTCCCCTGCAAGAAACTAAGTCCCAGGTACGTGGGTCCATTCAGAGTCACACGACAGATCACTCCAGTATCATACCGTTTATCACTTCCACCAGAATACCGTATCTCACCCACTTTCCATGTGTCTCTGCTCAAGCCCGCAGGTGGTCCGAGAGGAGAGGAGATCCTAGAGGAGACCCGTGATCAGAGGCCCCCTCCAGTCATCATCGAGGGCGAGGAGGTTTACCAGGTTCAGGAGCTCTTGGACTCCAGACGCCGGGGCACAATGCTGCAGTACTTAGTGGACTGGGAGGGGTTCGGCCCGGAGGAACGATCATGGGTCAACTCCGACGACATACTGGACCCCAATCTCATTGCTGAATTCCACAGGACTCATCCGGAGCGTCCGGCCCCTCGTCCTCGAGGTAGACCCCGGCGTCGACCACCTCCTTGCTTCAGGAGCCGCTCGCAGGGAGGGGGCTCTGTCACAGAAACGGTCTCTGTGGCTCCCTCCGATCACCACCTGAGGGCACCATCTCCAGAGTACTAGTCTTCTCATGGACTACATTTCCCATACCCCGTACCTGGGCTGATTAGCCACGCCCACACTTCCACCTGCTGCTTATTCCCAGGACTATAAATGACTCTCAGCACCATTCATTATTCATGAAGTCTTGATTTTCCCCTGTGTTTTGATTCTCTCGTGTATGACCTTGGACTGCCCTGGACCTCCGCTCTCTGTCTGCCGCCTGCCTTGTGACTATTCTGCCTGGACTTTGATTACCCTTGTTTTGTCTGCCGCCAGCCCTGATCTGTTGCCTGTTACCGTTTCTGACTCTGCCTTGCCTACTATATTGCTGTTGCTGTTTTCTGACCCCTGCCTGTACGATTACGATATTCAAATAAAGCTGCGAATGGATCTTCCCGAGTCTGCCTCGTTACACCTATAGTGATAGAGGGCAGACTCCAACATCTTTCGCTGTATGCGGATGATATTCTTTTGTACATTTCTAACCCTGAAACATCTATTCCACCATTACTTCAGCTTACTGAAAAACTTGGCCATCTTTCTGGATTCACAATAAATTGGGAAAAAAGCTAATTAATGCCAGTCTCTGATGATCTAGATCAAAATTCTTTAGCCAATTGCAAATTAAAAATTGCAAACCACTCCTTCAAATATTTGGGTATAATAATCACTTAAAAGCCTGAAATGTTATTAAAAGTGAATTGGAAAAAGAAAATTGATCAGATTAAAGATGATATTATCTATGGAGTCTGGTGACAAGCCAGAATGGTTAGCAATTGAGGAAGCTTCCTGTAAAAAAACTCATTAACAGCACTGCTTAATAGTCCTATAAAAATTGATGTCAAAAATATCAACAGAAACAGTTATTTCTAACCTAATTAAAGTGTGGAAACAAATTATGGTATATTTGAAAGTTCCAGATATATATCTGGATACTCCTATTGTAATAATTATGCTTTTCTTCCAGGGTTACATGACAAGCTCTTTTTTCCAATGGAAACATATGGTTATAGTAACAATTCAGGATCTTTATAGGGAAGGTACTTTTTGTTCTTTTGAACAGCTAAAACAATACTATGCTCGTTTCTGCACATTTTTTTCCATTCTTTGCAAGTTAGAGACTTTCTTAGGAAGCACATTCCAGACTTTGAATTTTTGAATTTGAATCCCACTTTAGAGAGAATTGTCATTGTACACCCTAGTATGAGTGGTAATGTATCAAACTTTTACAAACTACTGCTAGAAAAGGTGGAAAACAACACTCAGAAAACAAAACATGATTGGGAAGAGGAAATGGGTTTTGATATTCATTAAAACATGTGAGATAAGTGCTTGAGAAACGTACATGCATGTTCTGTAAATGCTTGACATAATTTGATTCAGTTCAAGATAATTCATAGGCTTCATTATTCTATATTAAAACTTCATAAAATATACCCCACGATTTCTCCACTCTGTAATAAGTGTAAAATGTCAGAAGACACCCCGTTTCATTCTTTATGGTCATGTAGTAAAATGTATATTTAAATTTCTTTCGGAAGCGTATTCTATCAATTTGGAGCCTGAGCCTTGTATTGGACTTTCAGGAGCAGAGAATGCTTTTGTAGCAAGCATCAAACACAGGCCATTGTATGATGCTTGTAAAAAGATGTGGAAAGCCGATTCTGTCCCTACTTTTGAGATGTGGGCTAGGGAACTGGGAAATATGTTGCATTTGGAAGAACTGAGATTTATATTAAAAGATAAATTATCCATTTTCATTAAGATTTGAAAACCAATAAGGCTGTTCCTACAGGTGGATTGAATTTATAGGTAAACATCTCCTTTAAACAAACTGTCTGATTATACATTGTTTTTTTGTTGTTGTTGCCATACACCAGGATAAAAGACTGTATTTTCACGCTGTTGCTCATGTACAAAATGTTTTTGTTTGTAAAGCATGTGAAGAAACCTTCTACAATTACTGCAATGTGTGTATGTGTGTATAGTAGTGTATGCTAAAGTATTTAGCTCAAGTAGCATGTACAGTGGTACTGCTTAGAATGTCCGATGAGTTATTTATCCTGTACACTTGCTCTTTCAGAAAATTAAAATAAAGGGGGGAAAAAAACAAAACAAAACACCACTATGAAACGCTGTCATGCTAAACCAACAGGTGGCGAAATAATGTTGGCCAATCGGAAGCCTGGAAAAAAGGTTAAGGCCGGTTCAGTTTCCAACGTCACAAGCAAAAATCTCCGGTTTCACCATCTACATGACAAAACTGTAACCAGAGATTCTAAAAATCTTAATCCTGGCAGGAGTTTTAAAAAAATGTTTGGTTTCAGTGACTGGACACTGCGTTTGTGTGTGGATGAAAGGCCAAACCGCATAAAAAAAGCTGCGATTTTGAAAGTACCCATGTTCGTATAGGGCCTCAGATTTCATCAAAAAGATCTTCATTTGTGTTCCGAAGATGAACGAAAGTCCTTTGGGTTACCTTCATTATTATAGGAAAACGTCAAGTTATTTCTGTGCTGCTGCATTGAAGGAGCTCTAAATGTGTGCCGTGCTGTTAAATGAAAGATAAAATATGATAGAATGAAGAAATGAGAAACAGAATGAACAGTAAAATTAACAGAAGCATGAAGCAGAAGCATTTTCAGCATAATTAAGCATGAAAATATCAAGGAAATATTTGTAAAATGAATTAAACCAACTAATATGAATCATATAAAGTTAATCATCAAAAAATTCAAAAAGTTTTTAATGTTGTTTATATGTCTATATGGTGTTTTTAATATACTTTAAGACAAACCATGTGCAAATTCGGTCAACACCATTGCTGAATATTTTCTCCTTAAAAATCCAGTGAACCAAGAGACTCAAAAATGCAGTTTGAAACCACCTGTTGTAACCAATCCTGTCAGGGGTGAGTGTGGGTGGGGATTTTCCTATCATTCCTATCATGCTCTGTGGGCATTTTAACACAGAGAGCACAAGAATACTGTGGCAAACAGCGCGGGGCCAAGAGCCATGGGAACAGCATTAGCAACACATTATTAGAGGTTTTATAACAGTCAAGCCAAAGGCTAATCATAATAATTACCTTCATATGTCCGATGTTGTGGAGAGTGATATATAAAAGCATTGCCATTCTGATACATCGACTTGTTATCAACCCTGTATAATTTGATCAGCTTTTTCTTCTGAATCAGTTTCTGGTTCAAACATATATGGCTGAATTAAACCAATAATTAATGGTGCTTGCCAAAGGCAAAGCTCCATTCTTATTCTTCCGCATACTTATTATTAATGGTGCTTGCCAAAGGCAAAGCTCCATTATTATTCTTCTGCATACATATTAATGGTGCTTGCCAAAGGCAAAGCTCCATTCTTATTCTTCCGCATACTTATTATTAATGGTGCTTGCCAAAGGCAAAGCTCCATTCTTATTCTTCCGCATACTTATTATTATTATTATTATTAATGGTGCTTGCCAAAGGCAAAGCTCCATTCTTATTCTCCTGCATACTTATTAATGGTGCTTGCCAAAGGCAAAGCTCCATTCTTAATCTTCTGCATACTTATTATTAATGGTGCTTGCCAAAGGCAAAGCTCCATTCTTATTATTGCTCATACTTATTAATGGTGCTTGCCAAAGGCAAAGCTCCATTCTTATTATTGCTCATACTTATTAATGGTGCTTGCCAAAGGCAAAGCTCCATTCTTATTCTCCTGCATACTTCTTCTTCTTCTTCTTCTTCTTCTTCCACTTTTTTTTCTGCGCGCTACTCCTCCCGCAGTTTTTGTCCTAGACCCATGAATGAGGTGTCAAATCGACCGGCTCATTGAGGAGAGGTGTGCTATGACTTTTATAAGCGATCGGGTGTACGATGTTCGTCCGGCGGGCGAAAAAGTAGCGAAAAAAATCCCATAGACTTAACATTGGGACGAACTTTGACAAGTCATAACTCTGGATCACAATGAGCACCCTAGCAACCCAAAGCATAGGCAGATATCTTCAAATCTGAATATCATAGAGGCATGGGGGTTGGTTTATATCATTCATACTGGCAAGCAGCCTTTGGAGTATCATCATTGGTAGCTGCCAAGCCACTCCCTAGCAACCAAACAGAGTACCCTAGCAACCATTATTCAACATCTATATTTCTGCATCAGAACATCGTAAAGACATGGGTGTTGGTTTATATTGTCAAGCAGCCTTTGGAGTATCATCATTGGTAGCTACCAAGCCACTCCCTAGCAACCAAACAGAGTACCCTAGCAACCGTTTAGCAAGATCTATATCTCTGCATCAGAACATCGTAGAGACATGGGTGTTGGTTTATATTGTCAAGCAGCCTTTGGAGTATCATCATTGGTAGCTACCAAGCCACTCCCTAGCAACCAAACAGAGTACCCTAGTAACCGTTTTGCAAGATCTATATCTCTGCATCAGAGCATCATAGAGACATGGCGGTTGGCTCTTTTGACTCATGCTAGCAAACTGGACTTCCAACATGCTACACATGCTATCAGTGAATAGCTATATGCTAATAGTGATTAGCTTAGGGTTTAAACATGACACAAACTAGTAAAAATGTGTTAGCATAATGCTGGTAACATGCTAACTGTGTTAACATCATGCTAGTAGCATGCTAATCATGTTAGCATAATGCTAGCAAACATGCTAATTATTTTAGCATCTTGTTAAAAACATGCTAACAACATGGTAATCATGGTAGCATCATGCTAAGATTATGCTAATCATGTTAGCATGTTGCTAACATAATGCTAACATGATTAGCATCTTTCTAAAAACATGTTAGCAGCATGCTAAGGGTGTTAGCATTATGCTAGCAACATGCTAATCATGTTAGCATGTTGCTAGCATTATGCTAACATGATTAGCATCTTTCTAAAAACATGTTAGCAGGATGCTGAGGGTGTTAACATAATGCTAGCAACATGCTAATCATGTTAGCATCTTGCTAAAAACATCCTAGCTGGACGGTAATTATGTTAGCATCATGCTAATCAAGAGTGCCGAGTTTTGCCACTGCAAGCACCATTCACATTTTCTTCAGGAAATGTACATTCTAGTTAATGGTGCTTGCCAAAGGCAAAGCTCCATTCTTATTCTCCTGCATACTTAATAATAATAATAATAATAATAATAATAATATTATTATTATTATTATTATTATTATTATTATTATTAATGGTGCTTGCCAAAGGCAAAGCTCCATTCTTATTCTGCTGCATACTTATTATTATTCTGCTTCTTCTTCTTCTTCTTCTTCTGGACAAAATTTCGGCGCGTAACTAGTCTCGCAGCTTTTGTCCTAGACCCACGAATGAGGTGTCAAATCGTGCGGATTATTCGGGAATGGTGTGCTATGACTTTTATAAGCGATCGGGTGTACGATGTTCGTCCGGCGGGCGAAAAATCGGGCGAAAAATCCCATTGACTTAACATTGCAACGAACTTTGACGAGTCATAGCTCCTAACGAGAATTTCGTAGAAACATGTGGGTCACCACGATTGAAGGGGCTGACAGGTTCTGTCAGACCATACCTCAAAATGGGGTGTAAGTTGTACCCCTGGGGCACAAGAGCTGCCCAAAGTTGCCCCATAGACATACTATGGTGAAGCCGTGCCCATGAAATGGTGTGTTTTTCCTACTATGGGAAATTACATAGGGATTTTGTATTGAACATAACTCTGGATCACAATGTCATAGAGACAAGGGGGTGGGCTCATTTCACTCAGGCAGCCAATCAGTCTCTCAGGATCATTGTGAAGCTATCAAGCCACGCCCTAGCAACCATATAGAGCACCATAGCAACAAGTTCCATAGACTTCCATTCAAAAAGATCAAATGAATATATTTGGATAGGAGTGTCATACAAACATGAGGGTGGGCTCATTTGACTCGAGGCAGCAAACCGCCAATCACAAATCACCTTAAAGACATCTTAGCCACGCCTTAGCAACCATTTAGAGCACCCTAGCAACCCAAAGCATAGGCAGATATCTTCAAATCTGAATATCATAGAGACATGGGGGTTGGTTTATATCATTCATACTGGCAAGCAGCCTTTGGTTTATCATTACTGGCAGTTGCCAAGCTACTCCCTTGCAACCAAACAGAGTACCCTAGCAACCGTTTAGCAAGATCTACTCTGCATCAGAAAATCGTAAAGACATGGGGGTTGGTTTATATTGTCAAGCAGCCTTTGGAGTATCATCATTGGTAGCTGCCAAGCCACTCCCTAGCAACCAAACAGAGTACCCTAGCAACAGTTTTGCAAGATCTATATCACTGCATCAAAACATCATACAGACATGGGGGTTGGCTTATATTGGCCAGCAGCCATTGGAGTATCATCATTGGTAGCTGCCAAGCCACTCCCTAGCAACCAAATGGAGTACCCTAGCAACCGTTTAGCAAGATCTATATCTCTGCATCAGAGCATCATAGAGACATGGCGGTTGGCTCTTTTGACTCATGCTAGCAAACTGGACTTCCAACATGTTACACATGCTAGCAGTGAATAGCTACATGCTAATAGTGATTAGCTTAGGGATTAAACATTACACAAACTAGTAAAAATGTGTTAGCATCATGCTGGTAACATGCTAATTGTGTTAACATAATGCTAGTGGCATGCTAATCATGTTAGCATCATGCTAGCAAACATGCTAATTATGTTAGCATCTTGTTAAAACCATGCTAATCCTGTTAGCATGTTGCTAGCATTATGCTAACATGATTAGCATATTGTTTAAAACATGTTAGCAGCATGCTAAGGGTGTTAGCATCATGGTAGCAACATGCTAATCATGTTAGCATCTTGCTAAAAACATCCTAGCAGGACGGTAATTATGTTAGCATAGTTTTGCCACTGCAAGCACCATTCACATTTTCTTCAGGAAATGTACATTCTAGTTAATGGTGCTTGCCAAAGGCAAAGCTCCATTCTTATTATTGCTCATACTTATTATAATTATTTTTCTGGACAAAAGTTTGGCGCGCTACTCCTCCCACAGTTTTTGACCTAGACCAATGAATCAGGTGTCAAATCGACCGGCTTATTGAGGAAACCTGTGCTATGACTTTTATAAGCGATCGGGTGTACGATGTTCGTCCAGCGGGTGAAAAAGTAGCGAAAAAAATCCCATAGACTTTGCATTGCGACAAATTTTGACGAGTCATAGCTCCTAACGAGGATTTCGTAGAAACATGTAATTTACCACGTTTGAAGAGGCTGACAGCCTCTGTCGGACCATATCTCAAAATAGGGTCTAAGTTGTACCCCTGGGGCACAGGGGCTGCCCAAATTTGCCCCATAGACATACTATGGTGAAGCCGTGCCCATGAACCAGGAAGTAGTGTGTTTTTACTACTATGGGAAATTACATAGGGATTTTGTATTGAACTTATGGTGCGTTCAAGTCTTCCTGGGAAGTTCGTATTTACGAGGTGGGAAATCGTGTGTACGACGGTAGGTGCGTTCAAGTCACTTTCGTCGGAGTATGATGGCGGTGTGCCTTCTCTAAATTAATTACACAAAATAACAACACTTCTGCTTCTAGAAAATGTAGAGCAAATAATGTACATTAGTTGTATGTTGCTTTTTTATGTTTTTTAATTAATGTATGAAGCTGTTGTAAACTTTATTGTTGCATATTACATTTTTATATTGTGATGCTATTGTATTTTTTGCTGGGGATCAGCTTACTTTGTTGTAAATAGAAAAGCCTGACAATTCACTGCTAAATACCTGTAATATTGTGGTATTTCGCCATGTTTCTGACTGACATGCCCCCAACTCGTACAGATCGGAGCTTAAAGAAAATTACGAGCTTCCCACTGGTATTTACAACAATGTGGTGGCATTCATGTCAGTTCTGCTCGTAAATACGATCTTTCCGACATGACTTGAACGCACCAATAGCTCTGGAACACAATGACATAGAGACAAGGGGGTGGGCTCATTTCACTCAGGTGACCAATCAGTCTCTCAGGATCATTAAGAAGCTATCAAGCCACGCCCTAGCAACCATATAGAGCACCATAGCAACAAGTTCCATAGACTTCCATTGAAAAAGATCAAAGGAATATCTTTGGATAGGAGTGTCGTACAAACATGAGGGTGGGCTCATTTGACTCGAGGCAGCAAACGGCCAATCACGAATCACCTTAAAGACATCATAGCCACGCCTTAGCAACCATTTAGAGCACCCTAACAACCCAAAGCATAGGCAGATATCTTCAAATCTGAATATCATAGAGGCATGGGGGTTGGTTTATATCATTCATACTGGCAAGCAGCCTTTGGTTTATCATTACTGGCCGCTGCCAAGCCACTCCCTACCAACCAAACAGAGTACCCTAGCAACCGTTTTGCAAGATCTATATCTCTGCATCAGAACATCATAAAGACATGGGGGTTGGTTTATATTGTCAAGCAGCTTTTGGAATATCATCATTGGTAGCTGCTAAGCCACTCCCTAGCAACCAAACAGAGTACCCTAGCAACCGTTTAACAAGATCTATATCTCTGCATCAGAGCATCATAGAGACATGGCGGTTGGATCTTTTGACTCATGCTAGCAAACTGGACTTCCAACATGCTTCACATGCTAGCAGTGAATAGCTACATGCTAATAGTGATTAGCTTAGGGTTTAAACATGACACAAACTAGTAAAAATGTGTTAGCATCATGCTGGTAACATGCTAATTGTGTTAGCATCATGCTAGTAGCATGCTAAGCATGTTAGCATTATTCTAGCAAACATGCTAATCATGTTAGCATCTTGTTAAAAACATGCTAGCAACATGGTAATCATGCTAGCTTTATGCTAATCATGTTAGCATGTTGCTAGCATTATGCTAACATGATTAGCATCTTGTTAAAATCATGCTATCAACATGGTAATCATGCTAGCATAATGCTTAGCATTATGCTAATCATGTTAGCATGTTCTTAGCATAATGCTAACATGATTAGCATCTTGTTAAAATAATGCTAAGCAACATGGTAATCATGCTAAGCATCATGTTAGCATTATGCTAATCATGTTAGCATTTTGTTTAAAACATGTTAGCAGCATGCTAAGGGTGTTAAGATCATGCTTAGCAACATGCTAATCATGTTAGCATCTTGTTAAAAACATACTAGCAGGACGGTAATTATGTTAGCATAGTTTTGCCACTGCAAGCACCATTCACATTTTCTTCAGGAAATGTACATTCTAGTTATTATTATTATTATTATTATTATTATTCCACAAAATTTTGGCGCGCTACTCCTCCCGCAGCTTTTGTCCTAGACCCATGAATGAGGTGTCAAATCGACCGGCTTATTGAGGAGAGGTGTGCTATGACTTTTATAAGCGATCGGGTGTACGATGTTCGTCCGACGGGCGAAAAATCGGGCGAAAAATCCCATAGACTTAACATTGGCACGAACTTTGACAAGTCATAACTCTGGATCACAATGTCATAGAGACAAGGGGGTGGGCTCATTTTACTCAGGCAACCAATCAGTGTCTCAGGATCATTGTGAAGCTATCAAGCCACGCCCTAGCAACCATATAGAGCACCATAGCAACAAGTTCCATAGACTTCCATTGAAAAAGATCAAATGAATATCTTTGGATAGGAGTGTCATAGAAACATGAGGGTGGGCTCATTTGACTAGGGGCAGCAAACGGCCAATCACGAATCACCTTAAACACTTCATAGCCACGCCCTAGCAACCATTTAGAGCACCCTAGCAACCCAAAGCAAAGAGGGATATCTTCAAATCTGAATATCATAGAGGCATGGGGGTTGGTTTATATCATTCATACTGGCAAGCAGCCTTTGGTTTATCATTACTGGCAGCTGCCAAGCCACTCCCTAGCAACCAAACAGAGTACCCTAGCAACCGTTTTGCAAGATCTATATCTGCATCAGAACATTATAGAGACATAGCGGTTGGCTCTTTTGACTCATGCTAGCAAACTGGACTTCCACCATGCTACACATGCTAGCAGTGAATAGCTACATGCTAATAGTGATTAGCTTAAGGTGTAAACATGACACAAACTAGTAAAAATGTGTTAAAATAATGCTAGTGGCATGTTAATTGTGTTAGCATGATGCTAGTAGCATGCTAATCATGTTAGCATCATGTTAGCAAACATGCTAATCATGTTAACATCTTGTTAAATACATGCTAACAACATGGTAATCATGCTTGCATCATGCTAGCATTATGCTAATGATGTTAGCATGTTGCTAGCATTATGCTAACATGAATAGCATCTTGTTAAAATCATGTTAGCAACATGGTAATCATGCTTAAGCATTATGTTTACATGATTAGCATCTTGTTTAAAACATGCTAGCAGCATGCTAAGGGTGTTAGCATCATGCTAGCAACATGCTAATCATGTTAACATGTTGTTAACAATGTTAAAATCATTAGCATCTTGTTAAAATAATGCTAGCAACATGGTAATCATGCTAGCATCATGCTACCATAATGCTAATCATGTTAGCATGTTGCTAACATTATCTTAACATGACTAGCATTTTGTTTAAAAAATGCTAGCAGCATGCTTAGGGTGTTAGCATCATGCTAAGAACATGCTAATCATGTTAGCATTTTGCTAAAAACATCCTAGCAGGACGGTAATTATGTTAGCATCATGCTAATCAAGAGTGCCGAGTTTTGCCACTGCAAGCACCATTCACATTTTCTTCAGGAAATGTACATTCTAGTTAATGGTGCTTGCCAAAGGCAAAGCTCCATTCTTATTCTTCTGCATACTTATTATTAATGGTGCTTGCCAAAGGCAAAGCTCCATTCTTATTCTCCTGCATACTTATTCTTCTTCTTCTGGACAAAACTTCGGCGCGTAACTTGTCCCGCAGTTTTTGTCCTAGACCCATGAACGAGGTGTCAAATCGACCGGCTCATTGAGGAGAGGTGTGCTATGACTTTTATAAGCGATCGGACCAACGATGTTCGCACAGCGGACGAAAAAGCGGCCAAAAAAGTCCCATTGACTTACATTGAAAAATTCAAATTCACGAACATTCCGTCTCTCTCAACTGTCACTTTCTCACACACACTCACACATGCAGGCCCTTAAAAGCCTTTCTCTCTCAGACACAGACACTCATTTTCTTCCACTTTTATTTCTGCGCGCTACTCCTCCCGCAGCGTTTGTCCTAGACCCATGAATGAGGTGTCAAATCGACCGGCTCATTGAGGAGATATGTGTTATGATTTTTATAAGCGATCGGACCAACGATGTTCGCACAGGGGGGCGAAAAAGCGGCCAAAAATCCCATAGACTTTGCATTGCGACAAACTTTGACGAGTCATTGTTCCGAGCGAGAATTTCGTAGAAACATGTGGGTTACCACGTTTGAAGAGGCTGGCAAGCTCTGTCAGCCCATACCTCAATATGGGGTGTAAGTTGTACCCCTGGGGCGCAAGAGCTGGGATTTTGTATTGAACATAACTCTGGATTACAGTGTCATAGAGACAAGGGGGTGGGCTCATTTTACTCAGGCAACCAATCAGTCTCTCCGGATCATTGTGAAGCTATCAAGCCACGCCCTAGCAACCATATAGAGCACCTTAGTAACATGCTCCATAGACTTCCATTGAAAAAGATCAAAGGAATATCTTTGGATAGGAGTGTCGTACAAACATGAGGGTGGGCTCATTTGACTCGAGGCAGCAAACTGCCAATCACAAATCACCTTAAAGACATCATAGCCACGCCTTAGCGACCATTTAGAGCACCCTAGCAACCCAAAGCATAGGCAGATATCTTCAAATCTGAATATCATAGAGGCATGAATGAATGAGATGTCAAATCGACCGGCTTATTGAGGAGAGGTGTGCTATGACTTTTCTAAGCGATCGGGTGTACGATGTTCGCACAGTGTACGACAAATCAGCTGAAAAA
This sequence comes from Chanodichthys erythropterus, assembly GCF_024489055.1. Taxonomy (NCBI): domain Eukaryota; kingdom Metazoa; phylum Chordata; class Actinopteri; order Cypriniformes; family Xenocyprididae; genus Chanodichthys; species Chanodichthys erythropterus. Next base: position 29,055,670 of record NC_090224.1, on the reverse strand, counting down.
AGTCCCATAGACTTAACATTCAGACAAAATCAGTGAGATCTTATCTTTGGATCAGAAGGTCATAGAGACTTGGGGCTCGGCTCTTTTAACTCGGCCTATCAAGCAGCCGATAAGTAGTGACATAACTTCATAGCCACGCCCTAGCAACCAATTACAGCACCCTAGCAACCGAGTAGCGAATTTTGCCACTGCAAGCACCATTCACATTTTCTTCAGGAAATGTACATTCTAGTTCTTCTTCTTCTGGACACAATTTCTGCGCGCTACTCCTCCCGCAGTTTTTGTCATAGACCCATGAATGAGGTGTCAAATCGACCGGCTCATTGAGGAGAGGTGTGCTATGACTTTTATAAGCGATCGGGTGTATGATGTTCGTCCGGCGGGCGAAAAAGTAGCGAAAAAAATCCCATAGACTTTGCATTGGGACAAACTTTGACGAGTAATAGCTCCTAACGAGAATTTCATAGAAACATGTGGGTTACCACGTTTGAAGAGCCTGATAGGCTCTCTCAGACCATACCTCAAAATGGGGTGTAAGTTGTACCCCTGGGGCGCAAGAGCTGCCCAAAGTTGCCCCATAGACATACTATGGTGAAGCCGTGCCCATGAACCAGGAAGTACTGTGTTTTTCCTACTATGGGAAATTACATAGGGATTTTGTATTGAACATAACTCTGGATCACAATGTCATAGAGACAAGGGGGTGGGCTCATTTTACTCAGGCAACCAATCAGTCTCTCAGGATCATTGTGAAGCTATCGAGCCACGCCCTAGCAACCATATAGAGCACCATAGCAACAAGTTCCATAGACTTCCATTGAAAAAGATCAAAGGAATATCTTTGGATAGGAGTGTCATAGAAACATGAGGGTGGGCTCATTTGACTCGGGGCAGCAAACGGCCAATCACGAATCACCTTCAAGATATCATAGCCACGCCCTAGCAACTATTTAGAGCACCCTAGCAACTCAAAGCATAGAGGGGATATCTTCAAATCTGAACATCATAGAGGAATGGGGGTTGGTTTATATCATTCATACTGGCAAGCAGCCTTTGGTTTATCATTACTGGCAGCTGCCAAGCCACTCCCTAGCAACCAAACAGAGTACCCTAGCAACCGTTTTGCAAGATCTATATCTCTGCATCAGAACATCGTAGAGACATGGGTGTTGGTTTATATTGTCAAGCAGCCTTTGGAGTATCATCATTGGTAGCTACCAAGCCACTCCCTAGCAACCAAACAGAGTACCCTAGCAACCGTTTTGAAACACCTATATTTCTGCATCAGAACATTATAGAGACATGGCGGTTGGCTCTTTTGACTCATGCTAGCAAACTGGACTTCCACCATGCTACACATGCTAGCAGTGAATAGCTACATGCTAATAGTGATTAGCTTAAGGTTTAAACATGACACAAACTAGTAAAAATGTGTTAGAATAATGCTAGTGGCATGTTAATTGTGTTAGCATGATGCTAGTAGCATGCTAATCATGTTAGCATCATGTTAGCAAACATGCTAATCATGTTAGCATCTTGTTAAATACATGCTAACAACATGGTAATCATGCTAGCATCATGCTAGCATTATGCTAATGATGTTAACATGTTGCTAACATTATGCTAACATGATTAGCATCTTGTTAAAATCATGATAACAACATGGTAATCATGCTTTAGCATCATGCTAAGCATAATGCTAATCATGTTAGCATGTTTGCAAGATTATGCTAACATGATTAGCATCTTGTTTAAAACATGCTTAGCAGCATGCTAAGGGTGTTAACATCATGCTAAGCAACATGCTAATCATGTTAGCATGTTGCTAACATAATGTTAACATGATTAGCATTTGGTTAAAATAATCTTTAGCAACATGGTAATCATCTTTAGCATCATGCTAGATTATGCTAATCATGTTAGCATGTTGCTACTATTATCTTAACATGACTAGCATTTTGTTTAAAAATCTTGCTAGCAGCATGCTTAGGGTGTTAGCATCATGCTAGCAACATGCTAATCATGTTAGCATCTTGTTAAAAACATGCTAAGTAAAATGGTAATCATGCTAGCATCATGTTACCATTATGCTAATCATGTTAGCATGTTGCTTAGCATTATGCTAACATGATTAGCATCTTGTTAAAATCATGGTAGCAACATGGTAATCATGCTAGCATCATCTTAGCATTATGCTAATCATGTTAGCATGTTTTGCTAGCATTATGCTAACATGATTAGAATCTTGCTAAAAACATGCTGGCATCATGCTATGGGTGTTAGCATCATGCTTGCAAGATGCTAATCTGTTAGCATCTTGCTAAAAACATCCTAGCAGGACGGTAATTATGTTAGCATCATGCTAATCAAGAGTGCTGAGTTTTGCCACTGCAAGCACCATTCACATTTTCTTCAGGAAATGTACATTCTAGTTAATGGTGCTTGCCAAAGGCAAAGCTCCATTCTTATTCTTCTGCATACTTATTATTCTTCTTCTTCTTCTTCTGGACACAATTTCTGCGCGCTACTCCTCCCGCAGTTTTTGTCATAGACCCATGAATGAGGTGTCAAATCGACCGGCTCATTGAGGACAGGTGTGCTATGACTTTTATAAGCGATCGGGTGTACGATGTTCGTCCGGCGGGCGAAAAAGTAGCGAAAAAAATCCCATAGACTTTGCATTGGGACAAACTTTGATGAGTAATAGCTCCTAACGAGAATTTCATAGAAACATGTGGGTTACCACGTTTGAAGAGCCTGATAGGCTCTCTCAGACCATACCTCAAAATGGGGTGTAAGTTGTACCCCTGGGGCGCAAGAGCTGCCCAAAGTTGCCCCATAGACATACTATGGTGAAGCCGTGCCCATGAACCAGGAAGTACTGTGTTTTTCCTACTATGGGAAATTACATAGGGATTTTGTATTGAACATAACTCTGGATCACAATGTCATAGAGACAAGGGGGTGGGCCCATTTTACTCAGGCAACCAATCAGTCTCTCAGGATCATTGTGAAGCTATCAAGCCACGCCCTAGCAACCATATAGAGCACCATAGCAACAAGTTCCATTGACTTCCATTGAAAAAGATCAAATGAATATCTTTGGATAGAAGTGTCGTACAAACAAGAGGGTGGGCTCATTTGACTGGAGGCAGCAAACCGCCAATCACAAATCACCTTAAAGACATCATAGCCACGCCTTAGCAACCATTTAAAGCACCCTAGCAACCCAAAGCATAGGCAGATATCTTCAAATCTGAATATCATAGAGGCATGGGGATTGGTTTATATCATTTATACTGGCAAGCAGCCTTTGGTTTATCATTACTAGCAGCTGCCAAGCCACTCCCTAGCAACCAAACAGAGTACCCTAGCAACCGTTTTGCAAGATCTATATCTCTGCATCAGAACATCATAAAGACATGGGGGTTGGTTTATATTGTCAAGCAGCCTTTGGAGTATCATCATTGGTAGCTGCCAAGCCACTCCTTAGCAACCAAACAGAGTACCCTAGCAACCGTTTAGCAAGATCTATATCTCTGCATCAGAGCATCATAGAGACATGGCGGTTGGCTCTTTTGACTCATGCTAGCAAACTGAACTTCCAACATGCTACACATGCTAGCAGTGAATAGCTACATGCTAATAGTGATTAGCTTAGGGTTTAAACATGACACAAACTAGTAAAAATGTGTTACATCATGCTGGTAACATGCTAATTGTGTTAGCATCATGCTAGTAGCATGCTAATCATGTTAGCATCATGCTTTAGCAAACATGCTAATTATGTTAGCATCTTGTTAAAAACATGCTAGCAACATGGTAATCATGCTAGCATCATGCTAAGCATTATGCTAATCATGTTAGCATGTTCTTGGCATTATGCTAACATGATTAGCATCTTTCTAAAAACATGCTTACAGCATGCTAAGGGTGTTAGCATTATGCTAGCAACAAATGCTAATCATGTTAGCATGTTGCTTGCATAATGCTAACATGATTAGCATCTTTCTAAAAACATGCTAGCAGCATGCTAAGGGTGTTAGCATAATGCTAAGCAACATGCTAATCATGTTAGCATCTTGATAAAAACATCCTGGCAGGACGGTAATTATGTTAGCATCATGCTAATCAAGAGTGCCGAGTTTTGCCACTGCAAGCACCATTCACATTTTCTTCAGGAAATGTACATTCTAGTTATTATTATTATTATTCCACACAAAATTTTGGCGCGCTACTCCTCCCGCAGCTTTTGTCCTAGACCCATGAATGAGGTGTCAAATCGACCGGCTTATTGAGGAGAGGTGTGCTATGACTTTTATAAGCGATCGGGTGTACGATGTTCGTCCGACGGGCGAAAAATCGGGCGAAAAATCCCATAGACTTAACATTGGGACGAACTTTGACAAGTCATAACTCTGGATCACAATGTCATAGAGACAAGGGGTGGGCTCATTTTACTCAGGCAACCAATCAGTCTATCAAGATAATTTTAAAGCTATCAAGCCACGCCCTAGCAACCATAGAGAGTACCTTAGCAACAAGTTCCATAGTCTTCCATTGAAAAAGATCAAAGGAATATCTTTGGATAGGAGTGTCATAGAAACATGAGGGTGGGCTCATTTGACTCGGGGCAGCAAACGGCCAATCACGAATCACCTTCAAGATATCATAGCCACGCCCTAGCAACTATTTAGAGCACCCTAGCAACTCAAAGCATAGAGGGGATATCTTCAAATCTGAACATCATAGAGGAATGGGGGTTGGTTTATATCATTCATACTGGCAAGCAGCCTTTGGTTTATCATTACTGGCAGCTGCCAAGCCACTCCCTAGCAACCAAACAGAGTACCCTAGCAACCGTTTTGCAAGATCTATATCTCTGCATCAGAACATCGTAGAGACATGGGTGTTGGTTTATATTGTCAAGCAGCCTTTGGAGTATCATCATTGGTAGCTACCAAGCCACTCCCTAGCAACCAAACAGAGTACCCTAGCAACCCATTTGAAACACCTATATTTCTGCATCAGAACATTATAGAGACATGGCGGTTGGCTCTTTTGACTCATGCTAGCAAACTGGACTTCCACCATGCTACACATGCTAGCAGTGAATAGCTACATGCTAATAGTGATTAGCTTAAGGTTTAAACATGACACAAACTAGTAAAAATGTGTTAGAATAATGCTAGTGGCATGTTAATTGTGTTAGCATGATGCTAGTAGCATGCTAATCATGTTAGCATCATGTTAGCAAACATGCTAATCATGTTAGCATCTTGTTAAATACATGCTAACAACATGGTAATCATGCTAACATCATGCTAGCATTATGCTAATGATGTTAGCATGTTGCTAACATTATGCTAACATGATTAGCATCTTGTTAAAATCATGCTAACAACATGGTAATCATGCTAGCATCATGCTACGAAAATGCTAATCATGTTAGCATGTTTGCTAAGCATTATGCTAACATGATTAGCATCTTGTTTAAAACGTACAAGAAGCATGCTAAGGGTGTTAAGATCATGCTAAGAACATGCTAATCATGTTAGCATGTTGTTAACATAATGCTAACATGATTAGCATTTGGTTAAAATAATGCTAAGCAACATGGTAATCATGCTAGCTTCATGCTAAGATTATGCTAATCATGTTAGCATGTTGCTACTATTATGCTAACATGACTAGCATTTTGTTTAAAACATGCTTAGCAGCATGCTTAGGGTGTTAGCATCATGCTTAGCAACATGCTAATCATGTTAGCATCTTGTTAAAAACATGCTAAGCAAAATGGTAATCATGCTAAGATCATGTTACCATTATGCTAATCATGTTAAGATGTTGCTTAAGATTATGCTAACATGATTAGCATCTTGTTAAAATCATGGTAGCAACATGGTAATCATGCTAGCATCATGCTAGCATTATGCTAATCATGTTAGCATGTTTTGCTAGCATTATGCTAACATGATTAGAATCTTGCTAAAAACATGCTGGCATCATGCTATGGGTGTTAGCATCATGCTAGCAACATGCTAATCTGTTAGCATCTTGCTAAAAACATCCTAGCAGGACGGTAATTATGTTAGCATCATGCTAATCAAGAGTGCTGAGTTTTGCCACTGCAAGCACCATTCACATTTTCTTCAGGAAATGTACATTCTAGTATTGTAATTACTATTCACCTGAACAAAACTTTGGCGCGCAACTCGTCCCGCACCATTTGTCGTAGACCCACGAATGAGGTGTCAAATCGACCGGCTTATTGAGGAGAGGTGTGCTATGACTTTTCTAAGCGATCGGGTGTACGATGTTCGCACAGCGTACGAAAAAACGGCTGAAAAAACTCCCATAGACTTAACATGGGGGCCAAATCTGTGAGATCATATCTTTGGTTTAGAAGGTCATAGAGACTTGGGGCTGGGCTCTTTTGACTCGGCCTATCAAGCTGCCAATAAGTAGTGACTTCATGGCCACACCCTAGCAACCAATTACAGCACCCTAGCAACCGGGTGCCGAATTTTGCCACTGCAAGCACCATTCACATTTTCTTCAGGAAATGTACATTCTAGTTAATGGTGCTTGCCAAAGGCAAAGCTCCATTCTTATTATTGCTCATACTTATTATTATAATTATTTTTCTGGACAAAAGTTTGGCGCGCTACTCCTCCCACAGTTTTTGTCCTAGACCAATGAATCAGGTGTCAAATCGACCGGCTTATTGAGGAGACCTGTGCTATGACTTTTATAAGCGATCGGGTGTACGATGTTCGTCCAGCGGGCGAAAAAGTAGCGAAAAAAATCCCATAGACTTTGCATTGCGACAAATTTTGACGAGTTATTGCTCCGAGCGAGAATTTCGTAGAAACATGTGGGTTACCACGTTTGAAGAGGCTGGCAAGCTCTGTCAGACCATACCTCAAAATTGGGTGTAAGTTGTACCCCTGGGGCGCAAGAGCTGCCCAAAGTTGCCCCATAGACATACTATGGTGAAGCCGTGCCCATGAACCAGGAAGTACTGTGTTTTTCCTACTATGGGAAATTACATAGGGATTTTGTATTGAACATAACTCTGGATCACAATGTCTTAGAGACAAGGGGGTGGGCTCATTTTACTCAGGCAACCAATCAGTCTCTCAGGATCATTGTGAAGCTATCAAGCCACGCCCTAGCAACCATATAGAGCACCATAGCAACAAGTTCCATAGACTTCCATTGAAAAAGATCAAATGAATATCTTTGGATAGGAGTGTCATAGAAACATGAGGGTGGGCTCATTTGACTCGGGGCAGCAAACGGCCAATCACGAATCACCTTCAACACTTCATAGCCACGCCCTAGCAACCATTTAGAGCACCCTAGCAACCCAAAGCATAGAGGGATATCTTCAAATCTGAATATCATACAGGCATGGGGGTTGGTTTATATCATTCATACTGGCAAGCAGCCTTTGGTTTATCATTACTGGCAGCTGCCAAGCCACTCCCTAGCAACCAAACAGAGTACCCTAGCAACCGTTTAGCAAGATCTATATCTCTGCATCAGAACATCATAAAGACATGGGGGTTGGTTTATATTGTCAAGCAGCTTTTGGAATATCATCATTGGTAGCTGCTAAGCCACACCCTAGCAACCGTTTAACAAGATCTATATCTCTGCATCAGAGCATCATAGAGACATGGCGGTTGGATCTTTTGACTCATGCTAGCAAACTGGACTTCAAACATGCTTCACATGCTAGCAGTGAATAGCTACATGCTAATAGTGATTAGCTTAGGGTTTAAACATGACACAAACTAGTAAAAATGTGTTAGCATCATGCTGGTAACATGCTAATTGTGTTAGCATCATGCTAGTAGCATGCTAAGCATGTTAGCATTATTCTAGCAAACATGCTAATCATGTTAGCATCTTGTTAAAAACATGCTAGCAACATGGTAATCATGCTAGCTTTATGCTAATCATGTTAGCATGTTGCTAGCATTATGCTAACATGATTAGCATCTTGTTAAAATCATGCTATCAACATGGTAATCATGCTAGCATAATGCTAGCATTATGCTAATCATGTTAGCATGTTGCTAGAATAATTCTAACATGATTAGAATCTTGTTAAAATAATGCTAAGAACATGGTAATCATGCTAGCATCATGTTAGCATTATGCTAATCATGTTAGCATTTTGTTTAAAACATGTTAGCAGCATGGTAAGGGTGTTAGCATCATGCTAGCAACATGCTAATCATGTTAGCATCTTGTTAAAAACATACTAGCAGGACGGTAATTATGTTAGCATAGTTTTGCCACTGCAAGCACCATTCACATTTTCTTCAGGAAATGTACATTCTAGTTAATGGTGCTTGCCAAAGGCAAAGCTCCATTCTTATTCTTCTGCATACTTATTATTCTTCTTCTTCTTCTTCTGGACACAATTTCTGCGCGCTACTCCTCCCGCAGTTTTTGTCATAGACCCATGAATGAGGTGTCAAATCGACCGGCTCATTGAGGACAGGTGTGCTATGACTTTTATAAGCGATCGGGTGTACGATGTTCGTCCGGCGGGCGAAAAAGTAGCGAAAAAAATCCCATAGACTTTGCATTGGGACAAACTTTGATGAGTAATAGCTCCTAACGAGAATTTCATAGAAACATGTGGGTTACTACGTTTGAAGAGGCTGACAGGCTCTCTCAGACCATACCTCAAAATGGGGTGTAAGTTGTACCCCTGGGGCGCAAGAGCTGCCCAAAGTTGCCCCATAGACATACTATGGTGAAGCCGTGCCCATGAACCAGGAAGTACTGTGTTTTTCCTACTATGGGAAATTACATAGGGATTTTGTATTGAACATAACTCTGGATCACAATGTCTTAAAGACAAGGGGGTGGGCTCATTTTACTCAGGCAACCAATCAGTGTCTCAGGTTCATTGTGAAGCTATCAAGCCACGCCCTAGCAACCATATAGAGCACCATAGCAACAAGTTCCATAGACTTCCATTGAAAAAGATCAAATGAATATCTTTGGATAGGAGTGTCATAGAAACATGAGGGTGGGCTCATTTGACTCGGGGCAGCAAACGGCCAATCACGAATCACCTTAAACACTTCATTGCCACGCCCTAGCAACCATTTAGAGCACCCTAGCAACCCAAAGCATAAAGGGATATCTTCAAATCTGAATATCATACAGGCATGGGGGTTGGTTTATATCATTCATACTGGCAAGCAGCCTTTGGTTTATCATTACTGGCAGCTGCCAAGCCACTCCCTAGCAACCAAACAGAGTACCCTAGCAACCGTTTTGCAAGATCTATATCTCTGCATCAGAACATCATAAAGACATGGGGGTTGGTTTATATTGTCAAGCAGCCTTTGGAGTATCATCATTGGTAGCTGCCAAGCCACTCCTTAGCAACCAAACAGAGTACCCTAGCAACCGTTTAGCAAGATCTATATCTCTGCATCAGAGCATCATAGAGACATGGCGGTTGGCTCTTTTGACTCATGCTAGCAAACTGGACTTCCAACATGTTACACATGCTAGCAGTGAATAGCTACATGCTAATAGTGATTAGCTTAGGGTTTAAACATGACACAAACTAGTAAAAATGTGTTAGCATCATGCTGGTAACATGCTAATTGTGTTAACATCATGCTAGTAGAATGCTAATCATGTTAGCATCATGTTAGCAAACATGCTAATTATGTTAGCATCTTGTTAAAAACATGCTAGCAACATGGTAATCATGGTAGCATCATGCTAAGATAATGCTAATCATGTTAGCATGTTGCTAGCATTATGCTAACATGATTAGCATCTTTCTAAAAACATGCTAGCAGCATGCTAAGGGTGTTAGCATCATGCTAGCAACATGCTAATCATGTTAGCATGTTGCTAGCATTATGCTAACATGATTAGCATCTTTCTGAAAACATGCTAAGCAGCATGGTAAGGGTGTTAAGCATAATGCCAAGAACATGCTAATCATGTTAGCATTTTGCTAAAAACATCCTAGCAGGACGGTAATTATGTTAGCATCATGCTAATCAAGAGTGCCGAGTTTTGCCACTGCAAGCACCATTCACATTTTCTTCAGGAAATGTACATTCTAGTATTGTAATTACTATTCACCTGAACAAAACTTTGGCGCGTAACTCGTCCCGCGCCATTTGTCGTAGACCCACGAATGAGGTGTCAAATCGACCGGCTTAGTGAGGAGAGGTGTGCTATGACTTTTCTAAGCGATCGCTTGTACGATGTTCGCACAGCGTACGAAAAAACGGCTGAAAAAACTCCCATAGACTTAACATGGGGGCCAAATCTGTGAGATCATATCTTTGGATCAAAAGGTCATAGAGACTTGGGGCTGGGCTCTTTTGATTCGGCCAGCCAATAAGTAGTGACACAGCAACTTCATAGCCACGCCCTAGCAACCAATTACAGCACCCTAGCAACCGGTGCCGAATTTTGCCACTGCAAGCACCATTCACATTTTCTTTAGGAAATGTACATTCTAGTATTGTAATTACTATTCACCTGAACAAAACTTTGGCACGTAACTCGTCCTGCACCGTTTGTCGTAGACCCACAAATGAGGTGTCAAATCGACCGGCTCATTGAGGAGAGGTGTGCTATGACTTTTATAAGCGATCGAGTTTACGATGTTCGTTCTGCGGGCGAAAAAGTAGCGAAAAAAATCCCATAGACTTTGCATTGTGACAAACTTTGACGAGTCATAGCTCCTAACGAGAATTTCGTAGAAACATGTGGGTCACCACGATTGAAGGGGCTGACAGGCTCTGTCAGACCATAGCTCAAAATGGGGTGTAAGTTGTACCCCTGGGGCACAAGAGCTGCCCAAAGTTGCCCCATAGACATACTATGGTGAAGCCGTGCCCATGAACCAGGAAGTAGTGTGTTTTTCCTACTATGGGAAATTACATAGGGATTTTGTATTGAACATAGCTCTGGAACACAATGACATAGAGACAAGGGGGTGGGCTCATTTCACTCAGGTGACCAATCAGTCTCTCAGGATCATTAAGAAGCTATCAAGCCACGCCCTAGCAACCATATAGAGCACCATAGCAACAAGTTCCATAGACTTCCATTGAAAAAGATCAAAGGAATATCTTTGGATAGGAGTGTCGTACATGAGGGTGGGCTCATTTGACTCAAGGCAGCAAACGGCCAATCACGAATCACCTTAAAGACATCATAGCCACGCCTTAGCAACCATTTAGAGCACCCTAGCAACCCAAAGCATAGGCAGATATCTTCAAATCTGAATATCATAGAGGCATGGGGGTTGGTTTATATCATTCATACTGGCAAGCAGCCTTTGGTTTATCATTACTGGCCGCTGCCAAGCCACTCCCTAGCAACCAAACAGAGTACCCTAGCAACCGTTTTTCAAGATGTATATCTCTGCATCAGAACATCGTACAGACATGGGGGTTGGTTTATATTGTCAAGCAGCCTTTGGAGTATCATCATTGGTAGCTGCCAAGCCACTCCTTAGCAACCAAACAGAGTACCCTAGCAACTGTTTAGCAAGACCTATATCTCTGCATCAGAGCATCATAGAGACATGGCAGTTGGCTCTTTTGACTCATGCTAGCAATCTGGACTTCCAACATGATACACATGCTAGCAGTGAATTGCTACATGCTAATAGTGATTAGCTTAGGGTTTAAACATGACACAAACTAGTGAAAATGTGTTAGCATGATGATAGTAGCATGCTAATCATGTTAGCAAACATGCTAATCATGTTAGCATGTTGTTAACATTATGCTAACATGGTTAGCATTTTGCTAAAAACATGTTAACAGTATGCTACGGGTGTTAACATCATGGTGGCAAAATGCTAATCATGTTAAGCATGTTGCTTAGAATTATGCTAACATGATTAGCATCTTGGTAAACACATCCTAGCAATATGCTAAGGGTGTTAGCATCATGCTACCATCATGCTAATCAAGAGTGCCGAGTTTTGCCACTGCAAGCACCATTCACATTTTCTTCAGGAAATGTACATTCTAGTTAATGGTGCTTGCCAAAGGCAAAGCTCCATTCTTATTCTGCTGCATACTTATTATTATTAATGGTGCTTGCCATAGGCAAAGCTCCATTCTTATTATTGCTCATACTTATTATTATAATTATTTTTCTGGACAAAAGTTTGGCGCGCTACTCCTCCCACAGTTTTTGTCCTAGACCAATGAATCAGGTGTCAAATCGACCGGCTTATTGAGGAGACCTGTGCTATGACTTTTATAAGCGATCGGGTGTACGATGTTCGTCCAGCGGGCGAAAAAGTAGCGAAAAAAATCCCATAGACTTTGCATTGCGACAAATTTTGACGAGTTATTGCTCCGAGTGAGAATTTCGTAGAAACATGTGGGTTACCACGTTTGAAGAGGCTAGCAAGCTCTGTCAGGCCATACCTCAAAACTGGGTGTAAGTTGTACCCCTGGGGCGCAAGAGCTGCCCAAAGTTGCCCCATAGACATACTATGGTGAAGCCGTGCCCATGAACCAGGAAGTACTGTGTTTTTCCTACTATGGGAAATTACATAGGGATTTTGTATTGAACATAACTCTGGATCACAATGTCTTAGAGACAAGGGGGTGGGCTCATTTTACTCAGGCAACCAATCAGTCTCTCAGGATCATTGTGAAGCTATCAAGCCACGCCCTAGCAACCATATAGAGCACCATAGCAACAAGTTCCATAGACTTCCATTGAAAAAGATCAAAGGAATATCTTTGGATAGAAGTGTCATAGAAACATGAGGTTGGGCTCATTTGACTCGGGGCAGCAAATGGCCAATCACAAATCACCTTAAACACTTCATAGCCACGCCCTAGCAACCATTTAGAGCACCCTAGCAACCCAAAGCAAAGAGGGATATCTTCAAATCTGAATATCATAGAGGCATGGGGGTTGGTTTATATCATTCATACTGGCAAGCAGCCTTTGGTTTATCATTACTGGCAGCTGCCAAGCCACTCCCTAGCAACCAAACAGAGTACCCTAGCAACCGTTTTGCAAGATCTATATCTGCATCAGAACATTATAGAGACATAGCGGTTGGCTCTTTTGACTCATGCTAGCAAACTGGACTTCCACCATGCTACACATGCTAGCAGTGAATAGCTACATGCTAATAGTGATTAGCTTAAGGTGTAAACATGACACAAACTAGTAAAAATGTGTTAAAATAATGCTAGTGGCATGTTAATTGTGTTAGCATGATGCTAGTAGCATGCTAATCATGTTAGCATCATGTTAGCAAACATGCTAATCATGTTAACATCTTGTTAAATACATGCTAACAACATGGTAATCATGCTTGCATCATGCTTACATGATTAGCATCTTGTTAAAATCATGTTAGCAACATGGTAATCATGCTTAAGCATTATGCTTACATGATTAGCATCTTGTTTAAAACATGCTAGCAGCATGCTAAGGGTGTTAGCATCATGCTAGCAACATGCTAATCATGTTAACATGTTGTTAACAATGTTAAAATCATTAGCATCTTGTTAAAATAATGCTAGCAACATGGTAATCATGCTAGCATCATGCTACCATAATGCTAATCATGTTAGCATGTTGCTAACATTATGCTAACATGACTAGCATTTTGTTTAAAAAATGCTAGCAGCATGCTTAGGGTGTTAGCATCATGCTAGAACATGCTAATCATGTTAGCATTTTGCTAAAAACATCCTAGCAGGACGGTAATTATGTTAGCATCATGCTAATCAAGAGTGCCGAGTTTTGCCACTGCAAGCACCATTCACATTTTCTTCAGGAAATGTACATTCTAGTTAATGGTGCTTGCCAAAGGCAAAGCTCCATTCTTATTCTTCTGCATACTTATTATTAATGGTGCTTGCCAAAGGCAAAGCTCCATTCTTATTCTCCTGCATACTTATTCTTCTTCTTCTGGACAAAACTTCGGCGCGTAACTTGTCCCGCAGTTTTTGTCCTAGACCCATGAACGAGGTGTCAAATCGACCGGCTCATTGAGGAGAGGTGTGCTATGACTTTTATAAGCGATCGGACCAACGATGTTCGCACAGCGGACGAATAAGCGGCCACAAAAGTCCCATTGACTTACATTGAAAAATTCAAATTCACGAACATTCCGTCTCTCTCAACTGTCACTTTCTCACACACACTCACACATGCAGGCCCTTAAAAGCCTTTCTCTCTCAGACACAGACACTCATTTTCTTCCACTTTTATTTCTGCGCGCTACTCCTCCCGCAGCGTTTGTCCTAGACCCATGAATGAGGTGTCAAATCGACCGGCTCATTGAGGAGATATGTGTTATGATTTTTATAAGCGATCGGACCAACGATGTTCGCACAGGGGGCGAAAAGCGGCCAAAAATCCCATAGACTTTGCATTGCGACAAACTTTGACGAGTCATTGTTCCGAGCGAGAATTTCGTAGAAACATGTGGGTTACCACGTTTGAAGAGGCTGGCAAGCTCTGTCAGCCCATACCTCAATATGGGGTGTAAGTTGTACCCCTGGGGCGCAAGAGCTGGGATTTTGTATTGAACATAACTCTGGATTACAGTGTCATAGAGACAAGGGGGTGGGCTCATTTTACTCAGGCAACCAATCAGTCTCTCCGGATCATTGTGAAGCTATCAAGCCACGCCCTAGCAACCATATAGAGCACCTTAGTAACATGCTCCATAGACTTCCATTGAAAAAGATCAAAGGAATATCTTTGGATAGGAGTGTCGTACAAACATGAGGGTGGGCTCATTTGACTCGAGGCAGCAAACTGCCAATCACAAATCACCTTAAAGACATCATAGCCACGCCTTAGCGACCATTTAGAGCACCCTAGCAACCCAAAGCATAGGCAGATATCTTCAAATCTGAATATCATAGAGGCATGAATGAATGAGATGTCAAATCGACCGGCTTATTGAGGAGAGGTGTGCTATGACTTTTCTAAGCGATCGGGTGTACGATGTTCGCACAGTGTACGACAAATCAGCTGAAAAAAGTCCCATAGACTTAACATTCAGACAAAATCAGTGAGATCTTATCTTTGGATCAGAAGGTCATAGAGACTTGGGGCTCGGCTCTTTTAACTCGGCCTATCAAGCAGCCGATAAGTAGTGACATAACTTCATAGCCACGCCCTAGCAACCAATTACAGCACCCTAGCAACCGAGTAGCGAATTTTGCCACTGCAAGCACCATTCACATTTTCTTCAGGAAATGTACATTCTAGTTCTTCTTCTTCTGGACACAATTTCTGCGCGCTACTCCTCCCGCAGTTTTTGTCATAGACCCATGAATGAGGTGTCAAATCGACCGGCTCATTGAGGAGAGGTGTGCTATGACTTTTATAAGCGATCGGGTGTATGATGTTCGTCCGGCGGGCGAAAAAGTAGCGAAAAAAATCCCATAGACTTTGCATTGGGACAAACTTTGACGAGTAATAGCTCCTAACGAGAATTTCATAGAAACATGTGGGTTACCACGTTTGAAGAGCCTGATAGGCTCTCTCAGACCATACCTCAAAATGGGGTGTAAGTTGTACCCCTGGGGCGCAAGAGCTGCCCAAAGTTGCCCCATAGACATACTATGGTGAAGCCGTGCCCATGAACCAGGAAGTACTGTGTTTTTCCTACTATGGGAAATTACATAGGGATTTTGTATTGAACATAACTCTGGATCACAATGTCATAGAGACAAGGGGGTGGGCTCATTTTACTCAGGCAACCAATCAGTCTCTCAGGATCATTGTGAAGCTATCGAGCCACGCCCTAGCAACCATATAGAGCACCATAGCAACAAGTTCCATAGACTTCCATTGAAAAAGATCAAAGGAATATCTTTGGATAGGAGTGTCATAGAAACATGAGGGTGGGCTCATTTGACTCGGGGCAGCAAACGGCCAATCACGAATCACCTTCAAGATATCATAGCCACGCCCTAGCAACTATTTAGAGCACCCTAGCAACTCAAAGCATAGAGGGGATATCTTCAAATCTGAACATCATAGAGGAATGGGGGTTGGTTTATATCATTCATACTGGCAAGCAGCCTTTGGTTTATCATTACTGGCAGCTGCCAAGCCACTCCCTAGCAACCAAACAGAGTACCCTAGCAACCGTTTTGCAAGATCTATATCTCTGCATCAGAACATCGTAGAGACATGGGTGTTGGTTTATATTGTCAAGCAGCCTTTGGAGTATCATCATTGGTAGCTACCAAGCCACTCCCTAGCAACCAAACAGAGTACCCTAGCAACCGTTTTGAAACACCTATATTTCTGCATCAGAACATTATAGAGACATGGCGGTTGGCTCTTTTGACTCATGCTAGCAAACTGGACTTCCACCATGCTACACATGCTAGCAGTGAATAGCTACATGCTAATAGTGATTAGCTTAAGGTTTAAACATGACACAAACTAGTAAAAATGTGTTAGAATAATGCTAGTGGCATGTTAATTGTGTTAGCATGATGCTAGTAGCATGCTAATCATGTTAGCATCATGTTAGCAAACATGCTAATCATTTAAGCATCTTGTTAAATACATGCTAACAACATGGTAATCATGCTAGCATCATGCTAGCATTATGCTAATGATGTTAACATGTTGCTAACATTATGCTAACATGATTAGCATCTTGTTAAAATCATGATAACAACATGGTAATCATGCTAGCATCATGCTAGCATAATGCTAATCATGTTAGCATGTTTGCAAGATTATGCTAACATGATTAGCATCTTGTTTAAAACATGCTTTAGCAGCATGCTAAGGGTGTTAACATCATGCTAAGAACATGCTAATCATGTTAGCATGTTGCTAACATAATGTTAACATGATTAGCATTTGGTTAAAATAATGCTAAGAACATGGTAATCATGCTTTAGCATCATGCAAGCATTATGCTAATCATGTTAGCATGTTGCTACTATTATCTTAACATGACTAGCATTTTGTTTAAAAAATGCTTAGCAGCATGCTTAGGGTGTTAGCATCATGCTTGAACATGCTAATCATGTTAGCATCTTGTTAAAAACATGCTAGTAAAATGGTAATCATGCTAGCATCATGTTACCATTATGCTAATCATGTTAGCATGTTGCTAGCATTATGCTAACATGATTAGCATCTTGTTAAAATCATGGTAGCAACATGGTAATCATGCTAGCATCATGCTAGCATTATGCTAATCATGTTAGCATGTTTTGCTAGCATTATGCTAACATGATTAGAATCTTGCTAAAAACATGCTGGCATCATGCTATGGGTGTTAGCATCATGCGAACATGCTAATCTGTTAGCATCTTGCTAAAAACATCCTAGCAGGACGGTAATTATGTTAGCATCATGCTAATCAAGAGTGCTGAGTTTTGCCACTGCAAGCACCATTCACATTTTCTTCAGGAAATGTACATTCTAGTATTGTAATTACTATTCACCTGAACAAAACTTTGGCGCGCAACTCGTCCCGCACCATTTGTCGTAGACCCACGAATGAGGTGTCAAATCGACCGGCTTATTGAGGAGAGGTGTGCTATGACTTTTCTAAGCGATCGGGTGTACGATGTTCGCACAGCGTACGAAAAACGGCTGAAAAAACTCCCATAGACTTAACATGGGGGCCAAATCTGTGAGATCATATCTTTGGTTTAGAAGGTCATAGAGACTTGGGGCTGGGCTCTTTTGACTCGGCCTATCAAGCTGCCAATAAGTAGTGACTTCATGGCCACACCCTAGCAACCAATTACAGCACCCTAGCAACCGGGTGCCGAATTTTGCCACTGCAAGCACCATTCACATTTTCTTCAGGAAATGTACATTCTAGTTAATGGTGCTTGCCAAAGGCAAAGCTCCATTCTTATTATTGCTCATACTTATTATTATAATTATTTTTCTGGACAAAAGTTTGGCGCGCTACTCCTCCCACAGTTTTTGTCCTAGACCAATGAATCAGGTGTCAAATCGACCGGCTTATTGAGGAGACCTGTGCTATGACTTTTATAAGCGATCGGGTGTACGATGTTCGTCCAGCGGGCGAAAAAGTAGCGAAAAAAATCCCATAGACTTTGCATTGCGACAAATTTTGACGAGTTATTGCTCCGAGCGAGAATTTCGTAGAAACATGTGGGTTACCACGTTTGAAGAGGCTGGCAAGCTCTGTCAGACCATACCTCAAAATTGGGTGTAAGTTGTACCCCTGGGGCGCAAGAGCTGCCCAAAGTTGCCCCATAGACATACTATGGTGAAGCCGTGCCCATGAACCAGGAAGTACTGTGTTTTTCCTACTATGGGAAATTACATAGGGATTTTGTATTGAACATAACTCTGGATCACAATGTCTTAGAGACAAGGGGGTGGGCTCATTTTACTCAGGCAACCAATCAGTCTCTCAGGATCATTGTGAAGCTATCAAGCCACGCCCTAGCAACCATATAGAGCACCATAGCAACAAGTTCCATAGACTTCCATTGAAAAAGATCAAATGAATATCTTTGGATAGGAGTGTCATAGAAACATGAGGGTGGGCTCATTTGACTCGGGGCAGCAAACGGCCAATCACGAATCACCTTCAACACTTCATAGCCACGCCCTAGCAACCATTTAGAGCACCCTAGCAACCCAAAGCATAGAGGGATATCTTCAAATCTGAATATCATACAGGCATGGGGGTTGGTTTATATCATTCATACTGGCAAGCAGCCTTTGGTTTATCATTACTGGCAGCTGCCAAGCCACTCCCTAGCAACCAAACAGAGTACCCTAGCAACCGTTTAGCAAGATCTATATCTCTGCATCAGAACATCATAAAGACATGGGGGTTGGTTTATATTGTCAAGCAGCTTTTGGAATATCATCATTGGTAGCTGCTAAGCCACTCCCTAGCAACCAAACAGAGTACCCTAGCAACCGTTTAACAAGATCTATATCTCTGCATCAGAGCATCATAGAGACATGGCGGTTGGATCTTTTGACTCATGCTAGCAAACTGGACTTCAAACATGCTTCACATGCTAGCAGTGAATAGCTACATGCTAATAGTGATTAGCTTAGGGTTTAAACATGACACAAACTAGTAAAAATGTGTTAGCATCATGCTGGTAACATGCTAATTGTGTTAGCATCATGCTAGTAGCATGCTAAGCATGTTAGCATTATTCTAGCAAACATGCTAATCATGTTAGCATCTTGTTAAAAACATGCTTAGCAACATGGTAATCATGCTAGCTTTATGCTAATCATGTTAGCATGTTGCTTAGCATTATGCTAACATGATTAGCATCTTGTTAAAATCATGCTATCAACATGGTAATCATGCTTTAGATAATGCTAGCATTATGCTAATCATGTTAGCATGTTGCTTGCATAATGCTAACATGATTAGCATCTTGTTAAAATAATGCTAAGCAACATGGTAATCATGCTAAGCATCATGTTAAGATTATGCTAATCATGTTAGCATTTTGTTTAAAACATGTTAGCAGCATGGTAAGGGTGTTAGCATCATGCTTAGAACATGCTAATCATGTTAGCATCTTGTTAAAAACATACTAAAGAGGACGGTAATTATGTTAGCATAGTTTTGCCACTGCAAGCACCATTCACATTTTCTTCAGGAAATGTACATTCTAGTTAATGGTGCTTGCCAAAGGCAAAGCTCCATTCTTATTCTTCTGCATACTTATTATTCTTCTTCTTCTTCTTCTGGACACAATTTCTGCGCGCTACTCCTCCCGCAGTTTTTGTCATAGACCCATGAATGAGGTGTCAAATCGACCGGCTCATTGAGGACAGGTGTGCTATGACTTTTATAAGCGATCGGGTGTACGATGTTCGTCCGGCGGGCGAAAAAGTAGCGAAAAAAATCCCATAGACTTTGCATTGGGACAAACTTTGATGAGTAATAGCTCCTAACGAGAATTTCATAGAAACATGTGGGTTACTACGTTTGAAGAGGCTGACAGGCTCTCTCAGACCATACCTCAAAATGGGGTGTAAGTTGTACCCCTGGGGCGCAAGAGCTGCCCAAAGTTGCCCCATAGACATACTATGGTGAAGCCGTGCCCATGAACCAGGAAGTACTGTGTTTTTCCTACTATGGGAAATTACATAGGGATTTTGTATTGAACATAACTCTGGATCACAATGTCTTAAAGACAAGGGGGTGGGCTCATTTTACTCAGGCAACCAATCAGTGTCTCAGGTTCATTGTGAAGCTATCAAGCCACGCCCTAGCAACCATATAGAGCACCATAGCAACAAGTTCCATAGACTTCCATTGAAAAAGATCAAATGAATATCTTTGGATAGGAGTGTCATAGAAACATGAGGGTGGGCTCATTTGACTCGGGGCAGCAAACGGCCAATCACGAATCACCTTAAACACTTCATTGCCACGCCCTAGCAACCATTTAGAGCACCCTAGCAACCCAAAGCATAAAGGGATATCTTCAAATCTGAATATCATACAGGCATGGGGGTTGGTTTATATCATTCATACTGGCAAGCAGCCTTTGGTTTATCATTACTGGCAGCTGCCAAGCCACTCCCTAGCAACCAAACAGAGTACCCTAGCAACCGTTTTGCAAGATCTATATCTCTGCATCAGAACATCATAAAGACATGGGGGTTGGTTTATATTGTCAAGCAGCCTTTGGAGTATCATCATTGGTAGCTGCCAAGCCACTCCTTAGCAACCAAACAGAGTACCCTAGCAACCGTTTAGCAAGATCTATATCTCTGCATCAGAGCATCATAGAGACATGGCGGTTGGCTCTTTTGACTCATGCTAGCAAACTGGACTTCCAACATGTTACACATGCTAGCAGTGAATAGCTACATGCTAATAGTGATTAGCTTAGGGTTTAAACATGACACAAACTAGTAAAAATGTGTTAGCATCATGCTGGTAACATGCTAATTGTGTTAACATCATGCTAGTAGAATGCTAATCATGTTAGCATCATGTTAGCAAACATGCTAATTATGTTAGCATCTTGTTAAAAACATGCTAAGCAACATGGTAATCATGGTAGCATCATGCTAGCATAATGCTAATCATGTTAGCATGTTGCTTAGCATTATGCTAACATGATTAGCATCTTTCTAAAAACATGCTAAGCAGCATGCTAAGGGTGTTAAGATCATGCTTGGCAACATGCTAATCATGTTAGCATGTTGCTAGCATTATGCTAACATGATTAGCATCTTTCTGAAAACATGCTAAGCAGCATGGTAAGGGTGTTAGCATAATGCTAGCAACATGCTAATCATGTTAGCATCTTGCTAAAAACATCCTAGAGGACGGTAATTATGTTAGCATCATGCTAATCAAGAGTGCCGAGTTTTGCCACTGCAAGCACCATTCACATTTTCTTCAGGAAATGTACATTCTAGTATTGTAATTACTATTCACCTGAACAAAACTTTGGCGCGTAACTCGTCCCGCGCCATTTGTCGTAGACCCACGAATGAGGTGTCAAATCGACCGGCTTAGTGAGGAGAGGTGTGCTATGACTTTTCTAAGCGATCGCTTGTACGATGTTCGCACAGCGTACGAAAAAACGGCTGAAAAAACTCCCATAGACTTAACATGGGGGCCAAATCTGTGAGATCATATCTTTGGATCAAAAGGTCATAGAGACTTGGGGCTGGGCTCTTTTGATTCGGCCAGCCAATAAGTAGTGACACAGCAACTTCATAGCCACGCCCTAGCAACCAATTACAGCACCCTAGCAACCGGTGCCGAATTTTGCCACTGCAAGCACCATTCACATTTTCTTTAGGAAATGTACATTCTAGTATTGTAATTACTATTCACCTGAACAAAACTTTGGCACGTAACTCGTCCTGCACCGTTTGTCGTAGACCCACAAATGAGGTGTCAAATCGACCGGCTCATTGAGGAGAGGTGTGCTATGACTTTTATAAGCGATCGAGTTTACGATGTTCGTTCTGCGGGCGAAAAAGTAGCGAAAAAAATCCCATAGACTTTGCATTGTGACAAACTTTGACGAGTCATAGCTCCTAACGAGAATTTCGTAGAAACATGTGGGTCACCACGATTGAAGGGGCTGACAGGCTCTGTCAGACCATAGCTCAAAATGGGGTGTAAGTTGTACCCCTGGGGCACAAGAGCTGCCCAAAGTTGCCCCATAGACATACTATGGTGAAGCCGTGCCCATGAACCAGGAAGTAGTGTGTTTTTCCTACTATGGGAAATTACATAGGGATTTTGTATTGAACATAGCTCTGGAACACAATGACATAGAGACAAGGGGGTGGGCTCATTTCACTCAGGTGACCAATCAGTCTCTCAGGATCATTAAGAAGCTATCAAGCCACGCCCTAGCAACCATATAGAGCACCATAGCAACAAGTTCCATAGACTTCCATTGAAAAAGATCAAAGGAATATCTTTGGATAGGAGTGTCGTACATGAGGGTGGGCTCATTTGACTCAAGGCAGCAAACGGCCAATCACGAATCACCTTAAAGACATCATAGCCACGCCTTAGCAACCATTTAGAGCACCCTAGCAACCCAAAGCATAGGCAGATATCTTCAAATCTGAATATCATAGAGGCATGGGGGTTGGTTTATATCATTCATACTGGCAAGCAGCCTTTGGTTTATCATTACTGGCCGCTGCCAAGCCACTCCCTAGCAACCAAACAGAGTACCCTAGCAACCGTTTTTCAAGATGTATATCTCTGCATCAGAACATCGTACAGACATGGGGGTTGGTTTATATTGTCAAGCAGCCTTTGGAGTATCATCATTGGTAGCTGCCAAGCCACTCCTTAGCAACCAAACAGAGTACCCTAGCAACTGTTTAGCAAGACCTATATCTCTGCATCAGAGCATCATAGAGACATGGCAGTTGGCTCTTTTGACTCATGCTAGCAATCTGGACTTCCAACATGATACACATGCTAGCAGTGAATTGCTACATGCTAATAGTGATTAGCTTAGGGTTTAAACATGACACAAACTAGTGAAAATGTGTTAGCATGATGATAGTAGCATGCTAATCATGTTAGCAAACATGCTAATCATGTTAGCATGTTGTTAACATTATGCTAACATGGTTAGCATTTTGCTAAAAACATGTTAACAGTATGCTACGGGTGTTAACATCATGGTGGCAAAATGCTAATCATGTTAAGCATGTTGCTAAGATTATGCTAACATGATTAGCATCTTGGTAAACACATCCTAGCAATATGCTAAGGGTGTTAGCATCATGCTACCATCATGCTAATCAAGAGTGCCGAGTTTTGCCACTGCAAGCACCATTCACATTTTCTTCAGGAAATGTACATTCTAGTTAATGGTGCTTGCCAAAGGCAAAGCTCCATTCTTATTCTGCTGCATACTTATTATTATTAATGGTGCTTGCCATAGGCAAAGCTCCATTCTTATTATTGCTCATACTTATTATTATAATTATTTTTCTGGACAAAAGTTTGGCGCGCTACTCCTCCCACAGTTTTTGTCCTAGACCAATGAATCAGGTGTCAAATCGACCGGCTTATTGAGGAGACCTGTGCTATGACTTTTATAAGCGATCGGGTGTACGATGTTCGTCCAGCGGGCGAAAAAGTAGCGAAAAAAATCCCATAGACTTTGCATTGCGACAAATTTTGACGAGTTATTGCTCCGAGTGAGAATTTCGTAGAAACATGTGGGTTACCACGTTTGAAGAGGCTAGCAAGCTCTGTCAGGCCATACCTCAAAACTGGGTGTAAGTTGTACCCCTGGGGCGCAAGAGCTGCCCAAAGTTGCCCCATAGACATACTATGGTGAAGCCGTGCCCATGAACCAGGAAGTACTGTGTTTTTCCTACTATGGGAAATTACATAGGGATTTTGTATTGAACATAACTCTGGATCACAATGTCTTAGAGACAAGGGGGTGGGCTCATTTTACTCAGGCAACCAATCAGTCTCTCAGGATCATTGTGAAGCTATCAAGCCACGCCCTAGCAACCATATAGAGCACCATAGCAACAAGTTCCATAGACTTCCATTGAAAAAGATCAAAGGAATATCTTTGGATAGAAGTGTCATAGAAACATGAGGTTGGGCTCATTTGACTCGGGGCAGCAAATGGCCAATCACAAATCACCTTAAACACTTCATAGCCACGCCCTAGCAACCATTTAGAGCACCCTAGCAACCCAAAGCAAAGAGGGATATCTTCAAATCTGAATATCATAGAGGCATGGGGGTTGGTTTATATCATTCATACTGGCAAGCAGCCTTTGGTTTATCATTACTGGCAGCTGCCAAGCCACTCCCTAGCAACCAAACAGAGTACCCTAGCAACCGTTTTGCAAGATCTATATCTGCATCAGAACATTATAGAGACATAGCGGTTGGCTCTTTTGACTCATGCTAGCAAACTGGACTTCCACCATGCTACACATGCTAGCAGTGAATAGCTACATGCTAATAGTGATTAGCTTAAGGTGTAAACATGACACAAACTAGTAAAAATGTGTTAAAATAATGCTAGTGGCATGTTAATTGTGTTAGCATGATGCTAGTAGCATGCTAATCATGTTAGCATCATGTTAGCAAACATGCTAATCATGTTAACATCTTGTTAAATACATGCTAACAACATGGTAATCATGCTTGCATCATGCTTACATGATTAGCATCTTGTTAAAATCATGTTAGCAACATGGTAATCATGCTTAAGCATTATGCTTACATGATTAGCATCTTGTTTAAAACATGCTAGCAGCATGCTAAGGGTGTTAAGATCATGCAAGAACATGCTAATCATGTTAACATGTTGTTAACAATGTTAAAATCATTAGCATCTTGTTAAAATAATGCTAGCAACATGGTAATCATGCTAGCATCATGCTACCATAATGCTAATCATGTTAGCATGTTGCTAACATTATGCTAACATGACTAGCATTTTGTTTAAAAAATGCTAGCAGCATGCTTAGGGTGTTAGCATCATGCTAGCAACATGCTAATCATGTTAGCATTTTGCTAAAAACATCCTAGCAGGACGGTAATTATGTTAGCATCATGCTAATCAAGAGTGCCGAGTTTTGCCACTGCAAGCACCATTCACATTTTCTTCAGGAAATGTACATTCTAGTTAATGGTGCTTGCCAAAGGCAAAGCTCCATTCTTATTCTTCTGCATACTTATTATTAATGGTGCTTGCCAAAGGCAAAGCTCCATTCTTATTCTCCTGCATACTTATTCTTCTTCTTCTGGACAAAACTTCGGCGCGTAACTTGTCCCGCAGTTTTTGTCCTAGACCCATGAACGAGGTGTCAAATCGACCGGCTCATTGAGGAGAGGTGTGCTATGACTTTTATAAGCGATCGGACCAACGATGTTCGCACAGCGGACGAAAAAGCGGCCAAAAAAGTCCCATTGACTTACATTGAAAAATTCAAATTCACGAACATTCCGTCTCTCTCAACTGTCACTTTCTCACACACACTCACACATGCAGGCCCTTAAAAGCCTTTCTCTCTCAGACACAGACACTCATTTTCTTCCACTTTTATTTCTGCGCGCTACTCCTCCCGCAGCGTTTGTCCTAGACCCATGAATGAGGTGTCAAATCGACCGGCTCATTGAGGAGATATGTGTTATGATTTTTATAAGCGATCGGACCAACGATGTTCGCACAGGGGGGCGAAAAAGCGGCCAAAAATCCCATAGACTTTGCATTGCGACAAACTTTGACGAGTCATTGTTCCGAGCGAGAATTTCGTAGAAACATGTGGGTTACCACGTTTGAAGAGGCTGGCAAGCTCTGTCAGCCCATACCTCAATATGGGGTGTAAGTTGTACCCCTGGGGCGCAAGAGCTGGGATTTTGTATTGAACATAACTCTGGATTACAGTGTCATAGAGACAAGGGGGTGGGCTCATTTTACTCAGGCAACCAATCAGTCTCTCCGGATCATTGTGAAGCTATCAAGCCACGCCCTAGCAACCATATAGAGCACCTTAGTAACATGCTCCATAGACTTCCATTGAAAAAGATCAAAGGAATATCTTTGGATAGGAGTGTCGTACAAACATGAGGGTGGGCTCATTTGACTCGAGGCAGCAAACTGCCAATCACAAATCACCTTAAAGACATCATAGCCACGCCTTAGCGACCATTTAGAGCACCCTAGCAACCCAAAGCATAGGCAGATATCTTCAAATCTGAATATCATAGAGGCATGAATGAATGAGATGTCAAATCGACCGGCTTATTGAGGAGAGGTGTGCTATGACTTTTCTAAGCGATCGGGTGTACGATGTTCGCACAGTGTACGACAAATCAGCTGAAAAAAGTCCCATAGACTTAACATTCAGACAAAATCAGTGAGATCTTATCTTTGGATCAGAAGGTCATAGAGACTTGGGGCTCGGCTCTTTTAACTCGGCCTATCAAGCAGCCGATAAGTAGTGACATAACTTCATAGCCACGCCCTAGCAACCAATTACAGCACCCTAGCAACCGAGTAGCGAATTTTGCCACTGCAAGCACCATTCACATTTTCTTCAGGAAATGTACATTCTAGTTCTTCTTCTTCTGGACACAATTTCTGCGCGCTACTCCTCCCGCAGTTTTTGTCATAGACCCATGAATGAGGTGTCAAATCGACCGGCTCATTGAGGAGAGGTGTGCTATGACTTTTATAAGCGATCGGGTGTATGATGTTCGTCCGGCGGGCGAAAAAGTAGCGAAAAAATCCCATAGACTTTGCATTGGGACAAACTTTGACGAGTAATAGCTCCTAACGAGAATTTCATAGAAACATGTGGGTTACCACGTTTGAAGAGCCTGATAGGCTCTCTCAGACCATACCTCAAAATGGGGTGTAAGTTGTACCCCTGGGGCGCAAGAGCTGCCCAAAGTTGCCCCATAGACATACTATGGTGAAGCCGTGCCCATGAACCAGGAAGTACTGTGTTTTTCCTACTATGGGAAATTACATAGGGATTTTGTATTGAACATAACTCTGGATCACAATGTCATAGAGACAAGGGGGTGGGCTCATTTTACTCAGGCAACCAATCAGTCTCTCAGGATCATTGTGAAGCTATCGAGCCACGCCCTAGCAACCATATAGAGCACCATAGCAACAAGTTCCATAGACTTCCATTGAAAAAGATCAAAGGAATATCTTTGGATAGGAGTGTCATAGAAACATGAGGGTGGGCTCATTTGACTCGGGGCAGCAAACGGCCAATCACGAATCACCTTCAAGATATCATAGCCACGCCCTAGCAACTATTTAGAGCACCCTAGCAACTCAAAGCATAGAGGGGATATCTTCAAATCTGAACATCATAGAGGAATGGGGGTTGGTTTATATCATTCATACTGGCAAGCAGCCTTTGGTTTATCATTACTGGCAGCTGCCAAGCCACTCCCTAGCAACCAAACAGAGTACCCTAGCAACCGTTTTGCAAGATCTATATCTCTGCATCAGAACATCGTAGAGACATGGGTGTTGGTTTATATTGTCAAGCAGCCTTTGGAGTATCATCATTGGTAGCTACCAAGCCACTCCCTAGCAACCAAACAGAGTACCCTAGCAACCGTTTTGAAACACCTATATTTCTGCATCAGAACATTATAGAGACATGGCGGTTGGCTCTTTTGACTCATGCTAGCAAACTGGACTTCCACCATGCTACACATGCTAGCAGTGAATAGCTACATGCTAATAGTGATTAGCTTAAGGTTTAAACATGACACAAACTAGTAAAAATGTGTTAGAATAATGCTAGTGGCATGTTAATTGTGTTAGCATGATGCTAGTAGCATGCTAATCATGTTAGCATCATGTTAGCAAACATGCTAATCATGTTAGCATCTTGTTAAATACATGCTAACAACATGGTAATCATGCTAGCATCATGCTTTAGCATTATGCTAATGATGTTAACATGTTGCTAACATTATGCTAACATGATTAGCATCTTGTTAAAATCATGATAACAACATGGTAATCATGCTAAGCATCATGCTTAGCATAATGCTAATCATGTTAGCATGTTTGCTAAGATTATGCTAACATGATTAGCATCTTGTTTAAAACATGCAGCAGCATGCTAAGGGTGTTAACATCATGCTTAGCAACATGCTAATCATGTTAGCATGTTGCTAACATAATGTTAACATGATTAACATTTGGTTAAAATAATGCTAGCAACATGGTAATCATGCTAAGCATCATGCAAAGATTATGCTAATCATGTTAGCATGTTGCTACTATTATGCTAACATGACTAGCATTTTGTTTAAAAAATGCTAAGCAGCATGCTTAGGGTGTTAGCATCATGCCAAGCAACATGCTAATCATGTTAGCATCTTGTTAAAAACATGCTAAGTAAAATGGTAATCATGCTAGCATCATGTTACCATTATGCTAATCATGTTAGCATGTTGCTAAGCATTATGCTAACATGATTAGCATCTTGTTAAAATCATGGTAGCAACATGGTAATCATGCTTTAGCATCATGCTTAGCATTATGCTAATCATGTTAGCATGTTTTGCTAGCATTATGCTAACATGATTAGAATCTTGCTAAAAACATGCTTTGGCATCATGCTATGGGTGTTAGCATCATGCCAAGAACATGCTAATCTGTTAGCATCTTGCTAAAAACATCCTAGCAGGACGGTAATTATGTTAGCATCATGCTAATCAAGAGTGCTGAGTTTTGCCACTGCAAGCACCATTCACATTTTCTTCAGGAAATGTACATTCTAGTATTGTAATTACTATTCACCTGAACAAAACTTTGGCGCGCAACTCGTCCCGCACCATTTGTCGTAGACCCACGAATGAGGTGTCAAATCGACCGGCTTATTGAGGAGAGGTGTGCTATGACTTTTCTAAGCGATCGGGTGTACGATGTTCGCACAGCGTACGAAAAAACGGCTGAAAAAACTCCCATAGACTTAACATGGGGGCCAAATCTGTGAGATCATATCTTTGGTTTAGAAGGTCATAGAGACTTGGGGCTGGGCTCTTTTGACTCGGCCTATCAAGCTGCCAATAAGTAGTGACTTCATGGCCACACCCTAGCAACCAATTACAGCACCCTAGCAACCGGGTGCCGAATTTTGCCACTGCAAGCACCATTCACATTTTCTTCAGGAAATGTACATTCTAGTTAATGGTGCTTGCCAAAGGCAAAGCTCCATTCTTATTATTGCTCATACTTATTATTATAATTATTTTTCTGGACAAAAGTTTGGCGCGCTACTCCTCCCACAGTTTTTGTCCTAGACCAATGAATCAGGTGTCAAATCGACTGGCTTATTGAGGAGACCTGTGCTATGACTTTTATAAGCGATCGGGTGTACGATGTTCGTCCAGCGGGCGAAAAAGTAGCGAAAAAAATCCCATAGACTTTGCATTGCGACAAATTTTGACGAGTTATTGCTCCGAGCGAGAATTTCGTAGAAACATGTGGGTTACCACGTTTGAAGAGGCTGGCAAGCTCTGTCAGACCATACCTCAAAATTGGGTGTAAGTTGTACCCCTGGGGCGCAAGAGCTGCCCAAAGTTGCCCCATAGACATACTATGGTGAAGCCGTGCCCATGAACCAGGAAGTACTGTGTTTTTCCTACTATGGGAAATTACATAGGGATTTTGTATTGAACATAACTCTGGATCACAATGTCTTAGAGACAAGGGGGTGGGCTCATTTTACTCAGGCAACCAATCAGTCTCTCAGGATCATTGTGAAGCTATCAAGCCACGCCCTAGCAACCATATAGAGCACCATAGCAACAAGTTCCATAGACTTCCATTGAAAAAGATCAAATGAATATCTTTGGATAGGAGTGTCATAGAAACATGAGGGTGGGCTCATTTGACTCGGGGCAGCAAACGGCCAATCACGAATCACCTTCAACACTTCATAGCCACGCCCTAGCAACCATTTAGAGCACCCTAGCAACCCAAAGCATAGAGGGATATCTTCAAATCTGAATATCATACAGGCATGGGGGTTGGTTTATATCATTCATACTGGCAAGCAGCCTTTGGTTTATCATTACTGGCAGCTGCCAAGCCACTCCCTAGCAACCAAACAGAGTACCCTAGCAACCGTTTAGCAAGATCTATATCTCTGCATCAGAACATCATAAAGACATGGGGGTTGGTTTATATTGTCAAGCAGCTTTTGGAATATCATCATTGGTAGCTGCTAAGCCACTCCCTAGCAACCAAACAGAGTACCCTAGCAACCGTTTAACAAGATCTATATCTCTGCATCAGAGCATCATAGAGACATGGCGGTTGGATCTTTTGACTCATGCTAGCAAACTGGACTTCAAACATGCTTCACATGCTAGCAGTGAATAGCTACATGCTAATAGTGATTAGCTTAGGGTTTAAACATGACACAAACTAGTAAAAATGTGTTAGCATCATGCTGGTAACATGCTAATTGTGTTAGCATCATGCTAGTAGCATGCTAAGCATGTTAGCATTATTCTGCAAACATGCTAATCATGTTAACATCTTGTTAAAAACATGCTTAGCAACATGGTAATCATGCTAGCTTTATGCTAATCATGTTAGCATGTTGCTAGCATTATGCTAACATGATTAGCATCTTGTTAAAATCATGCTATCAACATGGTAATCATCTTTAGCATAATGCTAGCATTATGCTAATCATGTTAGCATGTTGCTAGCATAATGCTAACATGATTAGCATCTTGTTAAAATAATGCTAGCAACATGGTAATCATGCTAGCATCATGTTAGCATTATGCTAATCATGTTAGCATTTTGTTTAAAACATGTTAGCAGCATGGTAAGGGTGTTAGCATCATGCTAGCAACATGCTAATCATGTTAGCATCTTGTTAAAAACATACTAGCAGGACGGTAATTATGTTAGCATAGTTTTGCCACTGCAAGCACCATTCACATTTTCTTCAGGAAATGTACATTCTAGTATTGTAATTACTATTCACCTGAACAAAACTTTGGCACGTAACTCGTCCTGCACCGTTTGTCGTAGACCCACAAATGAGGTGTCAAATCGACCGGCTCATTGAGGAGAGGTGTGCTATGACTTTTATAAGCGATCGAGTTTACGATGTTCGTTCTGCGGGCGAAAAAGTAGCGAAAAAAATCCCATAGACTTTGCATTGTGACAAACTTTGACGAGTCATAGCTCCTAACGAGAATTTCGTAGAAACATGTGGGTCACCACGATTGAAGGGGCTGACAGGCTCTGTCAGACCATAGCTCAAAATGGGGTGTAAGTTGTACCCCTGGGGCACAAGAGCTGCCCAAAGTTGCCCCATAGACATACTATGGTGAAGCCGTGCCCATGAACCAGGAAGTAGTGTGTTTTTCCTACTATGGGAAATTACATAGGGATTTTGTATTGAACATAGCTCTGGAACACAATGACATAGAGACAAGGGGGTGGGCTCATTTCACTCAGGTGACCAATCAGTCTCTCAGGATCATTAAGAAGCTATCAAGCCACGCCCTAGCAACCATATAGAGCACCATAGCAACAAGTTCCATAGACTTCCATTGAAAAAGATCAAAGGAATATCTTTGGATAGGAGTGTCGTACATGAGGGTGGGCTCATTTGACTCAAGGCAGCAAACGGCCAATCACGAATCACCTTAAAGACATCATAGCCACGCCTTAGCAACCATTTAGAGCACCCTAGCAACCCAAAGCATAGGCAGATATCTTCAAATCTGAATATCATAGAGGCATGGGGGTTGGTTTATATCATTCATACTGGCAAGCAGCCTTTGGTTTATCATTACTGGCCGCTGCCAAGCCACTCCCTAGCAACCAAACAGAGTACCCTAGCAACCGTTTTTCAAGATGTATATCTCTGCATCAGAACATCGTACAGACATGGGGGTTGGTTTATATTGTCAAGCAGCCTTTGGAGTATCATCATTGGTAGCTGCCAAGCCACTCCTTAGCAACCAAACAGAGTACCCTAGCAACTGTTTAGCAAGACCTATATCTCTGCATCAGAGCATCATAGAGACATGGCAGTTGGCTCTTTTGACTCATGCTAGCAATCTGGACTTCCAACATGATACACATGCTAGCAGTGAATTGCTACATGCTAATAGTGATTAGCTTAGGGTTTAAACATGACACAAACTAGTGAAAATGTGTTAGCATGATGATAGTAGCATGCTAATCATGTTAGCAAACATGCTAATCATGTTAGCATGTTGTTAACATTATGCTAACATGGTTAGCATTTTGCTAAAAACATGTTAACAGTATGCTACGGGTGTTAACATCATGGTGGCAAAATGCTAATCATGTTAGCATGTTGCTAGCATTATGCTAACATGATTAGCATCTTGGTAAACACATCCTAGCAATATGCTAAGGGTGTTAGCATCATGCTACCATCATGCTAATCAAGAGTGCCGAGTTTTGCCACTGCAAGCACCATTCACATTTTCTTCAGGAAATGTACATTCTAGTTAATGGTGCTTGCCAAAGGCAAAGCTCCATTCTTATTCTGCTGCATACTTATTATTATTAATGGTGCTTGCCATAGGCAAAGCTCCATTCTTATTATTGCTCATACTTATTATTATAATTATTTTTCTGGACAAAAGTTTGGCGCGCTACTCCTCCCACAGTTTTTGTCCTAGACCAATGAATCAGGTGTCAAATCGACCGGCTTATTGAGGAGACCTGTGCTATGACTTTTATAAGCGATCGGGTGTACGATGTTCGTCCAGCGGGCGAAAAAGTAGCGAAAAAAATCCCATAGACTTTGCATTGCGACAAATTTTGACGAGTTATTGCTCCGAGTGAGAATTTCGTAGAAACATGTGGGTTACCACGTTTGAAGAGGCTAGCAAGCTCTGTCAGGCCATACCTCAAAACTGGGTGTAAGTTGTACCCCTGGGGCGCAAGAGCTGCCCAAAGTTGCCCCATAGACATACTATGGTGAAGCCGTGCCCATGAACCAGGAAGTACTGTGTTTTTCCTACTATGGGAAATTACATAGGGATTTTGTATTGAACATAACTCTGGATCACAATGTCTTAGAGACAAGGGGGTGGGCTCATTTTACTCAGGCAACCAATCAGTCTCTCAGGATCATTGTGAAGCTATCAAGCCACGCCCTAGCAACCATATAGAGCACCATAGCAACAAGTTCCATAGACTTCCATTGAAAAAGATCAAATGAATATCTTTGGATAGGAGTGTCATAGAAACATGAGGGTGGGCTAATTTGACTCGGGGCAGCAAACGGCCAATCACGAATCACCTTCAACACTTCATAGCCACGCCCTAGCAACCATTTAGAGCACCCTAGCAACCCAAAGCATAGAGGGGATATCTTCAAATCTGAATATCATACAGGCATGGGGGTTGGTTTATATCATTCATACTGGCAAGCAGCCTTTGATGTATCATCATTGGCAGCTGCCAAGCCACTCCCTAGCAACCAAACAGAGTACCCTAGCAACCGTTTTTCAAGATGTATATCTCTGCATCAGAACATCGTACAGACATGGGGGTTGGTTTATATTGTCAAGCAGCCTTTGGAGTATCATCATTGGCAGCTGCCAAGCCACTCCCTAGCAACCAAACAGAGTACCCTAGCAACTGTTTAGCAAGACCTATATCTCTGCATCAGAGCATCATAGAGACATGGCGGTTGGCTCTTTTGACTCATGCTAGCAATCTGGACTTCCAACATGATACACATGCTAGCAGTGAATAGCTACATGCTAATAGTGATTAGCTTAGGGTTTAAACATGACACAAACTAGTGAAAATGTGTTAGCATGATGATAGTAGCATGCTAATCATGTTAGCAAACATGCTAATCATGTTAGCATGTTGTTAACATTATGCTAACATGGTTAGCATCTTGCTAAAAACATGTTAACAGTATGCTACGGGTGTTAACATCATGGTGGCAACATGCTAATCATGTTAGCATGTTGCTAGCATTATGCTAACATGATTAGCATCTTGGTAAACACATCCTAGCAATATGCTAAGGGTGTTAGCATCATGCTACCATCATGCTAATCAAGAGTGCCGAGTTTTGCCACTGCAAGCACCATTCACATTTTCTTCAGGAAATGTACATTCTAGTATTGTAATTACTATTCACCTAGACAAAACTTTGGCGCGTAACTCGTCCCGCACCGTTTGTCGTAGACCCACATATGAGGTGTCAAATCGACCGGCTTATTGAGGAGAGGTGTGCTATGACTTTTCTAAGCGATCGGGTGTACGATGTTCGCACAGCGTACGAAAAAACGGCTGAAAAAACTCCCATAGACTTAACATTGGGTCAAAATCTGTGAGATCATATCTTTGGATCAGAAGGTCATAGAGACTTGGGGCTGGGCTCTTTTGATTCGGCCAGCCAATAAGTAGTGGCACAGCAACTTCATAGCCACGCCCTAGCAACCAATTACAGCACCCTAGCAACCGGTGCCGATTTTTGCCACTGCAAGCACCATTCACATTTTCTTCAGGAAATGTACATTCTAGTATTGTAATTACTATTCACCTAGACAAAACTTTGGCGCGTAACTCGTCCAGCACCGTTTGTCGTAGACCCACGAATGAGGTGTCAAATCGACCGGCTTATTGAGGAGAGGTGTGCTATGACTTTTCTAAGCGATCGGGTGTACGATGTTCGCACAGCGTACGAAAAAACGGCTGAAAAAACTCCCATAGACTTAACATGGGGGCCAAATCTGTGAGATCATATCTTTGGTTTACATGGTCATAGAGACTTGGGGCTGGGCTCTTTTGGCTCGGCCTATCAAGCCGCCAATAAGTAGTGACTTTATGGCCACGCCCTAGCAACCAATTACAGCACCCTAGCAACCGGGTGCCGAATTTTGCCACTGCAAGCACCATTCACATTTTCTTCAGGAAATGTACATTCTAGTTCTGCTTCTTCTTCTTCTTCTTCTTCTTCTGGACAAAATTTCGGCGCGTAACTAGTCTCGCAGCTTTTGTCCTAGACCCACGAATGAGGTGTCAAATCGTGCGGATTATTCGGGAATGGTGTGCTATGACTTTTATAAGCGATCGGGTGTACGATGTTCGTCCGGCGGGTTAAAAATCGGGCGAAAAATCCCATAGACTTAACATTGCGACGAACTTTGACGAGTCATAGCTCCTAACGAGAATTTCGTAGAAACATGTGGGTCACCACGATTGAAGGGGCTGACAGGTTCTGTCAGACCATACCTCAAAATGGGGTGTAAGTTGTACCCCTGGGGCACAAGAGCTGCCCAAAGTTGCCCCATAGACATACTATGGTGAAGCCGTGCCCATGAAATGGTGTGTTTTTCCTACTATGGGAAATTACATAGGGATTTTGTATTGAACATAACTCTGGATCACAATGTCATAGAGACAAGGGGGTGGGCTCATTTCACTCAGGCAGCCAATCAGTCTCTCAGGATCATTGTGAAGCTATCAAGCCACGCCCTAGCAACCATATAGAGCACCATAGCAACAAGATCCATAGACTTCCATTCAAAAAGATCAAATGAATATCTTTGGATAGGAGTGTCATACAAACATGAGGGTGGGCTCATTTGACTCGAGGCAGCAAACCGCCAATCAAAAATCACCTTAAAGACATCTTAGCCACGCCTTAGCAACCATTTAGAGCACCCTAGCAACACAAAGCAAAGAGGGATATCTTCAAATCTGAATATCATGCAAGCATGGGGGTTGGTTTAAATCATTCATACTGGCAAGCAGCCTTTGGTGTATCATCATTGGCAGCTGCCAAGCCACTCCCTAGCAACCAAACAGAGTACCCTAGCAACCGTTTTTCAAGATGTATATCTCTGCATCAGAACATCGTAAAGACATGGGGGTTGGTTTATATTGTCAAGCAGCCTTTGGAGTATCATCATTGGTAGCTGCCAAGCCACTCCTTAGCAACCAAACAGAGTACCCTAGCAACCGTTTAGCAAGATCTATATCTCTGCATCAGAGCATCATAGAGACATGGCGGTTGGTTTATATTGTCAAGCAGCCTTTGGAGTATCATCATTGGTAGCTGCCAGGCCACTCCCTAGCAACCAACCAGATTACCCTAGCAACCGTTTTTCAAGATCCATATCTCTGCATCAGAACATCATAAAGACATGGGGGTTGGTTTATGTTGTCAAGCAGCCTTTGGAGTATCATCATTGGCAACTGCCAAGCCACTCCCTAGCAACCAAACAGAGTACCCTAGCAACCATTTAGCGATGCCTATATCTCTGCATCAGAACATTGTAGAGACATGGGGGTTGGCTTTTTTGACTCATGCTAGCAAACTGTACTTGCAACATGCTACACATGCTAGCAGTTAATAGCTACATGCTAATAGTGATTAGCTAAGTGCTAAAGTGGGATGAGAACATGCTAAGAACTCTATAGAAACTCCATAGTAACTATCTGTGCCAACTACCAACCACCTAGTAACACCATAGCATCCACCCAGGTTACCATAGCAACCGCCCAGAACACCCTAGCAACCGCCTAGCAACACCATAGTGACCACTCCAGGTACCTTAACAACTGCCTAGCAACACCTTAGCAACCACCCCAAGTACCTTAGCAACTGCCTAGCAACCACCCTGGTTACCATAGCAACCGCCTAGCAACCACCCAGAACACCATAGCAACCGCCTAGCAACGCCTTAGCAACCACCCCAAGTACCTTAGCAACTGCCTAGCAACACCCTAGCAACCACCCTGGTTACCATAGAAACCGCCTAGCAACCGCCTAGCAACCGCCTAGCAACCACCCAGAACACCCTAGCAACCGCCTAGCAACACCTTAGCAACCACCCCAAGTACCTTAGCAACTGCCTAGCAACACCCTAGCAACCACCCTGGTTACCATAGCAACCACATAGCAACCACCCAGAACACCATAGCAACCGCCTAGCAACGCCTTAGCAACCACCCCAAGTACCTTAGCAACTGCCTAGCAACACCCTAGCAACCACCCTGGTTACCATAGCAACCGCCTAGCAACCGCCTAGCAACCACCCAGAACATCCTAGCAACCGCCTAGCAACACCTTAGCAACCACCCCAAGTACCTTAGCAACCGCCTAGCAACCACCCAGGTTACCATAGCAACCGCCTAGCAACCACCCAGAACACCCTAGCAACCACCCAGGTTACCATAGCAACCGCCTAGCAACCACCCAGAACACCCTAGCAACCGCCTATCAACACCTTAGCAACCACCCAGGTTACCATAGCAATCGCCTAGCAACCACCCAGAACACCCTAGCAACCGTTTAGCAACACCTTAGCAACCACCCCAAGTACCTTAGCAACTGCCTAGCAACACCCTAGCAACCACCCAGGTTACATAGCAACCGCCTAGCAACCACCCAGAACACCCTAGCAACCACCCAGGTTACCATAGCAATCGCCTAGCAACCACCCAGAACACCCTAGCAACCGTTTAGCAACACCTTAGCAACCACCCCAAGTACCTTAGCAACTGCCTAGCAACACCCTAGCAACCACCCAGGTTACATAGCAACCGCCTAGCAACCACCCAGAACACCCTAGCAACCGCCTAGCAACCGAGTGGCGATTTTGTCACTGCAAGCACCATTCACATTTTCTTCAGGAAATGTACATTCTAGTTATTATTATTATTCTTCCACTTTTTTTTCTGCGCGCTACTCCTCCCGCAGCTTTTGTCCTAGACCCATGAATGAGGTGTCAAATCGACCGGCTCATTGAGGAGAGGTGTGCTATGACTTTTATAAGCGATCGGGTGTACGATGTTCGTCCGGCGGGCGAAAAAGTAGCGAAAAAAATCCCATAGACTTTGCATTGGGACAAACTTTGACGAGTCATAGCTCCTAACGAGAATTTCATAGAAACATGTGGGTTACCACGTTTGAAGAGCCTGATAGGTTCTCTCAGACCATACCTCAAAATGGGGTGTAAGTTGTACCCCTGGGGCGCAAGAGCTGCCCAAAGTTGCCCCATAGACATACTATGGGGAAGCCGTGCCCATGAACCAGGAAGTACTGTGTTTTTCCTACTATGGGAAATTACATAGGGATTTTGTATTGAACATAACTCTGGATCACAATGTCATAGAGACAAGGGGGTGGGCTCATATTACTCAGGCAACCAATCAGTCTCTCAGGATCATTGTGAAGCTATCAAGCCACGCCCTAGCAACCATATAGAGCACCATAGCAACAAGTTCCATAGACTTCCATTGAAAAAGATCAAAGGAATATCTTTGGATAGGAGTGTCATAGAAACATGAGGGTGGGCTCATTTGACTCGGGGCAGCAAACGGCCAATCACGAATCACTTTCAAGACATCATAGCCACGCCCTAGCAACCATTCAGAGCACCCTAGCAACCCAAAGCATAGAGGGGATATCTTCAAATCAGAACATCGTAAAGACATGGGGGTTGGTTTATATTGTCAAGCAGCCTTTGGAGTATCATCATTGGCAACTGCCAAGCCACTCCCTAGCAACCAAACAGAGTACCCTAGCAACCATTTAGCGATGCCTTTATCTCTGCATCAGAACATCGTAGAGACATGGGGGTTGGCTTTTTTGACTCATGCTAGTAAACTGTACTTGCAACATGCTACACATGCTAGCAGTTAATAGCTACATGCTAAAGTGGGCTGAGAACATGCTAAGAACTCTATAGAAACTCCATAGTAACCATCTGTGCCAACTACCAACCACCTAGTAACACCATAGCAACCACCCTGGTTACCATAGCAACCACCTAGCAACACAGTAGTGACCACTCCAGGTACCTTAACAACTGCCTAGCAACAACTTGGCAACCACCCAGGTTACCATAGCAACCGCCTAGCAACCACCCAGAACACCCTAGCAACCGCCTAGCAACACCTTATCAACCACCCCAAGTACCTTAGCAACTGCCTAGCAACACCCTAACAACCACCCTGGTTACCATAGCAACTGCATAGCAACACCTTAGCAACCACCCCAAGTACCTTAGCAACTGCCTAGCAACACCCTAGCAACCACCCAGGTTACCATAGCAACCGCCTAGCAACCACCCAGATCACCCTAGCAACACCTTAGCAACCACCTCAAGTACCTTAGCAACCGCATAGTAACCACCTAGCAACCACCCAGAACACCCTAGCAACCACCTAGCAACACCTTAGCAACCACCCCAAGTACCTTAGCAACTCCCTAGCAACCACCCAGGTTACCATAGCAACCACCTAGCAACCGCCCAGAACACCCTAGCAACCGCCTAGCAACACCTTAGCAACCACCCCAAGTACCTTAGCAACTGCCTAGCAACCACCCAGGTTACCATAGCAACCGCCCGGAACACCCTATCAACCACCTAGCAACACCTTAGCAACCACGCCAAGTACCTTAGCAACCGCCTAGCAAC
Organism: Chanodichthys erythropterus; assembly: GCF_024489055.1. Lineage (NCBI taxonomy): Eukaryota > Metazoa > Chordata > Actinopteri > Cypriniformes > Xenocyprididae > Chanodichthys > Chanodichthys erythropterus. The sequence continues at coordinate 29,016,177 of NC_090224.1, read as the reverse complement.
CGAGTGGCGATTTTGCCACTGCAAGCACCATTCACATTTTCTTCAGGAAATGTACATTCTAGTTCCACTTGCTATTCTGTATAGTTTACTAACCTTCACAGAGCAAGAAAAGTTAGTCCAAGGTGGTGTGATTAGGTGGAGGAACAAAAACCTAAATTCAATCTGTTCATCATTTAAAGGGATCAAGTCTCTTCAGAAAATTTGGACTAAACCACTCAATTCATATGTATTAGTTTTACAATCTCTATATGAACTTTTTGAAGCGTCAAAGTGTTAGTTGCGTCAAAGGAGAGTGCAGAAGTTGCTTCATTTGTGTTCCAAAGATGAACAAAAGTCTTATGGGTTTGGAACAACACAAGGTTGAGTAAATGACAATTTTCATTTGTGGGTGAACTAACCCTTTAAAGCAAAAACAAAGGAAGGAGGAATAAAATCTATATAAACTCAATCAATCACATCAACTAATAGACTAGTTGGATGTTAGACTAGTTAACTATCCTGGGGCCAGTTGCATAAACTTAGTCACTACATTAAGACTGTGTCTTAAGAACTTGTTTGACCAACTTGCAGTTAACCAAGAAAATTAGGGCCACTCTTCAAGAAAAACACTAGTGTCTTAACTTTTAAGACTAGTCTAAGTGGTTTATGCAACCGGCCCCTGTGATGTTTTACATGTTGGTCAGATGGTCTCTTTCTAAGTGGGCGGCACTGTGGGCATTATGAATCAGACAATTATGTTGATAATCAAAGGTCTAGCAATACAAGACTACTTATTGTGTGTATGTGTGTGCCTGTATGTGTTACCTGTTGCACTGCTTTTTCGAAACTTAACAGCAGCGAGACTGATCATGTTCATGCCATACAGGTTGTAATCGATAAATAGCTGCAGCAGGAAGGGAATATGTGCTTCATGGGGCTGAAAACTCTTATTCATTACAGCTCCACCCTGCAGCAGTTCACTCACCCTACAAAGAGAAAACATGCATTCAATTAGTAACACCAAACATATGCTATATCCTCCACAAACACGCATGTTGGGTTTCCATGTTTTATGAGGACCTTCCCTGACAATGATTTTTATACTGTACAAACTGTATATTCCATTCACTAACCCTAAACCTACACATAAAAAAACTCCCCCCTTCAATTCTAGAACACACCAGATCACTAAAGGTTAGTTTGGTACTGAATTTTCATCTGAGCCTTTGTCATAAGTGATAAGCTATTTATAGTGAAGCAAAGAGTCTCATTTGAAAATCATGGACATAGAGATGTTAAAAGAACGATTGCCATGAAGAGGGCAATTTGTTATTAAATGTGTTAAAGTAAAACTCAATGAGTATAAAGAGGTCTTTAAATTAGTAATACAGACCTTGAATGATAGAAGTGACTATTTTGATGAATTTCTACTATGTCCAGTAACTTTTTGTCTGATCTTTGTCACCACCATGTGCAGGGCTGATGGCTCCGGTTACAGATGTAGCAGAACACTACACTGAATGGACAGCTGTGATAACTAAATTCAACGAGTATAGTCTGAGCACTGATATGTTGCTGCTGAGAGAATGTCTAATGATTTTAGTGAATAAATACTGCAGTCATTAACCTGTCTCCATGTTTTGAAACTATTAGGTAGTCCAATGGCTCTGGTGGCTCTTGAAAGCAACTTCCCTAAGCTCCAGAAAACACCTGATTCTGTTGAAGAAAACTGTCAGAGATTACAGGATGGGAAAGAGCGGTCACCAGTGTGCACGAGGTGATTTCTCAATGATGGGTAAGATCCTCTTTGGCCAGACAGGGGACAATCTAAGGCAGGGGGCTACCGTCGCCACTGGGCATCTACCCTGATGGGAGGTGTTTTTATGTGAGATGGGTATGAGAGTGGAGCGGATGTCTGTGAGGCCAGCAGCATCGTAAAGGCGGATGACCTGTAAGAAGGTACAGCAGTCTGCCCCAAAAATGTTCCTCTATACCACTCACCAGAAACCGCATTCCTAGGATGGCTTGTTTTCATTGTGACAAGTGTCCACAACTTGATGCAACTATGCCAGGGGACAAGACACTGAGGAAAATGATTATTGATAAAGAGCTGATGGGAATGAGCTTTCAAGAGCCGACAGACCATGAGGTGATTGTCCGTAATTTCTGGGGAGACCATAGCAAAATTTATTAACTTGATGTTGGTTGCCCTATTGGCAAGAACTGTATAAGTTTAGGATTCAGCATTATGATGAATCCCTGAATTCATGAGTGTAGGGACCCGTTCGACAGATGTTACCAAATGGCTTTATCAGCCAGAGGCATGATTGAACAAAGCTTCATTTGGTCCAAAAGATCCATTTCCTGACAGGAAAAACCTAGCTTTTACAGAAGTGATGACGTGACTTCTTTTAACAAAGGATTCTGTCTAAAGGACTTCTTTGCTCATCAGCAATAAACTAATCAGAACCCATCACGTGGGTCTGATCACATTAAATCTATTGATTCTCTCACAAAACCCTCTTGTATTATCGGACAGAACAGGAAAACACCCATCAACGGATTTAAAGACAAATCTGTCCTATCAATACCTCCCTTGTGTGACCGTGTGTGATCAATAGACAATAGACGAGGCGTGTCTAATCTCCGTGGCAACGTCTCATTGGAGGATCGCATCTGAAGGATGGAGCCAGAATTACTCCTTTAAAACTATGCTGTCCGAACAAGCTAACGTCAGTTGAGAAATATGAAATAAGGTCAGAGTCAGAAGCTGGAAGTCAGAAATCGGTCAGAAGTAGCCGAAGCACCGCTACTTTGACCACGGCGGAAAAGTCGCATGGGTCATTGAGAACTGATTGACCAGGGCTGATTTTCCATCTAACAGTCGTCGACTTGAACTACGAGCCACGCCGCTGATCAACAGCCGTCACATCCAGATTCCAAAACCCTCTGCGAAATATCTGACCAAAGTCTCCCAAGAAGAGAGCCGCTCAAGCCAGACGCTCAGATCAGAACAGCAACATCCTTCAAAGCTTCCGCGCAACCCACAGGGCTTTCCCGAGAAGACGTCACCTGAAAGACAGCCAATCCAGAACGCGGGACTCCGCTGTACACGAGTCACGGAACAACCCGATTACCTCAGCTGTCAGAGCAAACGCAGGTACAAGCAAACTTCTCTCTCTCTTGCTGGAAACTGGTGAAACTCCTTTAAACCTAAAGAATCAAGCCAAAGCTCTGCTTTTGTGATTTTCTTCCGGTTATAAGTTAAGTTAGCACTGAACTTGGGACTTTTCATAACTCATCAACTCCGCGAATGTGTGTGCATGTATGTATGTGTGTATGTGTGTGTGTGTGTTTAGCTTTAGTTTCCTGTAATCATTAGAAGTAGTCAATAAATCTTGTTTTGATTTTCACATATACGAGTTTCTTGTATTGTGTGTCAAATTACTGCCTTAAACTTAAGATCAAGTTACCTCTTGCTTATAATAATATAATAATTATAATAACAATAATCATAATAAAATATTGTTACTGTTGACCACAGAATAATATTTTATCCAGAATTGGTAAAATACTCTAACCTCAATTTTCGCTGGACGAATAATTGATGAAGTGTTAAATATTAATTCTGAATCATTTACAGTGAATCATTTACAGTTGATTCAATTCTTATTCCCTTTAACAATTAAATTGAGCTAATAAATGACGTAAGGCTAAGGTACATTACATGAGGCTGTGTTGATTTTAAACTAACATGTCTCTATCATAGTTTTCACAGGTCATTAGACATGGCAGAGGATAATTCCAAGGCATGGTGGTGGCTAAAGATGAAGACAGATTTTGCAGATTGAAGAGAAAATTAAGTGAATTTAGCATTTAACCTAAAGAAAACTTAAAAATGCTCCTAGTCTAAGTTACAATCTTGTGAGGCTGTTGAAAAGATTATTTGTGCAGTAAGAGAGAGAGACAGCTGGGGTAGAGGCAAGGATACTCTGTCATCAGCCTGCTAAAGCTTAAACAAAAAGTAATGAGATTAGACCCAAAACAACCCAGCTGACTTTTATAAAAAAAAAAAAAAATTATAATGAACATATGTTTTGAGACTGGATAAGAGATCATGTAAAAACTAAGTAAAGAAAAAATGTCAAGTTTAAATATGTTTTTAGATTTAACCCCAAAAGCAAGCCCTGAAAACAAGCAGTTCACGTGTGCCTAGTATGAGTATGAGTGAGTGTGAGGGCAACTGAACTATGTTTTGTATGTTTCAGTTTGGGGAAATATTCTGTCCTCAGAGAGTGTATGTGTCATTAACCTCTGGAATGAGTGTTTTATCATTACAGATGGGTTAAGTGAAATGACAAATTTTGACAAGCCGATAATTCTGATTGAATCTGATGAAAAGACAAGGTTAAGCCTGGTTTCTCCCAAGGTTTTTCTCTCCATTTAACACCTATTTGCCACCTGATGCCACCTGTTGGAGTTTGGGTTCTTTGCCGCTGTCACCTTTGGCTTGCTTAGTTGGGGACACTTGACATTTGACTTGACATTTGATATTCAACAGTATTCTTGACATTTATTCAACAGTGCTTTGATCTGCCTGCATTGACACTATTTTTAAGAGCTGCTGTGCAGCCAAATTATATACCAATTATCACTGTAAAGCTGCTTTGACACAATCTGCATTGTAAAAAGCGCTATATAAATAAAGGTGACTTGACTTGACTACTTTTGTCATCTTTGATGTTGATTTGAATTACTCTCTGGATTAGTATGTTTAAGTATTTATAGAAAATTGGAATTGTGAAATTGAAGATTGCCGTCCATGGGTTAAAATCACTTGTCTAAATTCAACTGGGTCTCATTTATAAAGCGTGCGCCAGTTCCCAAGCAAAGGTTGTGATCTATATAAACAAACTTGACGGGAAAATGTGCGCACCTTTAAGCAAACTTTGAGCCGTGCGTACGCACATTCTGGAGACAAAAGTGATATGAATTGGGATAGTAGATGTGCTACTTTCAATGACTTTTCCAGTGACACGCTATTTTAATAACAGCGAGGAGCGCTGGGAGCACAATAATTCCTCTTTAAACTTAACTGCAGATGTTATGACAAAATATTTTTTCGAGAATGACGATCAGTGATGCACACTTAACTGAGATATTATGTAAGACTATGTAAGGATTCGGTGGTCGAACGGTCCGTTGTCCAGTTTGAATAGGTCCAATAATATCTTACTGTACAGCCACAGCTGCAGGAGGTGTTGATGTTGTGTGAAGGATCTTCAAACATTACCATATGAAGGATATAATTTGAGGAAAGATTTGCATGTTTTCTTTTTAAAATACTTTGTCAGTGACGCGTCGAGTCAGACAATTGTATTTACACTGCAATAAATAAGTAGTCCGATCTGTTTCCACTAAAAATAGCCTATAAACTTCCTAAAAGATATGATCACCTCATCAGCAAAACTGCATAAATTTAATTTGAATTGTTTAAAACTATTAAAATACTATCTGGCCAGTGGAAATGAATGAATCAACTCTATCCTAAAACCTTTATCAAGTATTTTATACAATTTTGTTTTTATGGATATTTTGATATATTTATTCTAAAACATCAAGAGGATATTGGATGATCTTTATCAATATAATGTGTGGCACAAATGGCATTTATAGTCCATATCTAATATTTTCCAATGTCTTGTACCTTTGACGGTGTTAACCATGGTGTCACGTGGTTGGGAACGTGTATGGAAATGATATGCAGATGAGGTTATGCATAGTAAAACTAGGCGTCGTAAGCTCCATATATGGTTATTTCAGGGAGGAGACAGGGTGAAGATGCACGTACGCACAATCTTCCGCTGACTGGGATTTATAAAAGGGATTTGTGCGCAGGTTCTGGCAAATGCATGGTTTTATAAATCTGATTTTTTTTTTGTGCGTACGCAGAATCTAGCTTTTGCACGTACGTACACTTTTAGTAGGGATCCTATGCAGTTTTATAAATGAGACCCCAACTGAGGGTCTAAATTTAAACACTGTCAGTTATGTGTGCTAAATGTAAAATGTTGTAGACTTAACGGCAGAGAAACAGTGACACACTGGCAATCAATGATCCAGAGAGCCCAGTAACATTCACAGTATGAAGGACTGGTGGGAGAACAAAGGAGGATGGGAAGAAACATCATTGTTTGACTATCCTTGATCAGGTCTGTACACCATGATCTGACCTGCTGGCTCTGCCTTCAGAGACGAAACAAAAGGTCTGAATTGCAAAGGATAAGTTGTGACCATGGAATGTGAAGTGTTAGTTTCAGGGCTGCTGTCCTCTAATTATTTGACCCTCACTAAACTGATGACTGACAAAATTGTGACTATCTACACAGACGCCCATTATTGGTTCGGGGTGGTAGACTTTTGGGGTCCTGTTTGTGCTGCCCACACTAATGAAAAAAGACTGTTTCTGTAGGAAGTGCCGGAGCAGACAGAGGAGATTGTGTGTAATCTGTTATCTGAAAATAACCTTGATTCTTCTAACTCTTTACAGAGCATGTTCAGAGGCAGCGAAAGTTGGAGGAAATTTGGTTGCAGAATTAAAGACGCTGTTTAGTTTAGTGTTGATGGCAAATTTTGTTTAGAGAAACATTTCTTCAACCACTATGGTAAATTGATGGGCAATGCATCAAAAAGGGGGATGGTAAATAAATTCATATATGGCTGAAAATATGGCTGAAATTTTTTAAATTAGGTTGGAAGACCCCATTTTTGGAAATGGAAGTTGCTAAACAATGAGTGGCATCAACCGAACTGTGTGAACATGACATGTTGAACTATTGAAAAGAAATGTCTTCTATCCTGTCTGACGTTTGTGTACAGGTGAAATCAGCTCAAGGAATTCCAAAAAATGTGGGCTACAAAATAGAGCTGTTATGAAAAGATGTTATACAACTAATGGTATAATGTATATGTCTGTAAAATGAAGGATGCCATCTTTAGTTCTATGATTGGGCGATGTATCTCAATTTGTTGTTTGTATGAAAATCAGAGATGAAGAGTATAAATGTGATGTACTAATGTAAATTTGCTTTTCTTCATATTTTTTGAGAAGATATGCATTTTTACCTTAGAAAATTTGAGTTTCCGTATAATTTCCATATGATTTTACATATATGCTTCTAGTTAAATTATTTTGTTTTTCTCAGAAGTGCTTAAGTATGCATTCTTACAAGTGGAAAAACACTAAAGTGGTAAACATGTTCCTGTTATGGTAAAAGGACAGAAGCTTCAGCCTTGGAGGTTAGAGATATAAAAGTGAGGGTAAGCTTTCATTCTTGGTCTTACACTCTGCTACTTGTGAGCCTGTATGACTGTCTGACCTTTCTTGCAAAAAATAAAACTTTCGAAAGACAATTGGACGCGTTTATCTCTTATGCAGTAAGAGTCAGTTGATTTTTTGCCACAAAACATTATAATAGGCCACATTTATATAAAGCTATTAGCATTTTTTTTTTTTAATTATAACATTTGACCACAATGTGGCACTGTCTCGAAACCATTTGAGAACCTTCAGAGCATGGTGCCGATGACATATACCGAGTTTCGTAATGGTACACCAATGCATTCATATAATAGAGCATTTTATATCATAATACTGTATTGCAATTAATGGCAATTTTGTGTTTTGTTCAATTATAGCGCCACCAAGAGGCACAATCCCACCACTTTTTTAAATTGTCCTCAAAGTGAGCCCATACATGTATGTCAAATATCTCATTTAGTTTTGGAATTATAAACATTTATATGTATGAGAACATAAAAAAATTATCCATGGATGACTTTGTTTTGATTTTTTTTTTTTTTGCCACTTTCTATCAAAATTTTGACATTTGGGCATTGACATTTTGGGTCATTTCACTATTGGTTTATTACTAGTGGTGCAACGGATCACAAAACTCATGGTTCAGATCATATTACAGTTCAGCAAAAAACAAAAACGATTAAACAAACATTAAAAGACAAGTGAACAGGCGGTAATAAAATAAGAACAAATACACCAATTAAGCATAGATAAATACAATTAAAAATAAAGTAAGCTCTAACAGTATTATTCAGGTATAGAAATGTAACACTATAGTTTAAACTATATGAATTTAATAGATTAATCTTTGTTAAAGCTATGTTTTGTTGTTTGATTAACATTGAGATGCAGGTATTTATAGGCTGCTGTCACTTTAAGATCTAATGCACGAATGCAATATGATACACATCTGATTGCTTTGTCAACTTTTCATATTCACTTAAGACATAAGCGATATTTACACGAGAATACTTGGCGAGGTACACTGCCGTCCAAAAGTTTGGAAACACCCCTGGCAAAGTGTGGTTTTGGACGATATCAGCATAAATCCTTATTTTTTGGTGCAAATACAATACAGTAACTTGACATTATCATTGAAAACCAGCAATGATCATTTTCACTTTGGCATAATGGCTATATATATATATATTATATATATATATATTATATATATATATATATATATATATATATATATATATATATATATATATATATATATATATATATATATATATATATATATATATATATATATATATATATATATATATATATATATATATATATATATATATATATATATATATATTTATAATATATATAATATATTTATAATATATATAATATATATATATATATGTCAGACATGCCCCTTTGCCAGCTGTGATGCCTGATTACTGGTTTAAACTTGGCCCAGGTTTGTAAAAGTTTTTTTGGGTCAGCACACCTTAATAGCTTCAACAATTGATTGGCCATTAAGTTTAGAATACAATGAACCAATAAGAACCCAGTTTAGGACAGATAGCTGCTAATGGTGGATATTTTGATGAATCGAAAATTTAAGTTTATTTCTATGTATAAACCATTTATATAATAAAATATGTTTTTGTAGTTTGCGTTGTCCCTTATCAGTGCAAAATTAAATAAATTAAAAAGGATTCATACCAATATTGTCAAAAACCCCACTTTTCTAGGGCATTTCCAAACTTTTGGAGGGCAGTGTATTTTGACAGTTTGTGTCCTTTCAAGTGCAAAGAGATGCAAAAGAGGAATCAATTCAGTGTTCGCATGCTGTCTGAAATGCGTCTCTCTGAGAGATCCAAATTGAGTTACCGAATTAAACTTAGTTAATTAAACACAGTTAATCCCACGAATCACATGCCTGACAAACCGTGGGGCCTGGGATCAGTACCAATCATCAACTACGATCTGTTACACCCCTAATTATTACTTGTAACGTTACTTACATTTTTAAGACATATTTGATGCTATATTTAGTTAAAATGGCTTGACTATGTATGTTTCAATTTATTATTAATTTGTAATTATTTTAAAAAGTATTTTATAATTATTGCTTTTCACTTTTAGAGTGCTGCAGGGATGATGTATTTTTGTAAGCCAAAACCAGGAAATGAGTTAGCATTTTAAAACTTCTTGTGAATTTATTTAAAGCTTTTCCTTGTCCTGAAAATGCAGTGGTTACATGACTCAAGCCATTTTCTTCATTTAGTCAAGCAAGTCTCAATTTCTAAAATTTGATTTGACAAACTTAAGATCCAATTCCTCAAGACTTGACTTGAAGTATGACTGCAGGCCTCGACAACGAGCATTTACATGGCCGATTACGTTTAAGCCGACGATGCATGTGGTCAAGTAAACCTTTTACATTTTCCTTTAACATAGTAAATGTCATAAATGGCTTAAGCATAAACCAGCAAGATTTTTGCCTCTTACCCTGATTTGCTTTCTGTGGGCTTATTGAAGTGTGCATGTGTGATATGTGACAGGAAAGCATCCATACAGCATATCGTAAACTCTGACTCTTTCTTGATTTAAGAAATTATAAAAATGTGTTCTCATCTCGTGGAGCCAAAGTAGAAGTGGTACAGTCAAAAAGCTGCATCTGTAACTGCATGAGTGGAAAATATGAGTCTGTAAGTTTTCCGCTGACATGTTAGAATACTCTTTGGTTTTTAATGATTTAATGATTTCACAAATCGACATAAATGGAACAGCACAGGCCAGATACACAAATTAATGTTTTGACTATCGGGAAATAACCTGATTTATTAATAAAATCTTGTAAACGTGGTTTACTTGTGTTGCCTGTTAATTGGTTTTCATCTAAACTGGGACAATTGGTTATTTCAATAAGCTCATTTTTGGAAGTTATCAGCAAAACACTGTGCATGTAAACATGCTCATTGCAGTGCCGGCGCCAGTGGAGCACTGAAGATGGGGCATCTGAAGAAACGAAAGGTGCTAATGACGTAAAACAAAGTATCCCCCACTAGAAAAAGAGGGAATTTTAATGGGCAAGTTCATTTCTGTCACTTCCCTGTAGGTGATATTTCATAGAAATTATACTCAGCAAAAAAAAGAAATGTACCCTTTTCAGCATACTGTTTTTAAAAGATAATTTTGTAAAATCCAAATAAAGTTTACAGATTCTTATTTGTAAAGGGTTTAAACAATGTCTTTTATGCATGTTCAATGAACCATAAACAATTATTGCACTTGGACTGTGGAACAGTCCTTAAAAGGGATTACAGATAGAAGACAATTAAGGTCTTAAGTTACAATTTGGGATACTAAAAAGACCTTTCTACCTAATCTGAAAAACATCAGGAGAAAGATGCCCAGGGTTTCTGATCCCCAGTGGGAATATGCCATAGTCCTGCTACAGGAGGCATGAAGACTGCAGATGTGGACAGAGCAATAAACTAAAATGTATTATAATTTTTTATTATTAAAATTAATATTAATAATAATAATAATGAGGGCTGTCAAAATAACGCGTTAATTTCGATTAATTAATCTGAGAAAAAAAAACGCGTAAAAAAAAAAAAACGCAAATTAATCCATTCCGTATTGACCTTTGAACCTAGAGCCGTTCTAGCCACCATTCGACTGTAAAATGAAGGAGGGAGACGACTGCTGTGCTGACGGACAGAACGAGCAGAGAGCTCCTCCCTCGTGCGCGCGAGCTCTCTCTGTCTTCAAAGTAAGCACCGTCTTTGCACTCTCTCTACCTCACACATAATAATCTAAATCAACTGACACAATGCTAAAAGTTCGTAAGACCGAATCCATGTTTCACGAGGCGCATTCGGTAAACAAAAAGAAAATCCTATCCAGTGGTGAAGTGTTTTCTGTGTTGACAAATCTTTTGCGATGTCCTAATAACAGTCGCGATTCGCATGCAACGCGTCAACGTCCACTAATGTCCAATTCGCGACCTAATGACTCATTTGAACAGATTCATTTTAATGAATCATGACAACAACTTATGATGTCTATGGATCTGTCCACACGGTCTATAATGAATCATTTACTCGAACAACTCTGAAATGACAACATAAGTGTGCTTACCCTATTTAGCAAGAGTGGTAAGTAAAATTAACCTTAATAATCCACAATATTTTCAGGTTTTTTAAATGACAATGTGTAGTAAATTAGGCCTACCTATAAAATCAGTTAGTTTAGACTGGAGTGAGGTGAAACCAGAACAAAGCAAGTTGTTGTTAGCTAGGTGCATTCAATTGTATATGGTAGAAAATTATATTATTAGTTAATGTAACTTCTAAATGCTACTTTTTAATACTTTTCAGGTTTAGCAAAAAAGCATCTTCTCTTACCAAGCTATAAAATCACTTTTTTTTTTTTTTTTTTTTTTTGCAAAGAGGGCAAGAAAGAATTACAGTGACAGTGACGGGTACTTTATTGTCAGTATCGGGCTCGCAGATCACATGGGTAGGGCACTTTTTTCTATTTGTGTGGATGACCATGTCTGTCACCACCGAAGACCATTTTTGACCCAGGAAAAACCCTGCATTGATTCATTTGAATTTAAATATTTAATACTTTCACAGCAAAAATTATGTATGCGATTAATTTAGATGAATTAATTAGAGTATGTAATTAATTGGATTAAAATTTTTAATCGATTGACAGCCCTAATAATAATAATAATAATAATAATAATAATATTACAGTACAAATATATAATTAAGAATATAAACTCTACTTGTTTCTGTTTGGTACAAGGACTTTACTTGATCCTTAGCAGGACTCAACTTGACTTGCCTGGTTTGTGTGCAGTGCGACTTGAGACTTACTTGACACTTGATGGTAGGTGCTTGAGACTTACTAGTGACTTGATCTCAACTCTGCTAAATGGGACTACAGAGGTCGTCAGGAACATTGAATGTCATGACACCGAACAGGAAAACTCGTCTACACACTATTTCACTTTCATAGCATCGTTGTGTTTATAATCAAGCTTTTGCAAACTACTACAACTACAACAAAATATTTTTTAAATAAAGACTGAAAGAGTTTATAGTCCACGTTTAGCTTTTTACTTCTGCAGATATTTAGACATTAAAATTCATAAAAGTTGTTCATTTGTGAAGATTATAATGACCAAAATATGCAAGAATCAATTTTGTTGGACACAGAGCTTATTTTCTGCAATAATCCAAAAGCCAATGGAAAAATCCTATTGTTTTTTTGTCAAGGGAACCAGGGACACCTCCTATTGAGTATTTAAAAAAAGAAAAAAAAAAAAAAAAAAGAAGACAAGATGAATTGGGATGCACTGAGAACAGTTTTGAAACTAAATCATAATTAAAACAAATCGTGATGCTAGTGAAGATTCACACCTCTACAAGACATATTAAAGGCAAGCAAACAGTAAGTGAATAAAGAAAAAACAAGCAACAACAGAACTAACTAAAACTATTATTGGCATTGGCATGTTATCTGCACAATTATAGTACAAAGAGTGTTTTTGTCAATATGTTTTTCTGATTCATATTAAAGACAAAACAGACAGTGGCAAGTCTATTAGGAATAACCGGCTGTGTTTACTTGAAAAGTGGCATTTGGGCCAAGAAGTGCATTTGATCATTTAAATGCATTCTTCACAGAGCATGCACACAACATTCACTCAAGTGAACTCAAAAGCAGACGCTTGTCAGTCAGACCAAATTAGTTTGTACCCAACATTAACGATACTGCTGCACCTTTTTTTCCAACTTGGTACAGGAGTGTCAGTTCATTTTGACATCATTTTACAACACCCAGACAAATACAAGGACTCACCTTTTGACCATCTGTGGGTTGTATAGGTAAATCTTCATAAAGGTTTTTTCCTTCATATGGTATCCATAGAAAGGCCTGTGGAGAGAGAGAAGGCTGTCAGATCTTTGTCCATTTCAACAGGGAAAAAAAGAGAAAGAGAACTAGCAAATGCTCCAGTATAACCTTTGTAATCAAGTTTGTGTCTTTGCACTAGTGTTGTCAAAAATACCAATATTTCGATATGTATCCATACTGAAATGTCTGAAACTATTCCAATACTTTTCTGCAGTATCGATACACAGATACCAGCTGATCATACTTGTTCTCTCATCTCTGATGGCGATCTGACAGTTTGTCACACACCCACTAGAGAACAAAAAGTCACACTTTGCTTATGACAAAATAACTTTTGTTTAATCTTTGTTTTGTAACTTTAATTGTAAACAATCTGTATTTAATTTTTACAATGAAGTGTTTACATTTAATTTATTTAATTTCTGTAGAATAATACTTTAATATATAACAAAACATTTTATACTGTTAGACTCGCCTGAAAACTTAAAGCCATGTTTATTTAATTGGTCTCTTTATTTTATTTTATTTATTTGTGCTATCGTTTAAAATTTGCTTGTTCTTATTTTATTAGACCGTTCATTGTCTTTTTTTGTAAATTTAGCTCAAAGTTTAAAAAAAAAGCCTTCCTCTGCTGTATGTAAGCTAAATTATCAAAAAATTCTGAGATCGCATTTAAATTATATTTATTATATTATATTATATTATATTATATTATATTATATTATATTATATTATATTATATTATATTATATTATATTATATTATATTATATTATATATCGATAAGGCAGTATATATAGCAGTTTTCCCTGTGTTATTGAAAATGGTATAGAATATCGATATTTTTCAAGATATCATATCGAAGATAGACATTCCAACATCGTGACACACTACTTTTCACTAGGGGTTGCACAGACTAGTTGTTTTTAACTAGCCATGGATCATACGACTTCAGTTTGCTCTTGTTCTATAATATTACTGTATGTTATATGGTAACAGGAAGAGATATATTCCTGTCCACAAACTGTGCCATAGTGTTGATGAATTGTATTAGTTTTGTACATTATAGTACAGTATTTGTGTAATTACAGATATATCTTTAATTACACAAAATGATTGGGTTGATGTGTGCATTTATGTCACAAGCTTGAAAACTGGAATTGATCTTTTGACATGCACACACTGCATGAATATACAGAGTTTGCCACTGTCGCACATACTAACTGTCCTTCTAAGAATGCTTGTTTTCTTTGTTTAAAAGGTGCTAAAGAGGATCTTTTCATCGACTGAGAAACCAAAGACTGTTACTGAGTTTTTGAAATGAGCGCATTTCAAGGGAATGCCTCCCAAAACTTGTGCACAAGTATTGGAACACGAGTGTTTACCACCGGCATTTGCTCGCTGTGTCGTGTTAGTGGATTCATTATGTCGGACTCACCGCAGGTAACTCATAATCGGCAGTTGTTACTCCTGTCTCCTGACAAAAACACTGTGGAGTGTGGAAAGTTACTAGAGCGCACAGCCGCGCTCGTCTCTCACAAGGAACGTCATGGCAGTGACTGACAAGCCAGAGGGCCAATCTGCGCACATCTCTCACAAGGAACGTCACGGCAGTGATTGACAAGCCAGAGGGCCAATCGTTTACGCAATTGGCTGATGTTTTTAAGGCCCTACCTTGTGCACAGATGATGTATATTAATATTATTCCTTTCAGTGCACCTAATAAATAGTCTTTTATCAGTTAGTAAAGATAGTTTCAAGTAATATTGCAAAAATGTATAAAACAAAACATCCTCTTTAGCACCTTTAATATATAAAGACTTAATATTTATTTTGGCTGGGGAGTGAAGAGATCTCGGGAGATTAAAATGTGAGAAGATTTCTCGTCGAGGTGAAAAAGTTGTCTTGCGATACTGCCTTGATGGATTGTGAGGGTGAAATTAGGATAGAACATGCCACCGCCACGTTTACATTACACCTTTACTGACGTTCTGCTTTTTATTAAAACATTTAATTTAGTTGGATAATAGTCATTCAATCCCATCCAGCTCATCCAACACGAGCTGTCGTACATAGAGCAGCAGGAATAAGTTCACTGATCATGTGATGAGTAACGAACGAGATGACTAACAAGACCATGGTGGAGGACTCGTTGGACAAGAGATACTAAGCATCTGACAAATGTCTTATCTTTAAGAATGCATGCTCAACACCGCCGCTCCATTCACACAGTATGTGCGATCGTGAAATTGAAACCCAAAGTAAAATGTGAGCTTGCATTCAAACATGATTTCAATGCCCCATTTTGAAAGTGGCTCCCTGATGCATGCAAATATCTCCCTACACTCTAAAAACTAATTCAGGGGACCTTTAGTCATTACTTATTTATATATACATATATACATATATTGTTGTGAAATAAAAAAATAAGTTCTGAAATGCTGTTAGACTTTTTACTTGTAATTGTTATTTTACTTGGATGACACAAATTATGCCTATTTAACTAAGTTCTGTTAATGTAAAATTTAAACGTGTTTCATTGTTTTGAGTTGTATGAACACTTTTAATTTAGACTAACTTAAGTTAAGTGAAACTGGGCTGGGATTTATATTTCCCATCATGCTTTGCCCATGGCACTTGAAATGGAGAGTAAATGCTAAAATGAAGTGTCATATAATGTTTTTTGCACAAGATTAATGGTAATGGAGATTTAGCAGTAGTTAGTGTTTTGTTATGCTAATTTAGAAGAGTTTCTGTTAATGTGGGTTCTTGGAGATTTACCATCATGGTGACAAGCGGTACTTGGTAAGTTCATGCGTTTTATTGGGTCCAAAAAGCGTCTTACTTAGAAATGTGTTTTTATTGTGGCAAAAAAACGTCTTCACCTTACTTAAAACATTATGTTGGATCAACTCAAAATATTGCTTTGAATTAATGTAATTCTCCCAATTGGCTTAAGTTAAAAATTCTAGTGGAAAACGTTAACTTTTTTTTTGTTGCACCAATGCTTTATTTTTTAGAGTGTATATTGAAGCTACTTTAGGCTGGGCTGTGTAGTAGTAACCATCTCTTAGCTTATGCTTGAAGAAAAATATGGTCTCTATTTGCAATTTGAATATTGATTGTTTGCACTTAAGACTAAGAGAAAGCTGTTAATTTTTATTTATACTTTATTTCTATAATCAATTTGTGGAAAGGAGTTCAGTCAGGAGTTCAAAAGTTAAGAAGCTCATAAAATTATGTACAGTTCTAAGGTCTGAAGAGACTCATGTGAAATCATACAGGAGATGAGCCAGTCAGTTGAGTTTGAGGCAAAATCTTTTACAGTGCTTGAGTATTGTTGTCTTTTACTGCATATGATAATTCATACTCAAAGTAGAACTGAAATGACATTCATTACAAGATGATAGTTAAAACATTTCAAATGCACCTGCAAACTATTTTTTGTTATTGAGGATTTCTTAAAAATGCTGTGTAAAAATCTCATCTTGTTTTCGTGAACTTAATATCGTGTCTCATCTCGTGAGCTCACCCCCCCCTATTTTTGTGTCCTAATCAGGAGACAAGCACATGAAGCTTTGTGCCATGTTGCTTATACTCATCAAGCAGTAGAAACACTCCTTCCCATGCCCAAAACACCACATTCTCCTGTACCACTTCTCAGACGATCAGTGCAAGGAGAATTTTAGATCGACAAGACAGTCATTTATGACACTGTATTCAATAACAGCTCGTTCCATGCTCCATACATCATTACGCCATTTTCTACTTCATTGCACATGCACAGTACTTTCCAGTTTCATTTTTTAATCCGATCGAGTGTTTACATTTCCTATCAAACAAATTAGAAAAATTATTTAATTCCGACTGTGCTACTACTTTGGTTACAAACGGATTATTAGGTACTAATACACATCCTATTTTCATAACCATTTAAGTGAATGCTATTGCAAGCTTTGCATTTTGACATTTGTGTGTATATTTGATCGTTGAGGTGCACAGCTGAAGCTCAAAATGTGCCTTGCTTATCCGTGTTGCATTCCGTCTTGGAGCACATGCACAGAAAGCCACATGGGGAAGAGCAAGGCTTCCCTCTTAAACTTTTAAATCGCTCTTTTTAATATCATGCACGTCCCGCAATAGAATGCATTTTATGAAGTCATGTTACATGATTTTGTCATTTGCATGTTAACGGGTTAGTTCACCCCAAAATTAAAATTCTGTATTTTGAAGTTTTTTGAAAGCAGTATTTTAAAATTGCCCATCACTAGATATTGTTGAATAAACAATATCTGTTTGTTTTTTTTGGCACACAAAAAATATTCTCGTTGCTTCATAACATTAAGGTTGAACCACTGTAGTCACATGAACTGTTTCTGGGCATCTGAAAGTGTTAATTATCTTGCTGGCAACGGAGGCCTCACTGAGCCATCGGATTTTATCAAAAATATCTTAATTTGTGTTCCGAAGATGAACGAAGGTCTTACGGGTTTGGAACGAAATGAAGGTGAGTGATGACAGAATTTTCATTTTTGGGTGAACTAACCCTTTAAGTGTGGGCATGTTAAGGGGAGCTGTAAAGGAAAGGAAATTAATGTGGCACATTAATCTTTTTATCTCCATTATCACATTTTCACAATTGGAAGCCAAAATCGAAACTAAATTTCAATTAATCACAACCCTAAAAAAAAAAAAAAAAAAGCACTTTAATTTTATATACTGTACATTGCAGCATCACCTCTTTTAATCAAAGCATCTGAAATGGTTCGATAATGATTTTTTTTCCTCTAAATCCCTCCTTTCCGAGAGACTACTCTGCTCTGTTTGGTCAGATGGCTAGTCTGTTGCCATTAGTCTACCGTTTACAGCAGAAATGAAATGCCCAATACCATATCTGAATTTCAGCTCTGGAAGCTTCCTCAGCACTTGTATTGTGGTGATCAGCAGGCAGACATGAGATCAGGCAGACATGAGGGCAGGCAGACACCCCCCATTACATCAATAGTCCCCTTTAATTTGCCATAATGAAAAGCACTGGACCCCAAAACTCACACCTCCAAGAGATGCAAACAAGAAAATAGATAGGCTAGCAGATAAGCCTGCAAAGACAATCACCCTGACCATTTGTGCAAAGGAAGAATGATGACATTAACATGTCATTGAGTAGACTAATCCTATCACTACTGACCCCATTGTTCGCCCCAGTTCCTCAGTCCTAGGACCTGAGGTGTGAACGGACTCACCAGACAGGTTTTGCCGTTTGGCTTGAAGCAACAAAAGTAGTATTTTCTATATAAAAATAGACAATGGACAAAAGGGAGCAAATCTTCTCCATTTCTATTATCAGAAATCTATATACTTAATGAGTGTTGTTTGTGTACATGCAAAATATACAAACTTGCCTGTTGAACTACCTATGCATTCATGTAACCTTAATGTAACCTAGCACGATGCCTAGGTTAAAGGTGCAATATGTAAGATTTTTGCAGTAAAATATCCAAAAACCACTAGGCCAGTGTTATATATTTTGTTCACTTGAGTACTTTCAATATCCCAAATGTTTCCAATGCGTCATACCTGCATTACCCTCGGTTTCTGGTTTTATTTTGTAAAAACCATGGAAATACCAAAGACGCTTTAATATATTACATGTTTTAATAGACAAGTGAACAACTGTTTGGTTACATTTATAGACAGAAAACTAATTGTTATATAGCTCAACACGTTTAGTCTTTAACATGCCACAGAGAAAAACACTATTTTGTCAAGTAGCTAACATAGCATAATCAGATGCAGCACTATTTTTAGTAACAGTAATACAGAATTTTCTCCATCATACAATACGTTTTAAAATTAATTGCATGCCATTTATCAACACAAGCCATCCAGCCTTTAATATGATATTCTAATATTGATCTAGCTTACTGCAGTGTGTCTCAAACAAGTGTCTCGCAGCAGCTGCCGAGCAAACGCACAGTGTAATGTTATAAAATTTTCAACACACTCAAATGTCTCTAATATGATACAGTTTTATCTAATATGTTACCTCATACCCATGGCCGGAAAAGCGGAAGCAGCGCTGGCGACTGTGGCATAATAAAAGTTCCGCTGCTCGTGAGGCGTGTGTTGCGCAATTGCTCCAGCGGCCTCGTTCAGCTCCCACAACACTCGGTCATGCTCTGCTTCATACTACAGTAACATTAATAATCTCATCCATGAACATGATTTATTCCCGAGTCCTATCCTGATTGTTTCCACCGGCTGTGATGTGAAGACCACATGTCCAAAGATTCCGCACTCAAACTTGCCGTCATCAAGCTACACCTTTATTTTGAATAGGCCTCTAGCGGACAGAAATCTCACATATTGCACCTTTAATCTGAAATTGGTTTGGAAAATGAATTATGCATAGGAAAAACCTTAGGGACATTGTTCTAAACATTAACTTTATGCTATGCAAATGAACCTCATGGAAGAGGGGGGCCATCCAGTGGCCACCTCTGACAGCATCAGCCAATCAAAACACTGGAACTGAAAGGTGACAATTTGCATTTCCCTCCTTCTCAGGACAGGTTAAAAGACTTGTCTCTGAGACAGAGAATTGCTCCAGTTTCCCATTCTGACTCCAGGCTCCAGTTCCTTTTCCAGTCCTGGTTCAAGGTTCTGGTTCAAGGTTCCTCTAAGCTAAGTCCAACTCCACAGAATTGTGAAGTTGCTCTCTCAAGACTCCGAAACAAGGAAGTTCTGCAAGGAGTGAATTTGGGGAGTTTGAAAACAGCAATTGAGACTACGACAAGCTTAGCCCCCACCTTCAAAATATTTTCTGCACCAACTTCAAAATCCTCTCATTAGAGATCCTCCAGATCTGCATGTTCCAGACTGACCGGATTTGCACAGACTTCAGAATCTAAAGATCCTTCCGTCTGCGTGTTCCAGAGAATAGGGATCATCTGCACAGAAATCAGAACCTTCAAGTTTTCTTTAAGGCTTCTTCTTCTGCATGTTTAAGACTGTGAAATGGATTCTAACTCCTTTCTTCCCACTGCAACGCTGCCCAGCTCAAGTGGAAGACGTTGTCACAGTTCCCATCGTTTCTGGACTCCATCTCCCATCCATGGCCCTCACCTGCACTCACTCCACCACTCAGTAATCACCCACACTTGCGAGCCATCCATTCATCAGCACGACAGTACTTAAACACACCACTCATCTCAATCAGTGGTACAGTCTCGTTTATACGAAGAGGACTGTTCCCTGTTGTTTCCAAGGACTATTATTCCACTCCAGCATTTTCCCCTATCTCCGTGTGTTATCTACTGTGTGTGAGTTCACCTTCCGTCTCTGTGTGTCCCTCCAGCCTACCCACCTTCTAACATCCATATTCTACAATCCTGTACAATGCCGTTTGTCAATAAACCACCATCTGTTTGCATACCTGTTGTCTCCTACCCTTCTGTCTGTCACAGAAGACCAACACAGAATCATACAGCAGCACTATGGGCCTCTTCCATTTTTCCTCTTCTCATTTTGACAACACAAACAAACCTTGTCTAGGCCTCAGCTATAACTACTGTGTTTGAGGGTGGGTCAAAGTAGACCATAGGCTGGAATTATGCAAATTAGTGAAAAACCCAAGTAGGTTTGTGCAGGAATTAAGACTGGAATTTCCAACGACTCTTTTCAGGCAGTTCAGAATCAGTTCTTTCTTTTTGGAGACAGTGGCGATTACAAAATGGTCTATATTCATTTATGCATATTCATTTATTCATATTCTATGTTAATCATTCATTATTAATCATTTTTAATCACTTATTTATTGGTTATGATTTTTAATGCTACTTACGATTTCAAGTATTTATATCATCTTAAATTACTCACATATAATCACTTATATTCAAGTAAAACCACATATTTACTCCATATTATGCTCTTTTTGTTATTTTGATCTTCATTGTGTTACTTTCACCTGTTGAACTCTGTGACTTTGAAGTTCCAAGTGAACTTTAAGGTGTCTGGGTAAAAGAGGGCTTGGTACCTTTGTGGTTGAGTTGGGTTCCTGACAAAATTTTACCAGAGCGTAGATGTTCTTAGAATGGATCACATGATGTACTTTTTCTGCAATAATATTTTGTATCTCTGTATTCAAATGAAAGGGGATTTTAAAAAAAAAAACGTTAACTTGTTATTGTATTGTTCCGATAAAGGCATTAACCCACCCATTTTGGGCCTATTTTTGGGGTGTTTGTGCTCTGTTTGATAATGTCAATTGTCATGAGACCATAGAAATTATCCAATGACTGTTTGGATAGCAGGAAATCATCAAATGTCATGAATTTCTTTAAAACCTCCAAAACAGAAAGGTTCATTTTGACCTTTCTTATCTAACCAAACAAGACCTGGAAGGGTGATTATTGTGATTAAGTTTTTCCAATCTTAGGGTATAAAACTTGGCTCATTTTCTCAGTTGATACTCTTTCCTGCTATCCTGACTTGTGTCTTGCTGTCTCATTGGCACCATTTCTAATGATTTTCTTGCAAATTACTATACTCAGATTTCAGAATGTTCTTATCATAGATGTTCGTTTTCTGATTTTTATTTTTACCTTTTGGTTTTAATATTTTCATTATTGATTGAAGTTTGCGTGTGAGGCTAAAATTTAATTGAAATGAATAAATAATTTCTCTTCAACATCACGGCCTGGACCTCATTTTCTCAAGTTTCTGCATCAGACAGTAACTAAAATAAATAACATTTATCATGAACTTTAAGCTTTGAAACTTTGCAGACTATTTGAATAACTATTTAAATATTAAATACTGTGTGGTTGAAAAGACTGTTTGTGAAGCAGTTTCATACGTATACATGACCACTGCTCTCTCTTGCTCAGCAGCTTGAGCCAGCGCAGATTTAAATGTTCGCTGTAATTGTACTTGTCAAAAGGTTTAACAGACATAGACAAATCATTATCATTTATTTATCGAGACTGTGATCTTTCAACGATTAATCGTGCAGCTGTACTTCAGAGTAAGGTCTAACCCAGCACAGGAACTACCAGTGACATAAATGTACGTTTATGGGACGAATGCATGTGAAAAACCGGTACCCGCCATTTTTAAAAAGCCTTGTAAACATGTTTATAGCCTATATATTTACTTAATTAACTAACTCCACGAACATAGAAAAAAGCAATAGATGGACCGATGGCAAAGTCCACGCACTTCTCAACCTTTACGCTAAGGAGGAAATCCAATGTGGCTTTGGAGAGAACAAGTAAAACATGATTATGCATTTTTGCTCAGCTAGAGACATTGAGCATAAACCACATGGCAAACGCTTGCTTAACATTTCTATTTAATAACGTATTAGACAGGACTGTTAAACTGATCGTAAAGTAATGAAGACAAGAATGGGAGTGCTGTGTGCACAGGCTCTGGTGTTCTCAGTGCCATTAAAATAAAAGCCCCACACAACAACCACAGTGGCAGTATCGAAGCGACGGCTTGCATCTCTTTAGAGTTCCTACTGGCGGTGCGAATGCAACCCTAGCCCTGGTGGCTAGTTCCCATAATAGTTCTTATAACTACCCGGTGTGTGGAAGCCCCTTAAGTTATCAAATCAAATACTTATAATCACATACACATACTCACATTCAATTTGTTGAACTGTCAAGCGACTTTTTGTGTGCATGCTCCGAGACGGAGCGGAACGCTAACGCCAAGTATACTTTGGGCTTCTGGTGCATGACTAAAGGGTGTCAAAATGCACATCTTGGCAAGTATTTATGTAAACATAATAAGTTTTAGTGAACGTAAGGAGCTGTGAGAAAATCGGATTCCGAAACATGTCAGTACAGGATTCATGCATTAGGTCCTAATACCTGCCAAATAACTGCTGCCGTCTGTGTCCTTAATGGGTACCTATTAAACAAAGTCCACTTTTACATGGTGTTTGTACATAAATGTGTGCAGTGTTTGAACACAACCACCCTACAATCAGAGCTCGATTTAAGGGGCATGGCAATATGTAAAACTTATGCAAACTAAATTTAAAAATTTTCTGTATGATAATTAAACTATAAATAACAGCGATTGACCAATCACAACTCCGTATTGTAACGTGCTGAGCACAGTCATGCCAAACTCTGATTCAAGCAAGCTTTTGCCATTGTTCGAGCTTGTTCAAAAGGATCAGGAGAATGATTCAAGCGCATCTTTTGAAGTTCTTTAAAAAGAGAACAAAGTATGATATTACTTTGATTGGTGTTTTAAGAACATTCCTGACACCGAACAAATAACAAACATAGATAAAGTGCACTGATGCAGAAAGTTGTCAAGTTGAATTATTGACAGTGAATGTCCTCACCGAAGAGATAATGCACACATGCATATAGGCTATGTTAGCTACATGTATGTGTTTATTTTATTTAAAGGGAACCCTTGGTATTAAGACTTTTATGGCTTAATATAATGTAAATGATGTCTCTTAAGCAGAGTTCAGACTGCACGATTTTAGCCCCGATTTTGGCTCGCCGACAGGTTGAGAAATCGCAGACAAATGCCCAAAATCACAGGCAAATCGGTGCTCGTTCACGCGAGTGAATCATGCAGTGCGAATGAGCAAAGACGCAATCTGAGAGAATCGCCGGCGAGTCGCCGGCACCCGTGAGATATTCAGCATGCTAAATATCTGGACCTGTCGGCGATTCAAAATCCTGCTGTGTGAAAAGTGTTCTGACTGAAAATTACATCGGCGATGACTGACAGCCAATGATAGAGCAAAATACAGAGCAGCGGGGAGTTCGGGGAAGAGTTCTAGACCACAACATCAGCAAGCATGGCTTCGTACACATAAACATTACAATTCTATCAAACAAAATCAAAGCACAAACCTTTGTTTGACCATCCGCAACAGCAGCACATTGAAAAGTTATGTACCTCCAACTCTCATTGCAGAACACACAATCCACAGTCTCCCCAACCATTTCCTCCTCCATATTCTTTTCTTTTTCTTGTTTTTGCTGCAAATCGGCGCACAGGCAATTCGTATTGCAAGCGTCTTGCGGGCTACCGTTTTCAATAATAATATTAATAATAATAATAATAATAAATATAGCTGCAAGCAGCAATTACGGGGCCAAGCACAAAAACGGCACAAGAAGCAAGCCAACACGACTGAGAGCATCAGGCTAACTGCAGCAGTGAGCAATTAAAGACCTATTAAGATCATTTTAGGTAAAAGAGTTGAAAAATGATAAAAAATGAGGATTTTCTGGTTCATCACTTTCGACCAATAGGTGGCGCTGTGTCCAAATTGTTGTGGTATGGTCAGAGTGAGGTGACAATGACACTTGCAAAGTTTGGTGTCAATATGTCAAAGCACTGAAGAGATACAGCTTCAAGAGTTGTTTTTGCATCATGCCTCAAATTCTTTGCTCTGGTATACGAAAACCGTTTGACATATCGACTTGAAATCCATAATTTTTTGTCGGCATGGTC
Organism: Chanodichthys erythropterus; assembly: GCF_024489055.1. Classification (NCBI taxonomy): domain Eukaryota; kingdom Metazoa; phylum Chordata; class Actinopteri; order Cypriniformes; family Xenocyprididae; genus Chanodichthys; species Chanodichthys erythropterus. The sequence continues at coordinate 28,991,460 of NC_090224.1, read as the reverse complement.
TGAAAATGACACGGTTCAATTTTGGTGAAAATCGGAACAACGGTCTAGGAGGAGTTCGAAAAAGTAGCTTTTTAAAGAAAAACAATATGGCGGACAGGAAGTTCAGCTGACTATGGCAAATTTGATATCTATGTTCTCAGCATGACTGAAGGAATCTACTGAGACCAGTTTCATTACAATTGGTGAATACAGTCAAAAGTTATTAACATTTTTGTACATTTTGTTATAACTTTTGGCCATAAGGTGGCACTGGTCCGAATCTTCTCAGGCTCCTTCAGGGCATTGTCCTGATGACCCATACCAAATTTATGAATTTTGGTCAAACCCATCAGAAGTTATAAGCAAAAATAACCATTTTTCATAACTCCCCTCCAGTAGGTGGCGCTGTGCCAAAAAACTCTATGATGCCTCAGGTCATGCTTGTGATGACACGTACCAAATTTGGTCTGAATATGATAAAGCATTGCAGAGATACAGCTTCAAGAGTAATTTTTGCATCATATCTCAAATTGTTTACTCTGGTATACGAAAACGGTTTGACTTATCGACTTGAAATCCATAACTTTTTGTCGGCATGGTCTGAAAATCATACGTTTCAATTTTGGTGAAAATCGGAGCAATGGTCTAGGAGGAGTTCGAAAAAGTAGGTTTTTAAAGAAAAACAATATGGCGGACAGGAAGTTTAGCTGACTATGGCAAATTTGATATCTATGTTCTCAGCATGACCCAAGGAATCTACTGAGACCAGTTTCATTACAATCGGTTAATAAAGACAAAAGTTATTAGCATTTTTGTAAATTTTATTATAACTTTTGACCATAAGGTGGCGCTGGTCCGAAACTTCTTAGACTCCTTCAGGGAATTGTGCTGATGACCCATACCAAGTTTCATAATGATACGCTAATGTGTTCATAAAATACAGCATTTTAGCACAAAATTCAAAAATGTCTGATATTTGAAATTGGATATCATTCGACTCGGCATGACTCCCTGAATCCAACGAGACCAAATCTATGATTTTTGGACAAACCCATCAGAAGTTATAAGCAAAAATATAAATTTTTCATATCTCCGCACCACTAGGTGGCACTGCGCCGAAACGCTGCATGTTGCCTCAGGTCATGCTTGTGATGACAGGTGCCAAGTTTGGTCTGAATACGATAAAGCGTTGCGGAAATACAGCCTTATGTCTATTTTCGCAAGCACTACATACAATTCCTTCACGTGTTTTTCGAAAACGGTTTGAGGAATCAACTTGAATTCCATAAATTTTTGTCAGCATGGTCTGAAGATGATCTGGTTCAATTTTAGTGAAAATCGGAGTAACGGCCTAGGAGGAGTTCGAAAAAGTATGTTTTTCAGAAAATTCAAAATGGCGGAAGAATTTTGTTTCTAGCCCTTGTGGTTCAAAAGTTATTAGCATAAACATGAGTGCAACTTTGGACAGTTGGTGGCGCTAGAGGGATTGGTTTTAAGACACCAAATTTGCTATGGACAAAGGTCATTCTGTCCTCTAACTGTGTGCCAAATTTCACAACTTTCCCGCAAGCGATTCTATGGGCTGCCATAGACTTCAAGAGGAGGAGGAGGAGGAGGAGGAGGAGGAGGAGGAGGAGGAGGAGAAGAAGGAGAAGGAGAAGGAGAAGGAGAAGAAGAAGAAGAAGAAGAAGAAGAAGAAGAAGAAGAAGAAGAAGGCCAACAATAACAATAGGTGCCTCCGCACCTTCGGTGCTTGGCCCCTAATAATAACAATAACAACTTCGGTCTTGCACGCGTGATATCGCGTTGTTTCCTTGTCACATCTCGCATGTGTTTTGTTGTGAAATGTTGTTTGCGTGGCAGACAGAGTTGTCGGCGATTCTTCCTCTTGTAAAGTCATGCAGTGTGAAACCTTCTATCGCCGAACCATCATGCAGTGCTGGCCAAGATAGTCACGCAGTGTGAAAAGAACAGTGACCCGACTACTTTGAAAATCGTGCAGTCTGAACTCGGCTTTACTGAAAGAAAACTTTTTTTTCTTACTTTTTGCAAAATAAAGAAAACTAACATGATGTGCAAGCCGCAGTCTCTCTCTGAATGAAGTCCAATCTGATACTCCCTCAAAAAATGAACGCACGCAGTGAATACTAATGACACAAAAATGAGACGCATGTCTAAACAAATGTTGAAATTTCAGGTTTTAAAACATTTAAGTCAAATTGAAAACAAATATTCTGTTTATGTAATCTGTATGAAAAGAGAGACATGTCAGATGTTGGCGGCTCAGCTCATTATCCGCTAATGCGGCCAATCCCACAGGCGCGCTATTCAGCCGGGCGGGCGCACTATTCAGACGCAAATTCTGAGGCGATTCATTCAGAGTGAACGCCCACATCAGCTTGGAAAAATGCATCAAGTTTAGTCAGTTTCGTGTACTTTTCATCGTTTTGAGCTGCGGTGAGAAATAATTCTAAAAGGATTTACCTCAGAGGAAAAGCTGATTTTCATATTTTTTTTTATATTTTTGAGAATACAATACACAAACCACAAACACACAGCCATCTTCGTTAATCTAATTTTGACTGTTAAAAGTTTTATAATTTGACACGAATAAAAAAAAATGCTTTTGAGCAGGTGTAGTGAAATTTTTAATTATGATTAATATTGCATTGCATAATGTGTGCTTATACAAACTGACAACCACAAGTGAATCACATTCACATATTTAATATGGACTAACAAATTTTGTTTGCAATTTCAAGTAGCCTCTATTTACATACAACTAACCTGACAGTTGAGTCCTTTACACAGGTTTTGTAATGAAAACTAGTCTAAAATTAAGAAACCCTTAGAAAAGAGTAAACATTGAGTTTACATGTGATTCATTTAAAATACTTAATTTATTATTCCAATATCCAAATATGCTAAAATATTTGGATATTGGAATAATATTGGATATAGTAAATCCCACAGAAAAAAAAGGTATCTATTTGTAACATGCTGTATTTGAACAAGACAAACATTCGCTGATTAAAGGTTAGCCAATACAAACATATTTGTAGAAAACAGTAAACAGTGAATAGACAGGACCCATAAGTGCAAAACGAATCGAGTATTCAAGAATATAAAGAAGTTAGTTATATAACAAGGGGTTGTGTTAACTAAAGAGTCCGCCATTTACCAAATCTTAAAAAAACACGGGTGGATAATTAAAAATGTTTTCTGACAAAAAAAATAACACAAGCAAGAACAAATTTTAAACCACGGCAATTTTCATTTTACAATGATCTTCCCTCTCTGTGCTCGCGCGCGTTCGTGTGTATGAGAGAGAGCTCGCGCAGCACTGAGACAACGGTGCTTTTAAATGTGCTAGTTTTCATACAAAATAAGTAGGCTATGTAACATAATTAGGTACTTTAGTTAGTATTAACACAATAACGCAACACATGTAGACTATACGTTTCTCAACACTGAGAATAAATAAATAAACACCTGTTTCTCCAGACTCGCTCTTGTCAGTCAGTCACACATCACAACATTTTCATAATCACTAAGCCATATAGCGATTTCAATTTTATTTAGATTTGTTGTTCAACATTACTTGAGTATTTTATACCCGTTTACCTCAAGGAGTCAGAAGTACCGTGACTGCTGTACTGTCCTCGCCTGAGAATTCAGTCACTGAGACTGCAAGAGTGGAAGGAGGATCACGCAGGATTTTGTGTTGCTGTCGATTTGCGGTCTCTTTTTATTGATAGGCCGTATGCATGTATCAATCATCCCTGCATGCTATTTCGTGAAATAAACCCAGCGATATGATTGGTCAAACTCTTTCTTTTGCTGGATTTGAGTACTACGCGCGCACAGAGGACTCACTGGGTTTTTGCGTAGTATAGTGACAAATCGTACCAGCGTACTTTGAGGTCAAAATGCGTACTTGGTACGCAAAATGTGTACATGTTGGCAGGTCTGCATAAAGGCTAAAGTGAAGAGAACAAAGACACAGATCTTTAGGAAGATTTATTCGTCCACATTCTGCACAACTTATTAATATCTCCTCTCATTGCTAGTAAAGCAGTAAAGAATTGCATCTTTTCTCTTGTGGCTCATCTGCTGAAAATTACAACCAAAAGCTGCACAATATGGCATCATATAGTACATTCCAAGTTGTTTGCACTAAAAATAGCAATAGGACAGCGTCAGTAGCTCATGAGTGCAACATTTTGACGTCATCGCACTGTACAGCTAAACAAAATGGCGCCGCCCATTGTCCAAATATGTCATGGATTTTTTAAATAACATAGATCTTTCATGGGTTTTCTACTACATACTTCAGTAAGAGACATCATTTACGTTATATTAAGCCATACAAGTCTCAACACCAGGGGTTCCCTTTAATAAAAAACTATGGGCTCTGTAGGATTACCCATGAAAAAAGCCCACCAAATGAACACCACCACATTCCAAAGATCACAGCTGCTGAGGGAGACTGCTCTCCCATGCCTGCTTAAATCTCAAACCAGGGTTTGTATTAAAAGAGCTGATCGACAAGAAACCCTCTTTTGTTCCACAAACTTTAAGACCAGATGGCTAAGCAACACCTTTTGACCATAATACGCAATTTTCACAACCTAATTAGGAAACAGAGACTTGAGGAGACGTCCCAAGGCCCAAATCACCACAGGCCCACACAGTGACATTCTCCAAGACACCACCTCTGCCCAGCTATGCATTTCAAAGACATTCCAGATTCTCTTAAACCAGCAGAAACTTCAATTAATTCACTCTCTTTAACAGAAAGTCTCAAAATTGCTGCCAATGATATGAATTAATCACCAGTAGTTGCCTTGATTATATCCTATGTACCATGTGTGTTTGATATATCCTGTGGAGTTCTTCCTGTGTTTTAAACATTTATTTCAGCTAAATTCTTATGAAGCATATAAGGAAGTATATGCTATTTGGTATCTGTGTGATGGGTGATTTTGATGCAAAGTAGATTTGTGTATGCACCACATTTTAACTATGAAAGTTGATTTCTTAAAGTGTTGACTAAAACTCTCAAAAGTTCGGCCACATGTGACCATGTGGACATTATGCTAATTACATGCAAGAACAGGAGAACTGGGCGTAGGACCCACCCAAAACAATATCTGATTGGTGGAAACAATCATGGGTCAGATGGACATGGTTAAAAATCAATGATAAGCAGTCTGGCTTCACTTTTTGGCTTGGCTTTTGGTTTGAATCATGCTGACTTCTACCATCGCCCTGCCTGCACGTTACCTCTTCAAGAGCTCACTCAAAACTCATCAACTCTTCTGTATGATCCTTCAGTGAACTTCGCCAAAGAAAACCCTCTCAAAGCTCATTGCTTCCATCAACTCATCGAGATGCAAAGAAACTTTGTTGCGCAGCAACCGACACACAAGGCTCCCTCCCCTGCAAAGCCAACTATCCATTCACCATCGAGTGCTGTCCCTCAGAACTCAACAACAAACGACTGCCAGCAAATTGGTGCCGCCGAGATTCCCTCCTGCAACTGCGTCACAAAGAGAACACACACTCACAGTAGCATCAAAACGCAAGTATCATAATCTCCTCATTCTTGCTGAACTGGCACTACCCTTATTAAGCAAACAAACTAAGGTTGAGTTGCTAGTATGTTAATTCTCTCAGGTTGCGGTCAAAGAAATAGTGTTTATGTGTGTGTGTGTGTGTGTGTGTGTGTGTGTGTGTGTGTGTGTGTGTGTGTGTGTGTGTGTGTGTGTAAATAAATTAAAAAAAAAAAAAAAAAATTAAATAGGTTTTTATACAAAACCAGCTTTTTAAGTCAAATTTACTTTATAAAAGACCCAAATTTCTAACTTCCATTTATGGTGATAACATGGATAATTTGACATGGTTTAGTGTAAGATTTTTGCCCATCTTTTGAAAAATGCAGTTTTAAAAGTAAAAAATTATCACTTTATTCAGAAGATGGCTGCAGAGCTCCACTATTTGCTATTTGACTAAATGAAAGACATCATTTTTTTTTTTTTTTTTTCAGTTGGATTCATATCTAAATATTATGAAATCACTATTATAACAATACAAATTACTTTTTGTCAAAGTAAAAAAAAAAAATTCTACTGTCATGCCATTTGGACAAAGAGACCATTGTTAAGTTGGCTTGAAAGAGCCAACTTACTGAACTACTATTTAAGCTTATTATTAAGTTGGCTTGAAAAAGCCAACTTACTGATCTACTATTTAAGCTTATTAAGTTGGCTTGGAAAAGCCAACTTATTGTAATCCTATTTAAACTTATTATTAAGTTGGCTTGAAAAAGCCAACTTACTGATCTTCTATTTAAGCTTATCAAGTTGGCTTGAAAGAGCCAACTTACTGATCTTCTATTTAAGCTTATTAAGTTGGCTTGGAAAAGCCAACTTATTGTAATCCTATTTAAACTTATTATTAAGTTGGCTTGAAAAAGCCAACTTACTGAAATGCTTATTAAACTTATTATTAATGGTGCTTGCCAAAGGCAAAGCTCCATTCTTATTCTTCTGCATACTTATTATTATTATTATTATTATTAATGGTGCTTGCCAAAGGCAAAGCTCCATTCTTAATCTTCTGCATACTTATTATTATTAATGGTGCTTGCCAAAGGCAAAGCTCCATTCTTAATCTTCTGCATACTTCTTCTTCTTCTTCTGGCCAAAATATCGGCACACTACTCCTCCCGCAGTTTTTGTCCTAGACCCATGAATGAGGTGTCAAATCGACCGGCCCATTGAGGAGAGGTGTACTATGACTTTTATAAGCGATCGGGTGTACGATGTTCGTCCAGTGGGCGAAAAATCGGGCGAAAAATCCCATAGACTTAACATTGTGATGATATTTGACGAGTCATAGCTCCTAATGAGGATTTCATAGAAACATGTGGGTTACTACGTTTGAAGGGGCTGACAGGCTCTGTCAGATCATATCTCAAAATGGGGTGTAAGTTGTACCCCTGGGGCGCAAGAGCTGCCCAAAGTTGCCCCATAGACATACTATGGTGAAGCCGTGCCCATGAACCAGGAAGTACTGTGTTTTTCCTACTATGGGAAATTACATATGGATTTTGTATTGAACATAACTCTGGATTACAATGTCATAGAGACAAGGGGGTGGGCTCATTTTACTCAAACAACCAATCAGTCTCTCAGGATCATTGTGAAACTATCAAGTCACACCCTAGCAACCATATAGAGCACCTTAGTAACAAGCTCCATAGACTTCCATTGAAAAAGATCAAATGAATATCTTTGGATAGGAGTGTCATACAAACATGAGGGTGGGCTCATTTGACTCGAGGCAGCAAACCACCAATCACAAATCACCTTAAAGACATCATAGCCACGCCTTAGCAACCATTTAGAGCACCCTAGCAACCCAAAGCATAGGCAGATATCTTCAAATCTGAATATCATAGAGGCATGGGGGTTGGTTTATATCATTCATACTGGCAAGCAGCCTTTGGTTTATCATTACTGGCAGCTGCCAAGCCACTCCCTAGCAACCAAACAGAGTACCCTAGCAACCGTTTTGCAAGATCTATATCTCTGCATCAGAACATCGTAAAGACATGGGTGTTGGTTTATATTGTCAAGCAGCCTTTGGAGTATCATCATTGGTAGCTGCCAAGCCACTCCCTAGCAACCAAACAGAGTACCCTAGCAACCATTTAGCAAGATCTATATCTCTGCATCAGAGCATCATAGAGACATGGCGGTTGGCTCTTTTGACTCATGCTAGCAAACTGGACTTACAACATGCTACACATGCTAGCAGTGATTAGCTTAGTGTTTAAACATGACACAAACTAGTAAAAATGTGTTAGCATCATGCTGGTAGCATGCTAATTGTGTTAGCATCATGGTAGTAGCATGCTAATCATGTTAGCATCATGCTAGCAAACATGCTAATCATGTTAACATCTTGTTAAAAACATGCTAACAACATGGTAATCATGCTAGCATTATGCTAGCATTATGCAAATCATGTTAACATGTTGTTAGCATAATGCTAACATGATTAGCATCTTGTTAAAATCATGCTAGCAACATGGTAATCATGTTAGCATCATGCTAGCATTATGCTAATCATGTTAGCATTATGCTAGCATTATGCTAATCATGTTAGCATGTTGCTAACATAATGCTAACATGATTAGCACCTTGTTTAAAACATGTTAGCATGATGCTAACACCCTTAGCATTCTGCTAACAACATGCTAATCATGTTAGCATGTTGTTAGCATTATGCTAACATGATTAACATCTTGTTAAAAACATCCTAGCAGGATGCTACGGGTGTTAGCATCATGCTAGTAACATGCTAATCATGTAAGCATGTTGCTCGCATTATGCTAACATGATTAGCATCTTGCTGAAAACATCCTAGCAGTATGCTAATGATGTTAGCATCATGCTAGCATCATGCTAATCAAGAGTGCCGAATTTTTCCACTGCAAGCACCATTCACATTTTCTTCAGGAAATGTACATTCTAGTTAGTGGTGCTTGCCAAAGGCAAAGCTCCATTCTTATTCTCCTGCATACTTATTCTTCTTCTTCTTCTGGACAAAATTTCGGCGCGCTACTCATCCTGCAGTTTTTGTCACAGACCCACGGATGAGGTGTCAAATCATGCGGATTATTCGGGAATGGTGTGCTATGACTTTTATAAGCAATCGGGTGTACGTTGTTCGTCCGGCGGAAGAAAAATCGGGCGAAAAATCCCATAGACTTAACATTGGGACGATATTTGACGAGTCATAGCTCCTAACGAGGATTTCATAGAAACAAGTGGGTTACTACGTTTGAAGGGGCTGACAGGCTCTGTCAGACCATATCTCAAAATGGGGTGTAAGTTGTACCCCTGGGGCGCAAGAGCTGCCCAAAGTTGCCCCATAGACATACTATGGTGAAGCCGTGCCCATGAACCAGGAAGTACTGTGTTTTTCCTACTATGGGAAATTACATAGGGATTTTGTATTGAACATAACTCTGGATTACAATGTCATAGAGACAAGGGGGTGGGCTCATTTTACTCAGGCAGCAAAACGCCAATCACAAATCACCTTAAAGACATCATAGCCACGCCTTAGCAACCATTTAGAGCACCCTAGCAACCCAAAGCATTGGCAGATATCTTCAAATCTGAATATCATAGAGGCATGGGGGTTGGATTATGTCATTCATACTGGCAAGCAGCCTTTGGTTTATCATTACTGGCAGCTGCCAAGCCACTCCCTAGCAACCGTTTAGCAAGATCTATATCTCTGCATCAGAACATCGTAAAGACATGGGGGTTGGTTTATATTGTCAAGCAGCCTGTGGAGTATCATCATTGGTAGCTGCCAGGCCACTCCCTAGCAACCAACCAGATTACCCTAGCAACCGTTTTTCAAGATCCATATCTCTGCATCAGAACATCGTAAAGACATGGGGGTTGGTTTATATTGTCAAGCAGCCTTTGGAGTATCATCATTGGCAACTGCCAAGCCACTCCCTAGCAACCAAACAGAGTACCCTAGCAACCATTTAGTGATGCCTATATCTCTGCATCAGAACATCGTAGAGACATGGGGGTTGGCTTTTTTGACTCATGCTAGCAAACTGGACTTCCAACATGCTACACATGGTAGCAGTGAATAGCTACATGCTAATAGTGATTAGCTTAGGATTTAAACATGACACAAACTAATAAAAATGTGTTAGAATCATGCTGGTAGCATGCTAATTGTCTTAGCATCATGCTAGTAAACATGCTAATCATGTTAGCATCTTGTTAAAAACATGCTAGCAACATGGTAATCATGCTAGCATAATGCTAACATTATGCTAATCATGTTAGCATGTTGCTAGCATTAGGCTAACATGATTAGCATCTTTTTAAAAACAAATGCTAGCATCATGCTATCAACATGCTAATCATATTAACATGTTGCTAACATTGTGCTAACATGATTAGCATCTTTCTAAAAACATGCTAGCAGCATGCTAAGGGTGTTAGCATCATGCTAACAACATGCTAATCATGTTATCATTTTGCTAAAAACATCCTAGCAGGACGGTAATTATGTTAGCATCATGCTAATCAAGAGTGCCGAGTTTTGCCACTGCAAGCACCATTCACATTTTCTTCAGGAAATGTACATTCTAGTTAATGGTGCTTGCCAAAGGCAAAGCTCCATTCTTATTCTCCTGCATACTTATTAATGGTGCTTGCCAAAGGCAAAGCTCCATTCTTATTCTCCTGCATACTTATTATTCTTCTTCTTCTTCTTCTTCTTCTTCCACTTTTTTTTCTGCGCGCTACTCCTCCCGCAGTTTTTGTCCTAGACCCATGAATGAGGTGTCAAATCGACCGGCTCATTGAGGAGAGGTGTGCTATGACTTTTATAAGCGATCGGGTGTACGATGTTCGTCCGGCGGGCGAAAAAGTAGCGAAAAAAATCCCATAGACTTAACATTGGAACGAACTTTGACAAGTCATAACTCTGGATCACAATGTCATAGAGACAAGGGGGTGGTCTCATTTTACTCAGGCAACCAATCAGTCTCTCAGGAAAACTTTGAAGATATCAAGCCACGCCCTAGCAACCATTTAGAGCACCTTAGTAACAAGCTTCATAGACTTCCATTGAAAAAGTTCAAATGAATATCTTTGGATAGAAGTGTCGTACAAACAAGAGGGTGGGCTCATTTGACTCGAGGCAGCAAACCGCCAATCACAAATCACCTTAAAGACATCATAGCCACGCCTTAGCAACCATTTAGAGCACCCTAGCAACCCAAAGCATAGGCAGATATCTTCAAATCTGAATATCATAGAGGCATGGGGGTTGGTTTATATCATTCATACTGGCAAGCAGCCTTTGGAGTATCATCATTGGTAGCTGCCAAGCCACTCCCTAGCAACCAAACAGAGTACCCTAGCAACCATTATTCAACATCTATATTTCTGCATCAGAACATCGTAAAGACATGGGTGTTGGTTTATATTGTCAAGCAGCCTTTGGAGTATCATCATTGGTAGCTACCAAGCCACTCCCTAGTAACCAAACAGAGTACCCTAGCAACCATTTAGCAAGATCTATATCTCTGCATCAGAACATCGTAGAGACATGGGTGTTGGTTTATATTGTCAAGCAGCCTTTGGAGTATCATCATTGGTAGCTACCAAGCCACTCCCTAGCAACCAAACAGAGTACCCTAGTAACCGTTTTGCAAGATCTATATCTCTGCATCAGAGCATCATAGAGACATGGCGGTTGGCTCTTTTGACTCATGCTAGCAAACTGGACTTCCAACATGCTACACATGCTATCAGTGAATAGCTATATGCTAATAGTGATTAGCTTAGGGTTTAAACATGACACAAACTAGTAAAAATGTGTTAGCATAATGCTGGTAACATGCTAACTGTGTTAGCATCATGCTAGTAGCATGCTAATCATGTTAGCATCATGCTTAGCAAACATGCTAATTATGTTAGCATCTTGTTAAAAACATGCTAACAACATGGTAATCATGGTAGCATCATGCTAAGATTATGTTAATCATGTTAGCATGTTGCTAACATAATGCTAACATGATTAGCATCTTTCTAAAAACAAGCTAGCAGCATCTTAAGGGTGTTAGCATAATGCAGCAACATGCTAATCATGTTAGCATGTTCTTGCATTATGCTAACATGATTAGCATCTTTCTAAAAACATGTTAGCAGCATGCTAAGGGTGTTAAGATAATGCTAAGCAACATGCTAATCATGTTAGCATCTTGCTAAAAACATCCTAGCTGGACGGTAATTATGTTAGCATCATGTTAATCAAGAGTGCCGAGTTTTGCCACTGCAAGCACCATTCACATTTTCTTCAGGAAATGTACATTCTAGTATTGTAATTACTATTCACCTGAACAAAACTTTGGCGCGTAACTTGTCCCGCACCGTTTGTCGTAGACCCACGAATGAGGTGTCAAATCGACCGGCTTATTGAGGAGAGGTGTGCTATGACTTTTCTAAGCGATCGGGTGTACGATGTTCGCACAGCCAACGAAAAAAACGACTGAAAAATCTCCCATAGACTTAACATTGGGCCATAATTTGGAGATCATATCTTTGGATCAGAAGGTCATAGCGACTTGGGGCTGGGCTCTTTTGATTCGGCCAGCCAATAAGTAGTGACACAGCAACTTCATAGCCACGCCCTAGCAACAAATTACAGCACCCTAGCAACCGGTGCCGAATTTTGCCACTGCAAGCACCATTCACATTTTCTTCAGGAAATGTACATTCTAGTTAATGGTGCTTGCCAAAGGCAAAGCACCATTCTTATTCTCCTGCATACTTATTATTATTATTATTATTATTATTATTATTCCACACAAAATTTTGGCGCGCTACTCCTCCCGCAGCTTTTGTCCTAGACCCATGAATGAGGTGTCAAATCGACCGGCTTATTGAGGAGAGGTGTGCTATGACTTTTATAAGCGATCGGGTGTACGATGTTCGTCTGACGGGCGAAAAATCGGGCGAAAAATCCCATAGACTTAACATTGGGACGAACTTTGACAAGTCATAACTCTGGATCACAATGTCATAGAGACAAGGGGGTGGGCTCATTTTACTCAGGCAACCAATCAGTCTATCAAGATAATTTTAAAGCTATCAAGCCACGCCCTAGCAACCATAGAGAGTACCTTAGTAACAAGCTCCATAGACTTCCATTGAAAAAGATAAAAGGAATATCTTTGGATAGGAGTGTCATACAAACATGAGGGTGGGCTCGTTTGACTCGAGGCAGCAAACCGCCAATCACAAATAACCTTAAAGCCATCATAGCCACGCCTTAGCAACCATTTTAGAGCACCCTAGCAACCCAAAGCATAGGCAGATATCTTCAAATCTGAATATCATAGAGGCATGGGGGTTGGTTTATATCATTCATACTGGCAAGCAGCCTTTGGTTTATCATTACTGGCAGCTGCCAAGCCACTCCCTAGCAACCAAACAGAGTACCCTAGCAACTGTTTTGCAAGATCTATATCTCTGCATCAGAACATCGTAAAGACATGGGTGTTGGTTTATATTGTCAAGCAGCCTTTGGAGTATCATCATTGGTAGCTGCCAAGCCACTCCCTAGCAACCAAACAGAGTACCCTAGCAACCGTTTAGCAATATCTATATCTCTGCATTAGAGCATCATAGAGACATGGCGGATGGCTCTTTTTGATTCGGCCAGCCAATAAATAGTGACAAAGCAACTTCATAGCCACGCCCTAGCAACCAATTACAGCACCCTAGCAACCGGGGCCGAATTTTGCCACTGCAAGCACCATTCACATTTTCTTCAGGAAATGTACATTCTAGTATTGTAATTACTATTCACCTGAACAAAACTTTGGCACGTAACTTGTCCCGCCCCGTTTGTCGTAGACCCACGAATGAGGTGTCAAATCGACCGGCTTATTGAGGAGAGGTGTGCTATGACTTTTCTAAGCGATTGGGTGTACGATTTTCGCACAGCATACGAAAAAATGGCTGAAAAAACTCCCATAGACTTAACATGGGGGCCAAATCTGTGAGATCATATCTTTAGTTTAGAAGGTCATAGAGACTTGGGGCTGGGCTCTTTTGATTCAGCCTGCCAATAAGTATTGACACAGCATCTTCATAGCCACTTCCTAGCAACCAATTACAGCACCCTAGCAACCGGTGCCGAATTTTGCCACTGCAAGCACCATTCACATTTTCTTCAGGAAATGTACATTCTAGTTAATGGTGCTTGCCAAAGGCAAAGCTCCATTCTTATTCTTCTGCATACTTATTATTCTTCTTCTTCTTCTTCTGGACACAATTTCTGCGCGCTACTCCTCCCGCAGTTTTTGTCATAGACCCATGAATGAGGTGTCAAATCGACCGGCTCATTGAGGACAGGTGTGCTATGACTTTTATAAGCGATCGGGTGTATGATGTTCGTCCGGCGGGCGAAAAAGTAGCGAAAAAAATCCCATAGACTTTGCATTGGGACAAACTTTGATGAGTAATAGCTCCTAACGAGAATTTCATAGAAACATGTGGGTTACCACGTTTGAAGAGCCTGATAGGCTCTCTCAGACCATACCTCAAAATGGGGTGTAAGTTGTACCCCTGGGGCGCAAGAGCTGCCCAAAGTTGCCCCATAGACATACTATGGTGAAGCCGTGCCCATGAACCAGGAAGTACTGTGTTTTTCCTACTATGGGAAATTACATAGGGATTTTGTATTGAACATAACTCTGGATCACAATGTCATAGAGACAAGGGGGTGGGCCCATTTTACTCAGGCAACCAATCAGTGTCTCAGGATCATTGTGAAGCTATCAAGCCACGCCCTAGCAACCATATAGAGCACCATAGCAACAAGTTCCATTGACTTCCATTGAAAAAGATCAAATGAATATCTTTGGATAGAAGTGTCGTACAAACAAGAGGGTGGGCTCATTTGACTGGAGGCAGCAAACCGCCAATCACAAATCACCTTAAAGACATCATAGCCACGCCTTAGCAACCATTTAAAGCACCCTAGCAACCCAAAGCATAGGCAGATATCTTCAAATCTGAATATCATAGAGGCATGGGGGTTGGTTTATATCATTTATACTGGCAAGCAGCCTTTGGTTTATCATTACTAGCAGCTGCCAAGCCACTCCCTAGCAACCAAACAGAGTACCCTAGCAACCGTTTTGCAAGATCTATATCTCTGCATCAGAACATCATAAAGACATGGGGGTTGGTTTATATTGTCAAGCAGCCTTTGGAGTATCATCATTGGTAGCTGCCAAGCCACTCCTTAGCAACCAACCAGAGTACCCTAGCAACCGTTTAGCAAGATCTATATCTCTGCATCAGAGCATCATAGAGACATGGCTGTTGGCTCTTTTGACTCATGCTAGCAAACTGAACTTCCAACATGCTACACATGCTAGCAGTGAATAGCTACATGCTAATAGTGATTAGCTTAGGGTTTAAACATGACACAAACTAGTAAAAATGTGTTACATCATGCTGGTAACATGCTAATTGTGTTAGCATCATGCTAGTAGCATGCTAATCATGTTAGCATCATGCAAGCAAACATGCTAATTATGTTAGCATCTTGTTAAAAACATGCTTTAGCAACATGGTAATCATGCTAAGCATCATGCTAACATTATGCTAATCATGTTAGCATGTTGCTAGCATTATGCTAACATGATTAGCATCTTTCTAAAAACATGCCAGCAAGATGCTAAGGGTGTTAGCATTATGCTTGCAACAAATGCTAATCATGTTAGCATGTTGCTAGCATAATGCTAACATGATTAGCATCTTTCTAAAAACATGCTAGCAGCATGCTAAGGGTGTTAGCATAATGCTAGCAACATGCTAATCATGTTAGCATCTTGATAAAAACATCCTAGCAGGACGGTAATTATGTTAGCATCATGCTAATCAAGAGTGCCGAGTTTTGCCACTGCAAGCACCATTCACATTTTCTTCAGGAAATGTACATTCTAGTATTGTAATTACTATTCACCTGAACAAAACTTTGGCGCGTAACTCGTCCCGCACCGTTTGTCATAGACCCACGAATGTGGTGTCAAATCGACCGGCTTATTGAGGAGAAGTGTGCTATGACTTTTCTAAGCGATCAGGTGTACATTGTTCGCACAGCGTACGAAAAAACGGCTGAAAAAAACTCCCTTAGACTTAACATGGAGGCCAAACCTGTGAAATCATATCTTTGGTTTAGAAGGTCATAGAGACTTGGGGCTGGGCTCTTTTGACTCGGCCTACCAAGCCGCCAATAAGTAGTGACTTCATGTCCACGCCCTAGCAACCAATTACAGCACCCTAGCAACCGAGTCCGGTGTTTTGCCACTGCAAGCACCATTCACATTTTCTTCAGGAAATGTACATTCTAGTTAATGGTGCTTGCCAAAGGCAAAGCTCCATTCTTATTCTTCTGCATACTTATTATTCTTCTTCTTCTTCTTCTGGACACAATTTCTGCGCGCTACTCCTCCCGCAGTTTTTGTCATAGACCCATGAATGAGGTGTCAAATCGACCGGCTCATTGAGGACAGGTGTGCTATGACTTTTATAAGCGATCGGGTGTATGATGTTCGTCCGGCGGGCGAAAAAGTAGCGAAAAAAATCCCATAGACTTTGCATTGGGACAAACTTTGATGAGTAATAGCTCCTAACGAGAATTTCATAGAAACATGTGGGTTACCACGTTTGAAGAGCCTGATAGGCTCTCTCAGACCATACCTCAAAATGGGGTGTAAGTTGTACCCCTGGGGCGCAAGAGCTGCCCAAAGTTGCCCCATAGACATACTATGGTGAAGCCGTGCCCATGAACCAGGAAGTACTGTGTTTTTCCTACTATGGGAAATTACATAGGGATTTTGTATTGAACATAACTCTGGATCACAATGTCATAGAGACAAGGGGGTGGGCCCATTTTACTCAGGCAACCAATCAGTGTCTCAGGATCATTGTGAAGCTATCAAGCCACGCCCTAGCAACCATATAGAGCACCATAGCAACAAGTTCCATTGACTTCCATTGAAAAAGATCAAATGAATATCTTTGGATAGAAGTGTCGTACAAACAAGAGGGTGGGCTCATTTGACTGGAGGCAGCAAACCGCCAATCACAAATCACCTTAAAGACATCATAGCCACGCCTTAGCAACCATTTAAAGCACCCTAGCAACCCAAAGCATAGGCAGATATCTTCAAATCTGAATATCATAGAGGCATGGGGGTTGGTTTATATCATTTATACTGGCAAGCAGCCTTTGGTTTATCATTACTAGCAGCTGCCAAGCCACTCCCTAGCAACCAAACAGAGTACCCTAGCAACCGTTTTGCAAGATCTATATCTCTGCATCAGAACATCATAAAGACATGGGGGTTGGTTTATATTGTCAAGCAGCCTTTGGAGTATCATCATTGGTAGCTGCCAAGCCACTCCTTAGCAACCAACCAGAGTACCCTAGCAACCGTTTAGCAAGATCTATATCTCTGCATCAGAGCATCATAGAGACATGGCTGTTGGCTCTTTTGACTCATGCTAGCAAACTGAACTTCCAACATGCTACACATGCTTAGCAGTGAATAGCTACATGCTAATAGTGATTAGCTTAGGGTTTAAACATGACACAAACTAGTAAAAATGTGTTACATCATGCTGGTAACATCTTAATTGTGTTAGCATCATGCTAGTAGCATGCTAATCATGTTAGCATCATCTTTAGCAAACATGCTAATTATGTTAGCATCTTGTTAAAAACATCTTAGCAACATGGTAATCATGCTTTAGCATCATGCTAGCATTATGCTAATCATGTTAGCATGTTGCTAGCATTATCTTAACATGATTAGCATCTTTCTAAAAACATGCTTAGCAGCATCTTAAGGGTGTTAGCATTATGCTAGCAACAAATGCTAATCATGTTAGCATGTTGCTTGTATAATGCTAACATGATTAAGCATCTTTCTAAAAACATGCTTAGCAGCATGCTAAGGGTGTTAGCATAATGCTAGCAACATGCTAATCATGTTAGCATCTTGATAAAAACATCCTAGCAGGACGGTAATTATGTTAGCATCATGCTAATCAAGAGTGCCGAGTTTTGCCACTGCAAGCACCATTCACATTTTCTTCAGGAAATGTACATTCTAGTTAATGGTGCTTGCCAAAGGCAAAGCTCCATTCTTATTCTTCTGCATACTTATTATTCTTCTTCTTCTTCTTCTGGACACAATTTCTGCGCGCTACTCCTCCCGCAGTTTTTGTCATAGACCCATGAATGAGGTGTCAAATCGACCGGCTCATTGAGGACAGGTGTGCTATGACTTTTATAAGCGATCGGGTGTACGATGTTCGTCCGGCGGGCGAAAAAGTAGCGAAAAAAATCCCATAGACTTTGCATTGGGACAAACTTTGATGAGTAATAGCTCCTAACGAGAATTTCATAGAAACATGTGGGTTACCACGTTTGAAGAGCCTGATAGGCTCTCTCAGACCATACCTCAAAATGGGGTGTAAGTTGTACCCCTGGGGCGCAAGAGCTGCCCAAAGTTGCCCCATAGACATACTATGGTGAAGCCGTGCCCATGAACCAGGAAGTACTGTGTTTTTCCTACTATGGGAAATTACATAGGGATTTTGTATTGAACATAACTCTGGATCACAATGTCATAGAGACAAGGGGGTGGGCCCATTTTACTCAGGCAACCAATCAGTCTCTCAGGATCATTGTGAAGCTATCAAGCCACGCCCTAGCAACCATATAGAGCACCATAGCAACAAGTTCCATTGACTTCCATTGAAAAAGATCAAATGAATATCTTTGGATAGAAGTGTCGTACAAACAAGAGGGTGGGCTCATTTGACTGGAGGCAGCAAACCGCCAATCACAAATCACCTTAAAGACATCATAGCCACGCCTTAGCAACCATTTAAAGCACCCTAGCAACCCAAAGCATAGGCAGATATCTTCAAATCTGAATATCATAGAGGCATGGGGATTGGTTTATATCATTTATACTGGCAAGCAGCCTTTGGTTTATCATTACTAGCAGCTGCCAAGCCACTCCCTAGCAACCAAACAGAGTACCCTAGCAACCGTTTTGCAAGATCTATATCTCTGCATCAGAACATCATAAAGACATGGGGGTTGGTTTATATTGTCAAGCAGCCTTTGGAGTATCATCATTGGTAGCTGCCAAGCCACTCCTTAGCAACCAAACAGAGTACCCTAGCAACCGTTTAGCAAGATCTATATCTCTGCATCAGAGCATCATAGAGACATGGCGGTTGGCTCTTTTGACTCATGCTAGCAAACTGAACTTCCAACATGCTACACATGCTAGCAGTGAATAGCTACATGCTAATAGTGATTAGCTTAGGGTTTAAACATGACACAAACTAGTAAAAATGTGTTACATCATGCTGGTAACATGCTAATTGTGTTAGCATCATGCTAGTAGCATGCTAATCATGTTAGCATCATGCTAGCAAACATGCTAATTATGTTAGCATCTTGTTAAAAACATGCTAGCAACATGGTAATCATGCTAGCATCATGCTAGCATTATGCTAATCATGTTAGCATGTTGCTAGCATTATCTTAACATGATTAGCATCTTTCTAAAAACATGCTTAGCAGCATCTTAAGGGTGTTAGCATTATGCTTAGCAACAAATGCTAATCATGTTAGCATGTTGCTTGCATAATGCTAACATGATTAGCATCTTTCTAAAAACATGCTAGCAGCATGCTAAGGGTGTTAGCATAATGCTTAGCAACATGCTAATCATGTTAGCATCTTGATAAAAACATCCTAGCAGGACGGTAATTATGTTAGCATCATGCTAATCAAGAGTGCCGAGTTTTGCCACTGCAAGCACCATTCACATTTTCTTCAGGAAATGTACATTCTAGTATTGTAATTACTATTCACCTGAACAAAACTTTGGCACGTAACTTGTCCCGCACCGTTTGTCGTAGACCCACGAATGAGGTGTCAAATCGACCGGCTTATTGAGGAGAGGTGTGCTATGACTTTTCTAAGCGATTGGGTGTACGATTTTCGCACAGCATACGAAAAAATGGCTGAAAAAACTCCCATAGACTTAACATGGGGGCCAAATCTGTGAGATCATATCTTTAGTTTAGAAGGTCATAGAGACTTGGGGCTGGGCTCTTTTGATTCAGCCTGCCAATAAGTATTGACACAGCATCTTCATAGCCACTTCCTAGCAACCAATTACAGCACCCTAGCAACCGGTGCCGAATTTTGCCACTGCAAGCACCATTCACATTTTCTTCAGGAAATGTACATTCTAGTATTGTAATTACTATTCACCTGAACAAAACTTTGGCGCGTAACTCGTCCGGCACCGTTTGTAGTAGACCCACGAATGAGGTGTCAAATCGACCGGCTTATTGAGGAGAGGTGTGCTATGACTTTTCTAAGCGATCGGGTGTACGATGTTCGCACAGCGTACAAAAAAAACGGCTGAAAAAACTCCCATAGACTTAACATGGGGTCCAAATCTGTGAGATCATATCTTTGGATCAGAAGTTCGTAGAGACTTGGGGCTGGGCTCTTTTGATTCGGCCAGCCAATAAGTAGTGACACAGCAGCTTCATAGCCACGCCCTAGCAATCAATTACAGCAACCTAGCAACCGAGTCCGGTGTTTTGCCACTGCAAGCACCATTCACATTTTCTTCAGGAAATGTACATTCTAGTATTGTAATTACTATTCACCTGAACAAAACTTTGGCACGTAACTTGTCCCGCACCGTTTGTCGTAGACCCACGAATGAGGTGTCAAATCGACCGGCTTATTGAGGAGAGGTGTGCTATGACTTTTCTAAGCGATTGGGTGTACGATTTTCGCACAGCATACGAAAAAATGGCTGAAAAAACTCCCATAGACTTAACATGGGGGCCAAATCTGTGAGATCATATCTTTAGTTTAGAAGGTCATAGAGACTTGGGGCTGGGCTCTTTTGATTCAGCCTGCCAATAAGTATTGACACAGCATCTTCATAGCCACTTCCTAGCAACCAATTACAGCACCCTAGCAACCGGTGCCGAATTTTGCCACTGCAAGCACCATTCACATTTTCTTCAGGAAATGTACATTCTAGTATTGTAATTACTATTCACCTGAACAAAACTTTGGCACGTAACTCGTCCCGCACCGTTTGTCGTAGACCCACAAATGAGGTGTCAAATCGAACGGCTTATTGAGGAGAGGTGTGCTATGACTTTTCTAAGTGATCGGGTGTACGATGTTCGCACAGCAAACGATAAAAAAGGCTGAAAATCTCCCATTGACTTAACATTGGGTCAGAATCTGTGAGATCATATCTTTGGATCAGAAAGTCATAGAGACTTGGGGCTGGGCTCTTCTGATTCGGCCAGCCAATAAGTAGTGACACAGCAACTTCATAGCCAGGCCCTAGCAACCAATTACAACACCCTAGCAACCGGTGCCGAATTTTGCCACTGCAAGCACCATTCACATTTTCTTCAGGAAATGTACATTCTAGTATTGTAATTACTATTCACCTGAACAAAACTTTGGCACGTAACTCGTCCCGCACCGTTTGTCGTAGACCCACAAATGAGGTGTCAAATCGACCGGCTTATTGAGGAGAGATGTGCTATGACTTTTCTAAGCGATCGGGTGTACGATGTTCGCACAGCGTACGAAAAAATGGCTACAAAAACTCCCATAGACTTAACATGGGGGCCAAATCTGTGAGATCATATCTTTGGATCAGAAGGTCATAGAGACTTGGGGCTGGGCTCTTTTGATTCGGCCAGCCAATATGTAGTGACACAGCAACTTCATAGCCACGCCCTAGCAACCAATTACTGCACCCTAGCAACCGAGTGGCGATTTTGCCACTGCAAGCACCATTCACATTTTCTTCAGGAAATGTACATTCTAGTATTGTAATTACTATTCACCTGAACAAAACTTTGGCGCGTAACTCGTCCCGCACCGTTTGTCGTAGACCCACGAATGAGGTGTCAAATCGACCGGCTTATTGAGGAGAGGTGTGCTATGACTTTTCTAAGCGATCGGGTGTACGATGTTCGCACAGCGTACGAAAAAACGGCTGAAAAAACTCCCATAGACTTTACATGGGGGCCAAATCTGTGAGATCATATCTTTGGTTTAGAAGGTCATAGAGACTTGGGGCTGGGCTTTTTTGACTCGGCCTATCAAGCAGCCAATAACTATTGACTTCATAGCCTCACCCTAGCAACCAGGTGCCGAATTTTGCCACTGCAAGCACCATTCACATTTTCTTCAGGAAATGTACATTCTAGTTAATGGTGCTTGCCAAAGGCAAAGCTCCATTCTTATTCTTCTGCATACTTATTATTCTTCTTCTTCTTCTTCTGGACACAATTTCTGCGCGCTACTCCTCCCGCAGTTTTTGTCATAGACCCATGAATGAGGTGTCAAATCGACCGGCTCATTGAGGACAGGTGTGCTATGACTTTTATAAGCGATCGGGTGTACGATGTTCGTCCGGCGGGCGAAAAAGTAGCGAAAAAAATCCCATAGACTTTGCATTGGGACAAACTTTGATGAGTAATAGCTCCTAACGAGAATTTCATAGAAACATGTGGGTTACCACGTTTGAAGAGCCTGATAGGCTCTCTCAGACCATACCTCAAAATGGGGTGTAAGTTGTACCCCTGGGGCGCAAGAGCTGCCCAAAGTTGCCCCATAGACATACTATGGTGAAGCCGTGCCCATGAACCAGGAAGTACTGTGTTTTTCCTACTATGGGAAATTACATAGGGATTTTGTATTGAACATAACTCTGGATCACAATGTCATAGAGACAAGGGGGTGGGCCCATTTTACTCAGGCAACCAATCAGTCTCTCAGGATCATTGTGAAGCTATCAAGCCACGCCCTAGCAACCATATAGAGCACCATAGCAACAAGTTCCATTGACTTCCATTGAAAAAGATCAAATGAATATCTTTGGATAGAAGTGTCGTACAAACAAGAGGGTGGGCTCATTTGACTGGAGGCAGCAAACCGCCAATCACAAATCACCTTAAAGACATCATAGCCACGCCTTAGCAACCATTTAAAGCACCCTAGCAACCCAAAGCATAGGCAGATATCTTCAAATCTGAATATCATAGAGGCATGGGGATTGGTTTATATCATTTATACTGGCAAGCAGCCTTTGGTTTATCATTACTAGCAGCTGCCAAGCCACTCCCTAGCAACCAAACAGAGTACCCTAGCAACCGTTTTGCAAGATCTATATCTCTGCATCAGAACATCATAAAGACATGGGGGTTGGTTTATATTGTCAAGCAGCCTTTGGAGTATCATCATTGGTAGCTGCCAAGCCACTCCTTAGCAACCAAACAGAGTACCCTAGCAACCGTTTAGCAAGATCTATATCTCTGCATCAGAGCATCATAGAGACATGGCGGTTGGCTCTTTTGACTCATGCTAGCAAACTGAACTTCCAACATGCTACACATGCTAGCAGTGAATAGCTACATGCTAATAGTGATTAGCTTAGGGTTTAAACATGACACAAACTAGTAAAAATGTGTTACATCATGCTGGTAACATGCTAATTGTGTTAGCATCATGCTAGTAGCATGCTAATCATGTTAGCATCATGCTTGCAAACATGCTAATTATGTTAGCATCTTGTTAAAAACATGCTAAGCAACATGGTAATCATGCTAGCATCATGCTAGCATTATGCTAATCATGTTAGCATGTTGCTAGCATTATGCTAACATGATTAGCATCTTTCTAAAAACATGCTTAGCAGCATGCTAAGGGTGTTAGCATTATGCTAGCAACAAATGCTAATCATGTTAGCATGTTGCTAGCATAATGCTAACATGATTAGCATCTTTCTAAAAACATGCTAGCAGCATGCTAAGGGTGTTAGCATAATGCTAAGCAACATGCTAATCATGTTAGCATCTTGATAAAAACATCCTAGCAGGACGGTAATTATGTTAGCATCATGCTAATCAAGAGTGCCGAGTTTTGCCACTGCAAGCACCATTCACATTTTCTTCAGGAAATGTACATTCTAGTATTGTAATTACTATTCACCTAGACAAAACTTCGGCGCGTAACTCGTCCCGCACCGTTTGTCGTAGACCCACGAATGAGGTGTCAAATCGACCGGCTTATTGAGAAGAGGTGTGCTATGACTTTTCTAAGCGATCGGGTGTACGATGTTCGCACAGCGTACGAAAAAAATGGCTGAAAAAACTCCCATAGACTTAACATTGTGTCAAAATCTGTGAGATCATATCTTTGGATCAGAAGGTCATAGAGACTTGGGGCTGGGCTCTTTTGATTTGGCCAGCCAATAAGTAGTGGCACAGCAACTTCATAGCCACGCCCTAGCAACCAATTACAGCACCCTAGCAACCGGTGCCGAATTTTGCCACTGCAAGCACCATTCACATTTTCTTCAGGAAATGTACATTCTAGTTAATGGTGCTTGCCAAAGGCAAAGCTCCATTCTTATTCTCCTGCATACTTATTCTTCTTCTTCTGGACAAAATTTCGGCGCGCTACTCCTCCTGCAGTTTTTGTCACAGACCCACAGATGAGGTGTCTAATCGTGCGGATTATTTGGGAATGGTGTGCTATGACTTTTATAAGCAATCGGGTGTATGATGTTCGTCCGGCGGGCGAAAAACCGGGCAAAAAATCCCATTGACTTAACATTGCGACAAACTTTGACGGGTCATAGCTCCTAACGAGGATTTCGTAGAAACATGTGGGTAACTACGTTTGAAGGGGCTGACAGGCTCTGTCAGACCACATCTCAAAATGGGGTGTAAGTTGTACCCCTGGGGTGCAAGAGCTGCCCAAAGTTGCCCCATAGACTTACTATGGTGAAGCCATGCCCATGAACCAGGAAGTACTGTGTTTTTCCTACTATGGGAAATTACATAGGGATTTTGTATTGAACATAACTCTGGATTACAATGTCATAGAGACAAGGGGGTGGGCTCATTTTTCTCAGGCAACCAATCAGTCTCTCAGGATCATTGTGAAGCTATCAAGCCACGCCCTAGCAACCATATAGAGCACCTTAGTAACAAGCTCCATAGACTTCCATTGAAAAAGATCAAATGAATATCTTTGGATAGTAGTGTCGTACAAACAAGAGGGTGGGCTCATTTGACTCGAGGCAGCAAACCGCCAATCGCAAATCACCTTAAAGACATCATAGCCATGCCTTAGCAACCATTTAGAGCACCCTAGCAACCCAAAGCATAGGCAGATATCTTCAAATCTGAATATCATAGAGGCATGGGGGTTGGTTTATATCATTGATACTGGCAAGCAGCCTTTGGTTTATCATTACTGGCAGTTGCCAAGCCACTCCCTAGCAACCAAACAGAGTACCCTAGCAACCGTTTTGCAAGATCTATATCTCTGCAACAGAGCATCATAGAGACATGGCGGTTGGCTCTTTTGACTCATGCTAGCAAACTGGACTTCCAACATGCTACACATGCCAGCAGTGAATAGCTACATGCTAATAGTGATTAGCTTAGGGTTTAAACATGACACAAACTAGTAAAAATGTGTTAGCATCATGCTGGTAGCATGCTAATTGTGTTAGCATAATGCTAGTAGCATGCTAATCATGTTAGCCTAATGCTAGCAAACATGCTAATCATGTTAGCATCTTGTTAAAAACATGCTTAGCAACATGGTAATCATGCTAGCATTATGCTAATCATGTTAGCATTTTATTAGCATTATGCTGACATGATTAGCATCTTGTTAAAATCATGCTTAGCAACATGGTAATCATGCTAAGCATTATGCTAATCATGTTAGCATGTTGCTTTACCATTATCTTAACATGATTAGCATCTTGTTAAAAACATGCAAGCAGCATGCTAAGGGTGTTAGCATCATGCTAAAGAAATGCCAATCATGTTAGCATCTTGTTAAAAACATCCTAGCAGGACGGTAATTATGTTAGCATTATGCTAATCAAGAGTGCCAAATTTTGCCACTGCAAGCACCATTCACATTTTCTTCAGGAAATGTACATTCTAGTATTGTAATTACTATTCACCTGAACAAAACTTTGGCGCGTAACTCGTCCCGCACCGTTTGTCGTAGACCCACAAATGAGGTGTCAAATCGACCGGCTTATTGAGGAGAGGTGTGCTATGACTTTTCTAAGCAATCGGGTGTACGATGTTCGCACAGCGTACGAAAAAAATGGCTGAAAAAACTCCCATAGACTTAACATTGGGTCAAAATCTGTGAGATCATATCTTTGGATCAGAAGGTCATAGAGACTTGGGGCTGGGCTCTTTTGATTCGGCCAGCCAATAAGTAGTGGCACAGCAACTTCATAGCCACGCCCTAGCAACCAATTACAGCACCCTAGCAACCGAGTCCGGTGTTTTGCCACTGCAAGCACCATTCACATTTTCTTCAGGAAATGTACATTCTAGTATTGTAATTACTATTTACCTGAACAAAACTTTGGCGCGTAACTCGTCCGGCACCGTTTGTAGTAGACCCACGAATGAGGTGTCAAATCGACCGGCTTATTGAGGAGAGGTGTGCTATGACTTTTCTAAGCGATCGGGTGTACGATGTTCGCACAGCGTACGAAAAAACGGCTGAAAAAACTCCCATAGACTTTACATGGGGGCCAAATCTGTGAGATCATATCTTTGGTTTAGAAGGTCATAGAGACTTGGGGCTGGGCTTTTTTGACTCGGCCTATCAAGCAGCCAATAACTATTGACTTCATAGCCTCACCCTAGCAACCAGGTGCCGAATTTTGCCACTGCAAGCACCATTCACATTTTCTTCAGGAAATGTACATTCTAGTATTGTAATTACTATTCACCTAGACAAAACTTCGGCGCGTAACTCGTCCCGCACCGTTTGTCGTAGACCCACGAATGAGGTGTCAAATCGACCGGCTTATTGAGAAGAGGTGTGCTATGACTTTTCTAAGCGATCGGGTGTACGATGTTCGCACAGCGTACGAAAAAAATGGCTGAAAAAACTCCCATAGACTTAACATTGGGTCAAAATCTGTGAGATCATATCTTTGGATCAGAAGGTCATAGAGACTTGGGGCTGGGCTCTTTTGATTCGGCCAGCCAATAAGTAGTGGCACAGCAACTTCATAGCCACGCCCTAGCAACCAATTACAGCACCCTAGCAACCGAGTCCGGTGTTTTGCCACTGCAAGCACCATTCACATTTTCTTCAGGAAATGTACATTCTAGTATTGTAATTACTATTTACCTGAACAAAACTTTGGCGCGTAACTCGTCCGGCACCGTTTGTAGTAGACCCACGAATGAGGTGTCAAATCGACCGGCTTATTGAGGAGAGGTGTGCTATGACTTTTCTAAGCGATCGGGTGTACGATGTTCGCACAGCGTACGAAAAAACGGCTGAAAAAACTCCCATAGACTTTACATGGGGGCCAAATCTGTGAGATCATATCTTTGGTTTAGAAGGTCATAGAGACTTGGGGCTGGGCTTTTTTGACTCGGCCTATCAAGCAGCCAATAACTATTGACTTCATAGCCTCACCCTAGCAACCAGGTGCCGAATTTTGCCACTGCAAGCACCATTCACATTTTCTTCAGGAAATGTACATTCTAGTTAATGGTGCTTGCCAAAGGCAAAGCTCCATTCTTATTCTTCTGCATACTTATTAATGGTGCTTGCCAAAGGCAAAGCTCCATTCTTATTCTTCTGCATACTTATTATTCTTCTTCTTCTTCTTCTGGACACAATTTCTGCGCGCTACTCCTCCCGCAGTTTTTGTCATAGACCCATGAATGAGGTGTCAAATCGACCGGCTCATTGAGGACAGGTGTGCTATGACTTTTATAAGCGATCGGGTGTACGATGTTCGTCCGGCGGGCGAAAAAGTAGCGAAAAAAATCCCATAGACTTTGCATTGGGACAAACTTTGATGAGTAATAGCTCCTAACGAGAATTTCATAGAAACATGTGGGTTACCACGTTTGAAGAGCCTGATAGGCTCTCTCAGACCATACCTCAAAATGGGGTGTAAGTTGTACCCCTGGGGCGCAAGAGCTGCCCAAAGTTGCCCCATAGACATACTATGGTGAAGCCGTGCCCATGAACCAGGAAGTACTGTGTTTTTCCTACTATGGGAAATTACATAGGGATTTTGTATTGAACATAACTCTGGATCACAATGTCATAGAGACAAGGTTGTGGTCGCATTTTACTCAGGCAACCAATCAGTCTCTCAGGATCATTGTGAAGCTATCAAGCCACGCCCTAGCAACCATATAGAGCACCATAGCAACAAGTTCCATTGACTTCCATTGAAAAAGATCAAATGAATATCTTTGGATAGAAGTGTCGTACAAACAAGAGGGTGGGCTCATTTGACTGGAGGCAGCAAACCGCCAATCACAAATCACCTTAAAGACATCATAGCCACGCCTTAGCAACCATTTAAAGCACCCTAGCAACCCAAAGCATAGGCAGATATCTTCAAATCTGAATATCATAGAGGCATGGGGATTGGTTTATATCATTTATACTGGCAAGCAGCCTTTGGTTTATCATTACTAGCAGCTGCCAAGCCACTCCCTAGCAACCAAACAGAGTACCCTAGCAACCGTTTTGCAAGATCTATATCTCTGCATCAGAACATCATAAAGACATGGGGGTTGGTTTATATTGTCAAGCAGCCTTTGGAGTATCATCATTGGTAGCTGCCAAGCCACTCCTTAGCAACCAAACAGAGTACCCTAGCAACCGTTTAGCAAGATCTATATCTCTGCATCAGAGCATCATAGAGACATGGCGGTTGGCTCTTTTGACTCATGCTAGCAAACTGAACTTCCAACATGCTACACATGCTTTAGCAGTGAATAGCTACATGCTAATAGTGATTAGCTTAGGGTTTAAACATGACACAAACTAGTAAAAATGTGTTACATCATGCTGGTAACATGCTAATTGTGTTAGCATCATGCTTGTAGCATCTTAATCATGTTAGCATCATCTTTAGCAAACATGCTAATTATGTTAGCATCTTGTTAAAAACATCTTAGCAACATGGTAATCATGCTAGCATCATGCTAGCATTATGCTAATCATGTTAGCATCTTGCTAAGATTATGCTAACATGATTAGCATCTTTCTAAAAACATGCTTAGCAGCATCTTAAGGGTGTTAGCATTATGCTAGCAACAAATGCTAATCATGTTAGCATGTTCTTGTATAATGCTAACATGATTAGCATCTTTCTAAAAACATGCTACTTGACATGCTAAGGGTGTTAGCATAATGCTAGCAACATGCTAATCATGTTAGCATCTTGATAAAAACATCCTAGCAGGACGGTAATTATGTTAGCATCATGCTAATCAAGAGTGCCGAGTTTTGCCACTGCAAGCACCATTCACATTTTCTTCAGGAAATGTACATTCTAGTATTGTAATTACTATTCACCTAGACAAAACTTCGGCGCGTAACTCGTCCCGCACCGTTTGTCGTAGACCCACGAATGAGGTGTCAAATCGACCGGCTTATTGAGAAGAGGTGTGCTATGACTTTTCTAAGCGATCGGGTGTACGATGTTCGCACAGCGTACGAAAAAAATGGCTGAAAAAACTCCCATAGACTTAACATTGTGTCAAAATCTGTGAGATCATATCTTTGGATCAGAAGGTCATAGAGACTTGGGGCTGGGCTCTTTTGATTTGGCCAGCCAATAAGTAGTGGCACAGCAACTTCATAGCCACGCCCTAGCAACCAATTACAGCACCCTAGCAACCGGTGCCGAATTTTGCCACTGCAAGCACCATTCACATTTTCTTCAGGAAATGTACATTCTAGTTATTCTTCTTCTTCTTCTTCTGGACACAATTTCTGCGCGCTACTCCTCCCGCAGTTTTTGTCATAGACCCATGAATGAGGTGTCAAATCGACCGGCTCATTGAGGACAGGTGTGCTATGACTTTTATAAGCGATCGGGTGTACGATGTTCGTCCGGCGGGCGAAAAAGTAGCGAAAAAATCCCATAGACTTTGCATTGGGACAAACTTTGATGAGTAATAGCTCCTAACGAGAGTTTCATAGAAACATGTGGGTTACCACGTTTGAAGAGCCTGATAGGCTCTCTCAGACCATACCTCAAAATGGGGTGTAAGTTGTACCCCTGGGGCGCAAGAGCTGCCCAAAGTTGCCCCATAGACATACTATGGTGAAGCCGTGCCCATGAACCAGGAAGTACTGTGTTTTTCCTACTATGGGAAATTACATAGGGATTTTGTATTGAACATAACTCTGAATCACAATGTCATAGAGACAAGGGGGTGGGCTCATTTTACTCAGGCAACCAATCAGTCTCTCAGGATCATTGTAAAGCTATCAAGCCACGCCCTAGCAACCATATAGAGAACCATAGCAACAAGTTCCATAGACTTCCATTGAAAAAGATCAAAGGAATATCTTTGGATAGGAGTGTCATAGAAACATGAGGGTGGGCTCATTTGACTCGAGGCAGCAAACCGCCAATCACAAATCACCTTAAAGACATCATAGCCACGCCTTAGCAACCATATAGAGCACCCTAGCAACCCAAAGCATAGGCAGATATCTTCAAATCTGAATATCATAGAGGCATGGGGGTTGGTTTATATCATTCATACTGGCAAGCAGCCTTTGGTGTATCATCATTGGTAGCTGCCAAGCCACTCCTTAGCAACCAAACAGAGTACCCTAGCAACCATTTTGCAAGATCTATATCTCTGCGTCAGAACATCGTACAGACATGGGGGTTGGTTTATATTGTCAAGCAGCCTTTGGAGTATCATCATTGGCAGCTGCCAAGCCACTCCCTAGCAACCAAACAGAGTACCCTAGCAACCGTTTTGAAACACCTATATTTCTGCATCAGAACATTATAGAGACATGGCGGTTGGCTCTTTTGACTCATGCTAGCAAACTGGACTTCCACCATGCTACACATGCTAGCAGTGAATAGCTACATGCTAATAGTGAGTAGCTTAAGGTTTAAACATGACACAAACTAGTAAAAATGTGTTAGAATAATGCTAGTGGCATGCTAATTGTGTTAGCATGATGCTAGTAGCATGATAATCATGTTAGCATCATGTTAGCAAACATGCTATTCATGTTAGCATCTTGTTAAATACATGCTAACAACATGGTAATCATGCTAAGCATCATGCTAGCATTATGCTAATGATGTTAGCATGTTGTTAGCATTATGCTAACATGATTAGCATCTTGTTAAAATCATGCTTAGCAACATGGTAATCATGCTTAGCATCATGCTAAGCATTATGCTAATCATGTTAGCATGTTTGCAAGATTATGCTAACATGATTAGCATCTTGTTTAAAACATGCTAACAGCATGCTAAGGGTGTTAAGATCATCTTGCAACATGCTAATCATGTTAGCATGTTGTTAACATAATGCTAACATGATTAGCATCTTGTTAAAATAATGCTAAGAACATGGTAATCATCTTTAGCATCATGCTAGTATTATGCTAATCATATTAGCATTTTGCTAGCATTATCTTGCTAACATGACTAGCATTTTGTTTAAAACATGCTTAGCAGCATGCTTAGGGTGTTAGCATCATGCCAAGCAACATGCAAATCATGTTAGCATTTTGCTAAAAACATCCTAGCAGGACGGTAATTATGTTAGCATCATGCTAATCAAGAGTGCCGAGTTTTGCCACTGCAAGCACCATTCACATTTTCTTCAGGAAATGTACATTCTAGTATTGTAATTACTATTCACCTGAACAAAACTTTGGCGCGTAACTCGTCCCGCACCGTTTGTTGTATACCCACGAATGAGGTGTCAAATCGACCGGCTTATTGAGGAGAGGTGTGCTATGACTTTTCTAAGCGATCGGGTGTACGATGTTCGCACAGTGTACGAAAAAATTGGCTGAAAAAACTCCCATAGACTTAACATTGAGTCAAAATCTATGAGATCATATCTTTGGATCAGAAGGTCATAGAGACTTGGGGCTGGGCTCTTTTGATTCGGCCAGCCAATAAGTAGTGACACAGCAACTTCATAGCCACGCCCTAGCAACCAATTACAGCACCCTAGCAACCGGTGCCGAATTTTTCCACTGCAAGCACCATTCACATTTTCTTCAGGAAATGTACATTCTAGTATTGTAATTACTATTCACCTGAACAAAACTTTGGCGCGTAACTCGTCCCGCACCGTTTGTCGTAGACCCACGAATGAGGTGTCAAATCGACCGGCTTATTGAGGAGAGGTGTGCTATGACTTTTCTAAGCGATCGGGTGTACGATGTTCGCACAGCGTACGAAAAAACGGCTGAAAAAACTCCCATAGACTTAACATGGGGGCCAAATCTGTGAGATCATATCTTTGGTTTAGAAGGTCATAGAGACTTGGGGCTGGGCTCTTTTGACTCAGCCATCCAATAAGTAGTGACACAGCAACTTCATAGCCACGCCCTAGCAACCAATTACAGCACCCTAGCAACCAGGTGGCGAATTTTGCCACTGCAAGCACCATTCACATTTTCTTCAGGAAATGTACATTCTAGTATTGTAATTACTATTCACCTGAACAAAACTTTGGCGCGTAACTCGTCCCGCACCGTTTGTTGTATACCCACGAATGAGGTGTCAAATCGACCGGCTTATTGAGGAGAGGTGTGCTATGACTTTTCTAAGCGATCGGGTGTACGATGTTCGCACAGTGTACGAAAAAATTGGCTGAAAAAACTCCCATAGACTTAACATTGAGTCAAAATCTATGAGATCATATCTTTGGATCAGAAGGTCATAGAGACTTGGGGCTGGGCTCTTTTGATTCGGCCAGCCAATAAGTAGTGACACAGCAACTTCATAGCCACGCCCTAGCAACCAATTACAGCACCCTAGCAACCGGTGCCGAATTTTTCCACTGCAAGCACCATTCACATTTTCTTCAGGAAATGTACATTCTAGTTATTATTATTATTCCACACAAAATTTTGGCGCGCTACTCCTCCCGCAGCTTTTGTCCTAGACCCATGAATGAGGTGTCAAATCGACCGGCTTATTGAGGAGAGGTGTGCTATGACTTTTATAAGCGATCGGGTGTACGATGTTCGTCCGACGGGCGAAAAATCGGGCGAAAAATCCCATAGACTTAACATTGGGACGAACTTTGACAAGTCATAACTCTGGATCACAATGTCATAGAGACAAGGGGGTGGGCTCATTTTACTCAGGCAACCAATCAGTCTATCAAGATAATTTTAAAGCTATCAAGCCACGCCCTAGCAACCATAGAGAGTACCTTAGCAACAAGTTCCATAGACTTCCATTGAAAAAGATCAAAGGAATATCTTTGGATAGGAGTGTCATAGAAACATGAGGGTGGGCTCATTTGACTCGGGGCAGCAAACGGCCAATCACGAATCACCTTCAAGATATCATAGCCACGCCCTAGCAACTATTTAGAGCACCCTAGCAACTCAAAGCATAGAGGGGATATCTTCAAATCTGAACATCATAGAGGAATGGGGGTTGGTTTATATCATTCATACTGGCAAGCAGCCTTTGGTTTATCATTACTGGCAGCTGCCAAGCCACTCCCTAGCAACCAAACAGAGTACCCTAGCAACCGTTTTGCAAGATCTATATCTCTGCATCAGAACATCGTAGAGACATGGGTGTTGGTTTATATTGTCAAGCAGCCTTTGGAGTATCATCATTGGTAGCTACCAAGCCACTCCCTAGCAACCAAACAGAGTACCCTAGCAACCGTTTTGAAACACCTATATTTCTGCATCAGAACATTATAGAGACATGGCGGTTGGCTCTTTTGACTCATGCTAGCAAACTGGACTTCCACCATGCTACACATGCTAGCAGTGAATAGCTACATGCTAATAGTGATTAGCTTAAGGTTTAAACATGACACAAACTAGTAAAAATGTGTTAGAATAATGCTAGTGGCCTGTTAATTGTGTTAGCATGATGCTAGTAGCATGCTAATCATGTTAGCATCATGTTAGCAAACATGCTAATCATGTTAGCATCTTGTTAAATACATGCTAACAACATGGTAATCATGCTAGCATCATGCTAGCATTATGCTAATGATGTTAGCATGTTGCTAACATTATGCTAACATGATTAGCATCTTGTTAAAATCATGCTAACAACATGGTAATCATGCTTAGCATCATGCTAGCATTATGCTAATCATGTTAGCATGTTTGCTAGCATTATGCTAACATGATTAACATCTTGTTTAAAACATGCTAAGCAGCATGCTAAGGGTGTTAGCATCATGCTAGAACATGCTAATCATGTTAGCATGTTGCTAACATAATGCTAACATGATTAGCATTTGGTTAAAATAATGCTAAGCAACATGGTAATCATGCTAAGCATCATGCTTAGCATTATGCTAATCATGTTAGCATGTTGCTAGCATTATGCTAACATGACTAGCATTTTGTTTAAAACATCTTTAGCAGAATGCTTAGGGTGTTAGCATCATCTTTAGCAACATGCTAATCATGTTAGCATCTTGTTAAAAACATGCTAGAAATGGTAATCATGCTAAGCATCATGTTACCATTATGCTAATCATGTTAGCATGTTGCTAGCATTATGCTAACATGATTAGCATCTTGTTAAAATCATGGTAGCAACATGGTAATCATGCTAGCATCATGCTAGCATTATGCTAATCATGTTAGCATGTTTTGCTAGCATTATGCTAACATGATTAGAATCTTGCTAAAAACATGCTGGCATCATGCTATGGGTGTTAGCATCATGCTAGCAACATGCTAATCTGTTAGCATCTTGCTAAAAACATCCTAGCAGGACGGTAATTATGTTAGCATCATGCTAATCAAGAGTGCTGAGTTTTGCCACTGCAAGCACCATTCACATTTTCTTCAGGAAATGTACATTCTAGTATTGTAATTACTATTCACCTGAACAAAACTTTGGCGCGTAACTCGTCCCGCAGTTTTTGTCGTAGACCCACGAATGAGGTGTCAAATCGACCGGCTTATTGAGGAGAGGTGTGCTATGACTTTTCTAAGCGATCGGGTGTACGATGTTCGCACAGCGTACGAAAAAACGGCTGAAAAAACTCCCATAGACTTAACATGGGGGCCAAATCTGTGAGATCATATCTGTGGTTTAGAAGGTCATAGAGACTTGGGGCTGGGCTTTTTTGACTCGGCCTATCAAGCAGCCAATAACTATTGACTTCATAGCCTCACCCTAGCAACCAGGTGCCGAATTTTGCCACTGCAAGCACCATTCACATTTTCTTCAGGAAATGTACATTCTAGTATTGTAATTACTATTCACCTGAACAAAACTTTGGCGCGTAACTCGTCCCGCACCGTTTGTTGTAGACCCACGAATGAGGTGTCAAATCGACCGGCTTATTGAGGAGAGGTGTGCTATGACTTTTCTAAGCGATCGGGTTTACGATGTTCGCACAGTGTACGAAAAAAATGGCTGAAAAAACTCCCATAGACTTAACATTGAGTCAAAATCTATGAGATCATATCTTTGGATCAGAAGGTCATAGAGACTTGGGGCTGGGCTCTTTTGATTCGGCCAGCCAATAAGTAATGACACAGCAACTTCATAGCCACGCCCTAGCAACCAATTACAGCACCCTAGCAACCGGTGCCGAATTTTTCCACTGCAAGCACCATTCACATTTTCTTCAGGAAATGTACATTCTAGTTAATGGTGCTTGCCAAAGGCAAAGCTCCATTCTTATTCTCCTGCATACTTATTATTATTCTTCTTCTTCTTCTTCCACTTTTTTTTCTGCGCGCTACTCCTCCCGCAGTTTTTGTCCTAGACTCATGAATGAGGTGTCAAATCGACCGGCTCATTGAGGAGAGGTGTGCTATGACTTTTATAAGCGATCGGACCAACGATGTTCGCACAGCGGACGAAAAAGCGGCCAAAAAAGTCCCATTGACTTACATTGAAAAATTCAAATTCACGAACATTCCGTCTCTCTCAACTGTCACTTTCTCACACACACTCACACACGCAGGCCCTTAGAAGCCTTTGTCTCTCAGACACAGACACTCATTTTCTTCCACTTTTAATTCTGCGCGCTATTTCTCCCACAGCGTTTGTCCTAGACCCATGAATGAGGTGTCAAATCGACCGGCTTATTGAGGAGAGGTGTGCTATTTTTTTTTTAAGCGATCGGACCAATGATGTTCGCACAGGGGGCGAAAAAGCGGCCAAAAAGTCCCATTGACTTTCAATGGCGGAATCTTCAGAAATTTGAATTTCAACTGTCACTTTCTCACACACACTCACACACGCAGGCCCTTAGAAGCCTTTCTCTCTCAGACACAGACACTCATTTTCTTCCACTTTTTTTCTGCGCGCTACTCCTCCCGCAGTTTTTGTCCTAGACCCATGAATGAGGTGTCAAATCGACCGGCTCATTGAGGAGAGGTGTGCTATGACTTTTATAAGCGATCGGGTGTACGATGTTCGTCCGGCGGGCGAAAAAGTAGCGAAAAAAATCCCATAGACTTTGCATTGGGACAAACTTTGACGAGTAATAGCTCCTAACGAGAATTTCATAGAAACATGTGGGTTACCAGGTTTGAAGAGCCTGATAGGCTCTCTCAGACCATACCTCAAAATGGGGTGTAAGTTGTACCCCTGGGGCGCAAGAGCTGCCCAAAGTTGCCCCATAGACATACTATGGTGAAGCCGTGCCCATGAACCAGGAAGTACTGTGTTTTTCCTACTATGGGAAATTACATAGGGATTTTGTATTGAACATAACTCTGGATCACAATGTCATAGAGACAAGGGGGTGGGCTCATATTACTCAGGCAACCAATCAGTCTCTCAGGATCATTGTGAAGCTATCAAGCCACGCCCTAGCAACCATATAGAGCACCATAGCAACAAGTTCCATAGACTTCCATTGAAAAAGATCAAATGAATATCTTTGGATAGGAGTGTCATAGAAACATGAGGGTGGGCTCATTTGACTCGGGGCAGCAAACGGCCAATCACGAATCACCTTCAAGACATCATAGCCACGCCCTAGCAACCATTCAGAGCACCCTAGCAACCCAAAGCATAGAGGGGATATCTTCAAATCTGAACATCATAGAGGAATGGGGGTTGGTTTATAGCATTCATACTGGCAAGCAGCCTTTGGTTTATCATTACTGGCAGCTGCCAAGCCACTCCCTAGCAACCAAACAGAGTACCCTAGCAACCGTTTAGCAAGATCTATATCTCTGCATCAGAACATCGTAAAGACATGGGGGTTGGTTTATATTGTCAAGCAGCCTTTGGAGTATCATCATTGGTAGCTACCAGGCCACTCCCTAGCAGCCAACCAGATTACCCTAGCAACCGTTTTTCAAGATCCATATCTCTGCATCAGAACATCATAAAGACATGGGGGTTGGTTTATATTGTCAAGCAGCCTTTGGAGTATCATCATTGGCAACTGCCAAGCCACTGCCAAGCCACTCCCTAGCAACCAAACAGAGTACCCTAGCAACCATTTAGCGATGCCTATATCTCTGCATCAGAACATCGTAGAGACATGGGGGTTGGCTTTTTTGACTCATGCTAGCAAACTGTACTTGCAACATGCTACACATGCTAGCAGTTAATAGCTACATGCTAATAGTGATTAGCTAAGTGCTAAAGTGGGCTGAGAACATGCTAAGAATAGAAACTCCATAGTAACTATCTGTGCCAACTACCAACCACCTAGTGACACCATAGCAACCACCCTGGTTACCATAGCAACCGCCCAGAACACCCTAGCAACCGCCTAGCAACACAGTAGTGACCACTCCAGGTACCTTAACAACTGCCTAGCAACACCTTAGCAACCACCCCAAGTACCTTAGCAACCGCCTAGCAACACCTTAGCAACCACCCCAAGTTCCTTAGCAACCGCCTAGCAACCGAGTGGCGATTTTGCCACTGCAAGCACCATTCACATTTTCTTCAGGAAATGTACATTCTAGTATTGTAATTACTATTCACCTGAACAAAACTTTGGCGCGTAACTCGTCCCGCACCGTTTGTCCTAGACCCACAAATGAGGTGTCAAATCGACCGGCTTATTGAGGAGAGGTGTGCTATGACTTTTCTAAGCGATCGGGTGTACGATGTTCGCACAGCGTACGAAAAAAATGGCTGAAAAAACTCCCATAGACTTAACATTGGGTCAAAATCTGTGAGATCATATCTTTGGATCAGAAGGTCATAGAGACTTGGGGCTGGGCTCTTTTGATTCGGCCAGCCAATATGTAGTGACACAGCAACTTCATAGCCACGCCCTAGCAACCAATTACAGCACCCTAGCAACCGAGTGGCGAATTTTGCCACTGCAAGCACCATTCACATTTTCTTCAGGAAATGTACATTCTAGTTAATGGTGCTTGCCAAAGGCAAAGCTCCATTCTTATTCTTCTGCATACTTATTATTCTTCTTCTTCTTCTTCTGGACACAATTTCTGCGCGCTACTCCTCCCGCAGTTTTTGTCATAGACCCATGAATGAGGTGTCAAATCGACCGGCTCATTGAGGACAGGTGTGCTATGACTTTTATAAGCGATCGGGTGTACGATGTTCGTCCGGCGGGCGAAAAAGTAGCGAAAAAAATCCCATAGACTTTGCATTGGGACAAACTTTGATGAGTAATAGCTCCTAACGAGAATTTCATAGAAACATGTGGGTTACCACGTTTGAAGAGCCTGATAGGCTCTCTCAGACCATACCTCAAAATGGGGTGTAAGTTGTACCCCTGGGGCGCAAGAGCTGCCCAAAGTTGCCCCATAGACATACTATGGTGAAGCCGTGCCCATGAACCAGGAAGTACTGTGTTTTTCCTACTATGGGAAATTACATAGGGATTTTGTATTGAACATAACTCTGGATCACAATGTCATAGAGACAAGGGGGTGGGCCCATTTTACTCAGGCAACCAATCAGTCTCTCAGGATCATTGTGAAGCTATCAAGCCACGCCCTAGCAACCATATAGAGCACCATAGCAACAAGTTCCATTGACTTCCATTGAAAAAGATCAAATGAATATCTTTGGATAGAAGTGTCGTACAAACAAGAGGGTGGGCTCATTTGACTGGAGGCAGCAAACCGCCAATCACAAATCACCTTAAAGACATCATAGCCACGCCTTAGCAACCATTTAAAGCACCCTAGCAACCCAAAGCATAGGCAGATATCTTCAAATCTGAATATCATAGAGGCATGGGGATTGGTTTATATCATTTATACTGGCAAGCAGCCTTTGGTTTATCATTACTAGCAGCTGCCAAGCCACTCCCTAGCAACCAAACAGAGTACCCTAGCAACCGTTTTGCAAGATCTATATCTCTGCATCAGAACATCATAAAGACATGGGGGTTGGTTTATATTGTCAAGCAGCCTTTGGAGTATCATCATTGGTAGCT
Source organism: Chanodichthys erythropterus (assembly GCF_024489055.1). Classification (NCBI taxonomy): domain Eukaryota; kingdom Metazoa; phylum Chordata; class Actinopteri; order Cypriniformes; family Xenocyprididae; genus Chanodichthys; species Chanodichthys erythropterus. The sequence goes on along the minus strand of NC_090224.1, from coordinate 28,952,335 downwards.
GCCAAGCCACTCCTTAGCAACCAAACAGAGTACCCTAGCAACCGTTTAGCAAGATCTATATCTCTGCATCAGAGCATCATAGAGACATGGCGGTTGGCTCTTTTGACTCATGCTAGCAAACTGAACTTCCAACATGCTACACATGCTAGCAGTGAATAGCTACATGCTAATAGTGATTAGCTTAGGGTTTAAACATGACACAAACTAGTAAAAATGTGTTACATCATGCTGGTAACATGCTAATTGTGTTAGCATCATGCTAGTAGCATCTTAATCATGTTAGCATCATCTTCCAAACATGCTAATTATGTTAGCATCTTGTTAAAAACATGCTTAGCAACATGGTAATCATGCTAGCATCATGCTAAGATTATGCTAATCATGTTAGCATGTTGCTTGCATTATGCTAACATGATTAGCATCTTTCTAAAAACATCTTACAGCATGCTAAGGGTGTTAGCATTATGCTTAGCAACAAATGCTAATCATGTTAGCATGTTGCTTGATAATGCTAACATGATTAGCATCTTTCTAAAAACATGCTTTAGCAGCATGCTAAGGGTGTTAGCATAATGCTTGCAACATGCTAATCATGTTAGCATCTTGATAAAAACATCCTAGCAGGACGGTAATTATGTTAGCATCATGCTAATCAAGAGTGCCGAGTTTTGCCACTGCAAGCACCATTCACATTTTCTTCAGGAAATGTACATTCTAGTATTGTAATTACTATTCACCTGAACAAAACTTTGGCACGTAACTTGTCCCGCACCGTTTGTCGTAGACCCACGAATGAGGTGTCAAATCGACCGGCTTATTGAGGAGAGGTGTGCTATGACTTTTCTAAGCGATTGGGTGTACGATTTTCGCACAGCATACGAAAAAATGGCTGAAAAAACTCCCATAGACTTAACATGGGGGCCAAATCTGTGAGATCATATCTTTAGTTTAGAAGGTCATAGAGACTTGGGGCTGGGCTCTTTTGATTCAGCCTGCCAATAAGTATTGACACAGCATCTTCATAGCCACTTCCTAGCAACCAATTACAGCACCCTAGCAACCGGTGCCGAATTTTGCCACTGCAAGCACCATTCACATTTTCTTCAGGAAATGTACATTCTAGTATTGTAATTACTATTCACCTGAACAAAACTTTGGCGCGTAACTCGTCCGGCACCGTTTGTAGTAGACCCACGAATGAGGTGTCAAATCGACCGGCTTATTGAGGAGAGGTGTGCTATGACTTTTCTAAGCGATCGGGTGTACGATGTTCGCACAGCGTACAAAAAAAACGGCTGAAAAAACTCCCATAGACTTAACATGGGGTCCAAATCTGTGAGATCATATCTTTGGATCAGAAGTTCGTAGAGACTTGGGGCTGGGCTCTTTTGATTCGGCCAGCCAATAAGTAGTGACACAGCAGCTTCATAGCCACGCCCTAGCAATCAATTACAGCAACCTAGCAACCGAGTCCGGTGTTTTGCCACTGCAAGCACCATTCACATTTTCTTCAGGAAATGTACATTCTAGTATTGTAATTACTATTCACCTGAACAAAACTTTGGCACGTAACTTGTCCCGCACCGTTTGTCGTAGACCCACGAATGAGGTGTCAAATCGACCGGCTTATTGAGGAGAGGTGTGCTATGACTTTTCTAAGCGATTGGGTGTACGATTTTCGCACAGCATACGAAAAAATGGCTGAAAAAACTCCCATAGACTTAACATGGGGGCCAAATCTGTGAGATCATATCTTTAGTTTAGAAGGTCATAGAGACTTGGGGCTGGGCTCTTTTGATTCAGCCTGCCAATAAGTATTGACACAGCATCTTCATAGCCACTTCCTAGCAACCAATTACAGCACCCTAGCAACCGGTGCCGAATTTTGCCACTGCAAGCACCATTCACATTTTCTTCAGGAAATGTACATTCTAGTATTGTAATTACTATTCACCTGAACAAAACTTTGGCACGTAACTCGTCCCGCACCGTTTGTCGTAGACCCACAAATGAGGTGTCAAATCGAACGGCTTATTGAGGAGAGGTGTGCTATGACTTTTCTAAGTGATCGGGTGTACGATGTTCGCACAGCAAACGATAAAAAAGGCTGAAAATCTCCCATTGACTTAACATTGGGTCAGAATCTGTGAGATCATATCTTTGGATCAGAAAGTCATAGAGACTTGGGGCTGGGCTCTTCTGATTCGGCCAGCCAATAAGTAGTGACACAGCAACTTCATAGCCAGGCCCTAGCAACCAATTACAACACCCTAGCAACCGGTGCCGAATTTTGCCACTGCAAGCACCATTCACATTTTCTTCAGGAAATGTACATTCTAGTTAAGTTGGCTTGAAAGAGCCAACTTACTGATCTTCTATTTAAGCTTATTAAGTTGGCTTGAAAAAGCCAACTTACTGATATTGTACTTAAGCTTATTAAGTTGGCTTGAAAAAGCAAACTTACTGATATTGTACTTAAGCTTATTATTATTATTCTTCTTAGACTAAATTTTAAATTGTATCTCCTCCTAGACTGTTCAAGCTACAACCACCAAACTCGGACTAGACATTCAGACTGTTCTGACTCGAGTTGCTATATCTTTTCAGACTGATCTGACTTACGGTTTTCCTAAAAATGTTGATTAAACCTGGAAAAAGCTCCCATTGACTTCCATTGAAATGCCTTGGCTGATCTGAACATTCCGTCCAACTGTCAAAATTCAAATTCAAACACACAGACTCAATTTAACTGCCATTCCTATTTCTAAGCCATTTAAACTCATTCAAACTCATTCTATCTATCTATCTATCTATCTATCTATCTATCTATCTATCAAACTAAATCTATCTATCTATCTATCTATCTATCTATCTATCAAACTAAATCTATCTATCTATCTAAATCTATCTATCTCTATCTATCTATCAAACTAAATCTATCTCTATCTATCTATCTAAATCTATCTATCTCTATCTATCTATCAAACTAAATCTATCTATCTCTATCTATCTATCTATCTAAATCTATCTATCTCTATCTATCTATCAAACTAAATCTATCTATCTATCAAACTAAATCTATCTATCTCTATCTATCTATCAAACTAAATCTATCTATCTATCTATCAAACTAAATCTATCTATCTATCTATCAAACTAAATCTATCTATCTATCTATCTATCTATCTCTATCTATCTATCAAACTAAATCTATCTCTATCTATCTATCAAACTAAATCTATCTCTATCTATCAAATTAAATCTATCTATCTATCTATCAAACTAAATCTATCTATCTATCTATCAAACTAAATCTATCTATCTATCTATCAAACTAAATCTATCTATCTATCTATCTATCAAACTAAATCTATCTATCTATCTATCTATCAAACTAAATCTATCTCTATCTATCTCTATCTATCTATCAAACTAAATCTATCTCTATCTATCTCTATCTATCTATCAAACTAAATCTATCTCTATCAAACTAAATCTATCTATCTATCAAACTAAATCTATCTATCTATCTATCTATCAAACTAAATCTATCTATCTATCTATCTATCAAACTAAATCTATCTATCTATCTATCAAACTAAATCTATCTATCTATCTATCTATCTATCAAACTAAATCTATCTCTATCTATCAAACTAAATCTATCTATCTATCTATCTATCTATCAAACTAAATCTATCTATTTATCTATCTATCAAACTAAATCTATCTATTTATCTATCTATCTATCTATCTATCAAACTAAATCTATCTCTATCTATCAAACTAAATCTATCTATCTATCTATCAAACTAAATCTATCTATCTATCTATCTATCAAACTAAATCTATCTCTATCTATCTCTATCTATCTATCAAACTAAATCTATCTCTATCTATCTCTATCTATCTATCAAACTAAATCTATCTCTATCAAACTAAATCTATCTATCTATCAAACTAAATCTATCTATCTATCTATCTATCAAACTAAATCTATCTATCTATCTATCTATCAAACTAAATCTATCTATCTATCTATCAAACTAAATCTATCTATCTATCTATCTATCTATCAAACTAAATCTATCTCTATCTATCAAACTAAATCTATCTATCTATCTATCTATCTATCAAACTAAATCTATCTATTTATCTATCTATCTATCTATCAAACTAAATCTATCTCTATCTATCAAACTAAATCTATCTATCTATCTATCAAACTAAATCTATCTATCTATCTATCAAACTAAATCTATCTATCTATCTATCTATCTATCTATCTATCTATCAAACTAAATCTATCTATTTATCTATCTATCTATCTATCTATCTATCTATCTATCTATCTATCAAACTAAATCTATCTCTATCTATCAAACTAAATCTATCAAACTAAATCTATCTATCTATCTATCTATCATAGCAACCACCAGATCACCCAAGCAACCACCTTGAACACCATGGCAACAGCACAGCAACCACACAGAGCACCCTAGCAACCGCATAGCAACCACCCAGAACAGCATAACAACCTCCTAGAATATCCTAGCAACCTCATAGCAATACCCTAGCAACCACCCAAAGTACCTTAGCAACCGTATAACAACACCTTAGCAACCACCTGAGTACCCTAGCAACCATATAGCAACACCTTAGCAACCACCCCGAGTACCTTAGCAACCATATAGCAAGACCTTAGCAACCGCATAGCAACACCTTAGCAACCACCCCGAATACCCTAGCAACAACATAGCAACACCTTAGCAACCACCCCTAGTACCATAGCAACCGCATAGCAACCCCCTAGCAACCACCCCGAATACCCTAGCAACCGCATAGCAACACCTTAGCAACCACCCCTATTACCATAGCAACCGCATAGCAACATCCTAGCAACCATCCCGAATACCCTAGCAACCGCATAGCAACACCTTAGCAAACACCCCGAGTACCCTAGCAACTGCATAGCAACACCATAGCAACCAAACAGAGTGCCCTAGCAACCATTTTGCAAAATCTATATCTCTGCATTAGAACATCGTAGAGACGTGGGGGTTGGTTTATATTGTCAAGTAGCCTTTGGAGTATGATTATTCGTAGCTGCCAAGCCAGTCCCTAGCAACCAAACAGTACCCTAGCAACCGTTTTGCAAGATCTATATCTCTGCATCAGAACATCGTACAGACAATAATAAATATAATAACCTTTTTCTAAACACTATTTACCCTCCAGTACACTCACGTTAATACCTGGGAATGTGAAATGCTGAACAACCATACAATTTATTAACAAACAAACATAATTTACTATAGGCTACGTTAATAGCCTAATTATACTTACAAAAAACACTGTTGGCTAATTGACATTCAGTTACTTGCTAATTTAGCATTCTATCATCCTGGGTAACACATACTATCACCAGTTAATACTATTTTCCACAGTAGAATCTGCATTTGAAAGCCTGGTCAGTCACTACTGCTAGTTTATTTGTGGGGCTAGCTAATTATAGTTAAAACGGAATATTAAAATATTTTTACTCTGGCCTTTGTATGTGGTAGAGAGACAGTCCTGGTAACTTACTGTCGGCGTCGTCAACATGCGCGCGCGCACACACACACCAACCGCTCGCTGCTAGTGCAAGCACAAAAGTAGTCCCGGCCCGCGCGTGTAGCCTATAAGATACCCCGCCGCCAATCAAATTACGGCGTTTCTTGTACTGTCGTCGTCCTGGCCGTTAGAATCGATCCAAATAGCAGTGCAAAGGAGCTTGCTAAATATTGGTGGGGACAAATTTGTCATATCAAAATATTGATAGGGACTAGTACCTAGCGTCCCCCCCTAAACCTACGCCCATGGTTTATATTGTCAAGTAGCCTTTGGAGTGTTGTCATTGGTAGCTGACAAGCCACTCCCTAGCAACCAAACAAAGTACCCTAGCAACCGTGTTGCAAGATCTATATTTCTGCATCAGAACATCGTAGAGACATGGCGGTTGGCTGTTTTGACTCATGCTAGCAATCTGTACTTCCAACATGCTACACATGCTAGTGAATAGCTACATGCTAATATTGATTAGCTAAGTGCTAAAGTAGACTAACTATCTATCTATCTAAATTACTAAGCTTAAACTTTCAAACTTCAAACTTTCAAAACTACTTCAAACTTTCTGGACCAGCTTTTTCAAGCCAACTTAAAGTTTGTCTTCAAACTTTTTTATCTAGTTAAGTTGGCTTGAAAAAGCCAACTTACTGATCTACTACTTAAGCTTATTATTATTATTATTATTCTTAGACTAAATTTCTAAATGCATCTCCTCCTAGACTGTTCAAGCTACAACCACCAAACTCGGACTAGACCTTCAGACTATTCTGACTTAGTCAGCTTTTTTAGGAAAACCGTAAGTCTGATCAGTCTGAAAAGATATAGCACACTAAAACTTGGAAAAATCCCATTGACTTTCATTGACGGAATGTTCAAATGAGCCAAGACTATTCAAACTCCAACTGTCAAAATTCAAATTTTGACAGTTGGAGAGGCCCATCAGACTCTATTAGATGCCATTCTATGTACTATTTCTAATCCATTGAGACTCATTCAAATTTCCATTCTATCTAATATGTCTTTATCTATCTATCTATCTATCTATCTATCTATCTATCTATCTATCTATCTATCTATCTATCTATCTATCTATTTCTCTTTCTAATCAATCTATCTATCTATCTATCTATCTATCTATCTATCTATCTATCTCTCTTTCTAATCTATCTATCTATCTATTTCTCTTTCTAATCTATCTATCTATCTATCTATCTATCAAACTAAATCTATCTATCTATCTATCTATCTATTTCTCTTTTTAATCTATCTATCTCTATCTATCTATCAAACTAAATCTATCTATCTATCAAACTAAATCTATCTATCTATCAAACTAAATCTATCTATCTATCAAACTAAATCTATCTATCTATCTATCTATCTATCCCTTCTCATCTATCTATCAATCTATCTTTCTTCTCATCTATCACTTCTCATCTATCTCTCTTCTCATCTATCTCTCTTCTCATCTATCTCTCTATCTATCTCTCTATCTATCTCTCTATCTATCTCTCTATCTCTCTATCTATCTATATATCTATCTATTTCTCTTTCTAATCTCTCTATCTATCTATCTATCTATCAAACTAAATCTATCTATCAAACTAAATCTATCTATCTATCTATCTATCTATCTATCTATTTCTCTTTCTAATCTATCTATCTATCTATCTTTCTTCTCATCTATCACTTCTCATCTATCTCTCTTCTCATCTATCACTTCTCATCTATCTCTCTATCTATCTCTCTATCTATCTCTCTATCTATCTATCTATCTACCTATCTATCTATCTATGATCAACTCTCATAGCAACCACCCAAACCAACCTAGCAACCACCCAGAACACCATGGCAACTGCATAGCAACCCCACAAATCACCCTGGCATCATCCTAGCAACCAGCCTGGATACAATAGCAACCACATAGCAACACCATGGCAACCACCCCGAGTACCCTAGCAACCGCATAGCAACACCCTAGCAACCACCCCGAGTACCCTAGCAACAGCATAGCAACACCTTAGCAACCACCCCGAGTACCCTAGCAACACCTTAGCAACCACCCCGAGTACCCTAGCAACACCCTAACAACCACCCCGAGTACCCTAACAACCGCATAGCAACACCCTAGCAACCACCAGAGTACCCTAGCAACCACCCCGAGTACCCTAGCAACCGCATAGCAACACCTTAGCAACCACCCCGAGTACCCTAGCAACACCTTAGCAACCACCCCGAGTACCCTAGCAACCGCATAGCAACACCCTAGCAACCACCCGAGTACCATAGCAACCGCATAGCAACACCTTAGCAACCACCCCGAGTACCATAGCAACCGCATAGCAACACCCTAGCAACCACCCCGAGTACCCTAGCAACCGCATAGCAACACCCTAGCAACCGCATAGCAACACCTTAGCAACCACCCCGAGTACCCTAGCAACTGCATAGCAACACCATAGCAACCAAACAGAGTGCCATAGCAACCAATTTGCAAAATCTATATCTCTGCATCAGAACATCGTACAGACATGGGGATTGGTTTATATTGTCAAGCAGCCTTTGGAGTATCATCACTGGTAGCTGCCAAGTCACTCCCTAGCAACCAATCTAGTTATTATTATTAAGTTGGCTTGAAAAAGCCAACTTACTGATCTACTACTTAAGCTTATTATTATTATTATTCTTCTTAGACTAAATTTCTAAATGCATCTCCTCCTAGACTGTTCAAGCTACAACCACCAAACTCGGACCAGACCTTCAGACTATTCTGACTTAGTGTGCTATATCTTTTCAGACTGATCAGACTTACGGTTTTCCTAAAAAAGCTGATCAAAACTTGGAAAAATCCCATTGACTTTCATTGACGGAATGTTCAAATGAGCCAAGACTATTCAAACTCCAACTGTCAAAATTCAAATTTTGACAGTTGGAGAGGCTCATCAGACTCCATTAGCTGCCATTCTATGTACTATTTCTAATCCATTGAGACTCATTCAAACTTCCATTCTATCTATTATGTCTTATCTATCTATCTATCTATCTATCTATCTATCTATCTATCTATCTATCAAACTAAATCTATCTATCTATCTATCTATCTATCTATCTAACTAAATCTATCTATCTATCTATCTATCTATCAAACTTAATCTTAATCTATCTATCTAACTCATTCAAACTCATCTATCTATCTATCTATCTATCTATCTATCTATCAAACTTAATCTATCTATCTATCTATCTATCTATCTAACTCATTCAAACTCATCTATCTATCTATCTATCTATCTATCTATCTATCTATCTATCTATCTATCTAACTCATTCAAACTCATCTATCTAACTCATTCAAACTCATCTATCTATCTATCTATCACTGGTAGCTGCCAAGTCACTCCCTAGCAACCAAACAGAGTACCCTAGCAACCATTTTGGAAAATCTATATCTCTGCATCAGAACATCGTACAGACATGGGGGTAGGTTTGTATTGTCAAGCAGCCTTTGGAGTATGATCATTGGTAGCTGCCAAGCCAGTCCCTAGCAACCAAACAGTACCCTAGCAACCGTTTTGCAAGATCTATATCTCAGCATCAGAACATCGTACAGACATGGGGGTTGGTTTATATTGTCAAGTAGCCTTTGGAGTATCATCACTGGTAGCTGCCAAGTCAGTCCCTAGCAACCAAACAGTACCCTAGCAACCATTTTGGTAAATCTATATCTCTGCATCAGAACATCGTACAGACATGGGGGTTGGTTTGTATTGTCAAGCAGCCTTTGGAGTATCATCATTGGTTGCTGCCAAGCCACTCCCTAGCAACAAACAGAGTACCCTAGCAACCATTTTGGAAAATCTATATCTCTGAATCAGAACATCGTACAGACATGGGGTTTGGTTTGTATTGTCAAGCAGCCTTTGGAGTATCATCATTGGTAGCTGCCAAGCCACTCCCTAGCAACAAACAGAGTACCGTAGCAACCGTATTGCAAAATCTATATCTCTGCATCAGAACATCGTACAGACATGGGGGTTGGATTGTATTGTCAAGCAGCCTTTGGAGTATCATCATTGGTAGCTGCCAAGCCACTCCCTAGCAACCAAACAGAGTACCCTAGCAACCGTTTTGCCAGATCTATATCTCTGCAGCAGAACATAGTACAGACATGGGGGTTGGCTCTTTTGACTCATGCTAGCAATCTGGACTTCCAACATGCTAGCAGTGAATAGCTACATGCTAATGGTGATTAGCTAAGTGCTAAACTGGGCTAAGAACATGCTAATAACTCTATAAAAACTCCATAATATCCATCTGTGACAACTATCTATCTATCTATCGATCAGTCTGTTTACTTATCTAGCTATCTATCTAGCTTTTAAAACTACAATTCTAAAACAAACTATTTCAAACTGAAAAGGTTCAAACTACAAACTTTTAAAACTTCTTCAAACTTTCTGGCTATGCTTTTTCAAGCCAACTTAAAGTTTGTCTACAAACTTTTTTATCTAGTTATTATTATTATTCTTAGACTAAATTTTAAATTGTATCTCCTCCTAGACTGTTCAAGCTACAACCACCAAACTCGGACTAGACATTCAGACTGTTCTGACTCAAGTTGCTATATCTTTTCAGACTGATCCGACTTACGGTTTTCCTAAAAATGCTGATTAAACCTGGAAAAAGCTCCCATTGACTTCCATTGAAATGCCTTGGCTGATCTGAACATTCCGTCCAACTGTCAAAATTCAAATTCAAACACACAGACTCAATTTAACTGCCATTCCTATTTCTAAGCCATTTAAACTCATTCAAACTCATTCAAACTCATTCTATCTATCTATCTATCTATCTATCTATCTATCTAATCTATCTATCTATCTCATTCAAACTCATCTATCTATCTATCTAACTCATTCAAACTCATCTATCTATCTATCTAACTCATTCAAACTCATTCTATCTATCTATCTATCTATCTATATCAAACTTAATCTATCTATCTATCTAACTCATTCAATCTATCTAACTCATTCAAACTCATCTATCTATCTATCTATCTATCACTGGTAGCTGCCAAGTCACTCCCTAGCAACCAAACAGAGTACCCTAGCAACCATTTTGGAAAATCTATATCTCTGCATCAGAACATCGTACAGACATGGGGGTAGGTTTGTATTGTCAAGCAGCCTTTGGAGTATCATCATTGGAAGCTGCCAAGCCACTCCCTAGCAACCAAACAGAGTACCTAGCAACCATTTTGCAAAATCTATATCTCTGCATCAGAACATCGTAGAGACATGGGGGTTGGTTTATGTTGTCAAGCAGCCTTTGGAGTATCATCAATGGTAGCTGCCAAGCAACTCCCTAGCAACCAAACAGTACCCTAGCAACCGTTTTGCAAGATCTATATCTCGGCATCAGAACATCGTACAGACATGAGGGTTGTTTTATATTGTCAAGCAGCCTTTGGAGTATCATCATTGGTAGCCAACAAGCCACTCCCTAGCAACCAAACAAAGTACCCTAGCAACCGTTTTGCAAGATCTATATCTCTGCATCAGAACATCGTACAGACATGGGGGTTGGTTTATATTGTCAAGCAGCCTTTGGAGTATCATCATTGGTAGCTGCCAAGCAACTCCCTAGCAACCAAACAGTACCCTAGCAACCGTTTTGCAAGATCTATATCTCTGCATCAGAACATCGTACAGACATGGGGGTTGGTTTATATTGTCAAGCAGCCTTTGGAGTAGCATCACTGGTAGCTGCCAAGCCAGTGCCTAGCAACCAAACAGTACCCTAGCAACCGTATTTCAAGATCTATATCTCTGCATCAGAACATCGTACAGACATGGGGGTTGGTTTATATTGTCAAGTAGCCTTTGGAGTATCATCAGTGGTAGCTGCCAAGCCAGTCCCTAGCAACCAAACAGTACCCTAGCAACCGTTTTGCAAGATCTATATCTCGGCATCAGAACATCGTACAGACATGGGGGTTGGTTTATATTGTCAAGTAGCCTTTGGAGTATCATCACTGGTAGCTGCCAAGCCACTCCCTAGCAACCAAACAGTACCCTAGCAACCGAATTGCAAGATCTATATCTCTGAATCAGAACATCGTACAGACATGGGGGTAGGTTTGTATTGTCAAGCAGCCTTTGGAGTATCATCATTGGTAGCTGCCAAGCCAGTCCCTAGCAACCAAACAGTACCCTAGCAACCGTTTTGCAAGATCTATATCTCGGCATCAGAACATCGTACAGACATGGGGGTTGGTTTATATTGTCAAGTAGCCTTTGGAGTATCATCATTGGTAGCTGCCAAGTCACTCCCTAGCAACCAAACTGAGTACCCTAGCAACCATTTTGGAAAATCTGTATCTCTGCATCAGATCATCGTACAGACATGGGGGTTGGTTTGTATTGTCAAGCAGCCTTTGGAGTATCATCATTGGTTGCTGCCAAGTCACTCCCTAGCAACCAAACAGAGTACCCTAGCAACCATTTTGGAAAATCTATATCTCTGCGTCAGAACATCGTACAGACATGGGGTTTGGTTTGTATTGTCAAGCAGCCTTTGGAGTATCATCATTGGTTGCTGCCAAGCCACTCCCTAGCAACGAACAGAGTACCGTAGCAACCTTATTGCAAAATCTATATCTCTGCATCAGAACATCGTACAGACATGGGGGTTGGTTTATATTGTCAAGCAGCCTTTGGAGTATCATCATTGGTAGCTGGCAAGTCACTCCCTAGCAACCAAACAGTACCCTAGTAACCGTTTTGCAAAATCTGTATCTCTGCATCAGAACATCGTCCAGACATGGGGGTTGGTTTATATTGTCAAGCAGCCTTTGGAGTATCATCATTGGTAGCTGCCAAGCCACTCCCTAGCAACCAAACAGAGTACCCTAGCAACCGTTTTGCAAAATCTATATCTCTGCATCAGTACATCGTAGAGACATGGGGGTTGGCTTTTTGACTCATGCTAGCAATCTGGACTTCCAACATGCTAGCAGTGAATAGCTACATGCTAATAGTGATTAGCTAAGTGCTAAAGTGGGCTAAGAACATGCTAATAACTCTATAAAAACTCCATAGTATCCATCTGTGACTATCTATCTATCTAATAAAACTTAAACTTTCAAACTTCAAACTTTTAAAACTTCTCAAACTTTCTGGCTATGCTTTTTCAAGCCAACTTAAAGTTTGTCCTCAAACTTTTTTATCTAGTTATTATTATTATTCTTCTTAGACTAAAATTTCTAAATGCATCTCCTCCTAGACTGTTCAAGCTACAACCACCAAACTCGGACTAGACCTTCAGACTGTTCTGACTCGGGTTGCTATATCTTTTCAGACTGATCAGACTCACGGTTTTCCTAAAAAAGCTGATCAAAACTTGGAAAAATCCCATTGACTTTCATTGACGGAATGTTCAAATGAGCCAAGACTATTCAAACTCCAACTGTCAAAATTCAAATTTTGACAGTTGGAGAGGCTCATCAGACTCTATTAGCTGCCATTCTATGTACTATTTCTAATCCATTGAGACTCATTCAAACTTCCATTCTATCTAATATCTATCTATCTATCTATCTATTTCTCTTTCTAATCTATCTATCTTTCTATCTATCTATCAAACTAAATCTATCTATCTATCTATTTCTCTTTCTAATCTATCTATCTATCAAACTAAATCTATCTATCAAACTAAATCTATCTATCTATCTATCTATCTATCTATCCCTTCTCATCTATCTATCAATCTCTTTCTTCTCATCTATCACTTCTCATCTATCTATCTATCTATCTTCTCATCTATCACTTCTCATCTATCTCTCTCTCTATCTATCTCTCTATCTATCTATCTATCTATGATCAACTCTCATAGCAACCACCCAAAACAACCTAGCAACCACCCAAACCAACCTAGCAACCACCCAGAACACCATGGCAACTGCATAGCAACCACACAAATCACCCTGGCATCGTCCTAGCAACCAGCCTGGATACAATAGCAACCACATAGCAACACCATGGCAACCACCCCGAGTACCCTAGCAACCGCATAGCAACACCCTAGCAACCACCCCGAGTACCCTAGCAACCGCATAGCAACACCCTAGCAACCACCCCGAGTACCCTAGCAACCGCATAGCAACACCTTAGCAACCACCCGAGTACCATAGCAACCGCAAAGCAACATCCTAGCAACCACCCCGAGTACCCTAGCAACCGCATAGCAACACCTTAGCAACCACCCCGAGTACCCTAGCAACCGCATAGCAACACCCTAGCAACCACCCCGAGTACCCTAGCTACCGCATAGCAACACCTTAGCAACCACCCGAGTACCATAGCAACCGCAAAGCAACATCCTAGCAACCACCCCGAGTACCCTAGCAACCGCATAGCAACACCTTAGCAACCACCCGAGTACCCTAGCAACACCTTAGCAACCACCCGAGCACCCTAGCAACCGCATAGCAACACCTTAGCAACCACCCCGAGTACCCTAGCAACCGCATAGCAACACCTTAGCAACCACCCTAGCACCCGAGTACCCTAGCAACCGCATAGCAACACCCTAGCAACCACCCCGAGTACCCTAGCAACCGCATAGCAACACCTTAGCAACCACCCCGAGTACCCTAGCAACTGCATAGCAACACCATAGCAACCAAACAGAGTGCCCTAGCAACCGTTTTGCAAGATCTATATCTCTGCATTAGAACATCGTAGGGACGTGGGGGTTGGTTTATATTGTCAAGCAGCCTTTGGAGTATGATCATTGGTAGCTGCCAAGCCAATCCCTAGCAACCAAACAGTACCCTAGCAAACGTTTTGCAAGATCTATATCTCTGCATCAGAACATCGTACAGACATGGGGTTTGGTTTATATTGTCAAGTAGCCTTTGGAGTGTCATCATTGGTAGCTGACCAGCCACTCCCTAGCAATCAAACAAAGTACCCTAGCAACCGTGTTGCAAGATCTATATTTCTGCATCAGAACATCGTAGAGACATGGCGGTTGGCTGTTTTGACTCATGCTAGCAATCTGTACTTCCAACATGCTACACATGCTAGTGAATAGCTACATGCTAATATTGATTAGCTAAGTGCTAAAGTAGACTAACTATCTATCTATCTAAACTACTAAACTTAAACTTTCAAACTTAAAACTTTCAAACTTAAAACTTTTAAAACTACTTCAAACTTTCTGGACCAGCTTTTTCAAGCCAACTTAAAGTTTGTCTTCAAACTTTTTTATCTAGTTTTATTTTTTATTTTAGCAAACGTCATTTGCGGGTCAAGACCCCGAAGACCACCAGAGGGTTAAACTGTCAATTTTGTTGCCTTGCTCATAATCAGTGATCACTATGATATTATTACCGTTGGCCACGGGATAATGTTCTGCGCAGAATTGAAAATATCCTAACCTCAATTTATCGGTGGACAAAGTTGATAGTGTTAAATATTCATTCTCAATCATTTACATATTAATTTGGTTCTTATTCACTGTAATTCAATCACCTTTGAGTTATATTGATCCGAGTTCCCTGGCAGCTCGGTTCATACTCCCGTGTTTAAAACTGCATGAAC
Source organism: Chanodichthys erythropterus (assembly GCF_024489055.1). NCBI lineage: Eukaryota > Metazoa > Chordata > Actinopteri > Cypriniformes > Xenocyprididae > Chanodichthys > Chanodichthys erythropterus. The sequence continues at coordinate 28,937,120 of NC_090224.1, read as the reverse complement.
CAACCATTGAAGACACAGCTTACAAAGACTGTACCACTAATTGTTCGATACACAAACTAAAAGAACTCAAGAGTTGCATTTAATTCAGATATAAGATCAGTGGCGTAAAGTATTTGAGTAAATTTATTTAGTTACTGTACTTAAGTATCGTTTTGGCTATAGACTTTGTAATTTTACTGAGTATCAAAGATATTGGCAACTTTAACTCTTTACTAGACTACATTTTTGAACAAGTTACTCCAATACATTTGTGATGAGTAATGCAAGTACACATAACATTTTGCATTGCACCTAACTTTTTCTGCAGCAGTTTATTTCTGCTATAAAGAAGCGATATTGTCATATAAAAGGCATTGAAGGTACTACATCTCAACCATGAGATGTTTAAGAGACTGTTGTGTCGACCTTGATTTATTGCAATTTTGAGGTGTTCAGTTTTATTTTGACTAAAATAAATGTGTTGTCTCATCTTACAAATCAACTGTTTCTTATTTTCACTGGCATGTCTCTCAGATGTTGAGGACTTGTGCATCTTTGAGCCCACATTCAGTGTGAGTAAAATACTTAAGTACTGTTAAAATCAGATACTCAAATACTTTTCAGATCAGATACTTTTATTCAAGTTGTATTCGAATTGGTGATTTGTAACTTGTAATTGGAGTCATTTTCACTGTAAGTTTTCTATACTTTTACTCATGTATGGTTTTCAGGTACTCTTTACACCTCTGAATAAGATCTGTTCTTTTTGTCCAAACTATCCAATGTTAGAGCACTGTAAAGTGTGGGGCTCAAACATTAGTGTCATTTGGAACTCATTTATACAGTTAATGAAAATATATATGTGGATAACAAATAATCACTTCAGTACTCTCCAGGCACAATTTTAGGTATATAAAGGGATGGATTGTGAGTGTGAGTGAGAGAGAGAGAGAGTGTGTGACAGTGAGAGTGAGTCACTCATCCAATACTACAATGATAAATAATTTAATGAATAATTTTTCTACTCTTTAAACCAATAAATAAATGTTTAAGCGACAGTAGCCCCATACAACCATCCTTGGTTGATTTTCTTGGGGGATTTTCTGGAGTGAAAACAGACGCTTCATCTTTTGTGTGATGTACAATAAACTTCATAAAACTCATCAGTAAAGTTTTGGACAGGCTTGTACTAATAGTGGATAAAAGCAAGATGACAATTTATAACTTTGATTAAACTAAACTATACCATCTCCATGCAGCATATATTCTCTGACTCTGTAGGCATCATTGTCTGACTCCGGTTCGGTAGTGAACACCATTACTGACAGTTTCTGACATTTTCAGAGATTGTCCTGATATTGTCCTGTTTGTTTGTTGCATGAGCTCTTGAATCTCCGCTCTCTTATCGGAAGTGGGCCAGAAGCCAACCCCCCTTATTTTCAAGACTTATTTTACATCTTGTAAAAAGGGGTATAATAGGTGCCCTTTAATGTTAATAAAATAAAAGCAAAACTAATCTTGTAAAATAGTCTTAAAAACCAATGTAAAAATGAATCATGATAAGATTCTGGATAGTGATCATGCCTGAAAAGAATTTGTGATATATTTTTGCCATATCGCCAACCCCTAGTAGCCGTCAAAGCAAACCCTAGTATGCACTCGCGTGCTTTTTACACGTACATGCCAGACACCAGAACCACTTTAAAGGTGTGCTGCACATTAGACGAGGGGTTTCCCATGCTGACATTCAGGGCTCTGTCAATACTGTAGGCCACCTGTCGAAGGTAACGATCTGCTTCCTGTCCAAATCCGTCATACGGCACGTAGATGTATGGGAACACGCCATGCAGATGAAGACAAGTCTTCTGGCCTAGAAACAAGAGAGAAAAAGAATCAGCATCACTTTATAGGAGTGATGAAAGAGAAAAAGTTTTTGAAATTAAGGTGCTTGAGAGATTTAACTCACTTTTCTTCACAAATAACGCAAATTCTATTCTTGCAGTCTGTTCAACAGCACAACACTTCACTACAATAGATTTGTGCCCATTTCATTTCGTCTTTTTTCTCCGTTTGAAAACCGATTTATAATATATACAACCTGGATCATCTTGAAGAATATATCGACGCACACTACAACACATTCTGCTGCACCATGAACAGGGACAAACCAGATCACAACAAAAAAAGTATAAGTAACCTCACTCCAAATTCCAAGAGACCTCGTCCCGAATCACCTTTCAGCCCAAGTACAACGCCATCCACATCACCCAAACCGCCGTGCTGCACCGAGGTAAGCGACATCTTGCTTTCAATTGAAAACAAACTCACCGGACTTGACACCAGGATTGCACTTATAGAAGTTATACACAAGGAATTCCAGGAATTACGGCACAGCTTAGAATTCAGTCAAGAACAAATAGACACTCTCACTAAAGAAAATAACTTTCTAAAGGACTCTGTTCACGCACTTACCATTCAACTCACTTCCGTTGTCGCCGAAAATAAATCCATGAAGGAAAACATTTTGGACTTACAATCGCGCAGCATGAGGGACAATTTAGTCTTCACAGGCATCCCGGAACAAACTCCAGACGACCCCGAAAAATCAGTGAAGGACTTCATGATAAAACAACTCAAATTATCAGCGGAAACAGTACAGAGCATCACCTTTCACCGTGTTCACCGTATCAGATCCAAAAACAACAACAACCGTCCACGAGCGATCATCGCAAAATTCGAACACTATAAACACAAAGAACTGGTTCAAAGGCAAGGCAGACAACTCAAAGGCACAAACTATGGACTCAACGAACAATATCCAAAGGACATTCTCGAACGCCGGAAACAACTCTTCCCAATCCGAAAACAGAAAATAAATGAAGGAAAAAAGGCAATCATTACAGTGGACAAATTATACATAGATGGACAACTATATCGTGATAAGGACATTACTCCTTGGCTTTTCTAAACACTTCACTCCCATTCCTGAGCCAATAATCCTATTTATCCTATTTATGATTAATGCCATAATCATAAAGTGAACTAAACACACTTTTTTTTTTCTTTCTTTCTTTAATATATTAAATGTGGTCCTACTTTTGCACCTAGGTCTCGTGTCCCCCTTCCCATGTTCCACCATATGCTCCTATTTAATGGTATCTGTTTTGTTGTTGTTGTTGTTTCGCTGTGTATATTCTGTCAGTTGTGTATCTGTTTTTTTGTTAGTCTGCCAGCAACACTGTATTGTTACGCACACACACATATACACTACTACACTCACTTGAATACATACACTAACATTTGTACAGTACCAACAGACCCACACATTAATATACATTTGTGTTTATTTATTTATCTTTTTTTTTAAAAAACATGTCATCTATCACTTTTGTAACCTGGAACATTCGTGGATTTGGTTCTCAGACAAAGAAGGTCAAAGTTTTTAACCATTTAAATAAACTACAAGCTGACATATGTCTCCTGCAAGAAACACATCTATCAGAATCAGATTATAACAAAATTAAATCATCAAATTTCAGTCATTTATTCTCAGCTCACTACAATACAAAGCAAAGAGGAGTATGCATTCTAATAAATAAAAAAATCTCTTTTGTTCATAATTCCACCATTACAGACCCTGAAGGACGTTTCATTATCATAAACATCTCCATTAATAATAACCCAGTCACAATTGGCAACTTGTATGGCCCAAACACAGACCTTTTTCTCTTCCATTTCAAATTTTTCTAATTGTCCTGTCATAATCGCAGGCAATTTCAATACAGTTCTAGATCCAACAATAGATAGATGTAATAGTTTTGGCAATAAACGCATTTGCAAATCTGCAGAAACCATAAAACAGTTCATGAGTGATTTTGGTCTTGGCGATAGTTGGCGCCTACAGCATCCTAATAGTAAGGAATACTCATTTTTCTCACCAGTTCACCACTCATATTCCCGCATTGACTTCTTTCTCACCAGTAATTCTATCATATCAAATATTTCTGAATCGAAGATCCATCCAATAGTCATTAGTGATCATGCCCCGGTAACATTAAAATGGAACACAATTAATCAACATAAACCCACTACCAGATGGCGATTTAACACATCTCTTCTGAAAGATCATGATTTTGACAGTTATTTCAAAAGAGAGTGGGCATGCTTTCTAGAGATGAATGACTCCCCGGAAACATCTCCATCTCTTCTGTGGGAAACAGGAAAAGCAGTACTAAGAGGAAAAATAATTTCATTCTCCGTTTACAAAAAAAGGAAAGAAAAGGATCAACAAGCTGAACTGGAACAAAAAAATCAAATTACTAGAAGACATTAACATAAATAACCCAACAGAAGAAACACAGGATTCATTAAGAAAATATAAACTCAAATTGAACGAATTAATCAATAAACATACACAATTCCTAATTCATAGGCTAAGACAAGAAAACTTCCATCATAATAACAAATCTGGTAAATATTTGGCAAATCAGATCAAACAAAATAAGGAAAAGGCTACAATACCAGTGATTATAGACACAGCAGGGAAATCCACCAACTCACCAGAGGAAATAAATCAAATCTTTCAAAATTTTTACAGTAAATTATATTCCTCTGAAAAAGACCCAGATCAGAAAGACATTGACTCATTTCTCAACAATATCAACCTACCTCAACTCAGTAAACATCAAATAAATAAATCTCCCTTATCAGAACATGAACTTTTTAATGCTCTCAAACTCATGCCAAACAATAAAGCACCAGGCCCCGACGGATTCCCTGCTGAGTTCTACAAACATTTTTGGTCAATTTTATCACCACTCTTCATCCGTATGATTACTGAATCAAAACAAAAATCAAAACTCCCAGATGGTATGAACTCAGCCACAATTTCACTTCTTCTTAAACCAAATAAAGACCCAACATCACCGTCAAGTTATCGTCCGATTTCCCTAATCAATGTAGACATTAAAATCATTGCCAAAGCACTAGCATATAGAATAGAAAAAGTCACACCATCCATAATCCATCCAGATCAAACCGGTTTCATCAAAGGTAGACTTTCATCCAACAACACACGCAGACTTTTTAACTTAATACTTTATTCATCAACTCAAAATACCAAAACCATCATAGTTACTCTCGATGCAGAAAAAGCTTTTGATAGGGTCAATTGGAAATTCCTGTTTTCCACATTAGAGAGGTTTGGCTTTGGGGAGTCATTCATTAATTGGATCAAAATTCTGTATACATCACCTTCAGCCACTGTCATCACCAATGGACTAACATCACGTATCTTTACACTGCAACGGGGGACTAGACAAGGATGCCCACTCTCCCCTTCATTATTCACCATTTTCATTGAGCCATTAGCAGCAGTCGTCCGTCAAAACAGCAACATTAAAGGAATTCAAACACTAAACATGCAGCACAAAATTAGTCTTTACGCTGATGACATATTACTATATTTACAAGACCCCACATCATCATTACAAGAAACTATTAAACTCATTGATTCATTCTCAAATATCTCTGAATACTCTATCAACTGGAGTAAATCAGCCATACTTTCATTACATTCCAATAGCTTGGATGTGACATCCCAGACACCACCTATTCCTTTGTGCACCAACTATATCACATACTTAGGCATTAAGGTTTCCCCCAGGCTGTCAGAGCTGTTTGGACTCAACTTTACTCCATTACTTAAAACAATAAATGATGACCTGCATCGCTGGATGAATTTACCACTATCCATTATGGGCAGAATATCAGTAATTAAAATGGCTATACTCCCTAAATTAAACTATTTATTTACAATGACCCCAGCAATACCCACCCTCACCTGGTTTAAATCACTAGATTCAATTGTCACTAAATTCTATTGGAAAAATAAGACCCCAAGAATTAAATTATCTACACTACAAAAACCAAAAACACAAGGAGGACTGGAAGTACCACACTTCTACCACTACTTTTTGGCTAACCAGCTCCAAAACATATACAAATGGATTCACCCAAACCTATCAGAAAGCACATGGCTAGATATTGAACAGTCAATTTGTAAAGACATTAACATTTCAGAATTACCTTTCTATAATCAGACAATCAAAAAGCATCACTGTTTTAAAACACCAACAATAGCCGCAGCTCTGACAGCCTGGTGGAAATTTCATCAAATCACAAACACCCCTATTGCACCATCTAAATACACCCCGATCTGGAATAACCCAGATTTTATTGTTGACAAGAAGCCACTCAACTTACGCACATGGGTAAATAAGGGCATCACACAACTTCAACATATCCTCCTTAATAATAAATTGGCACCATTTTCCCACTTGGTCCAGAAATACGGCATTGGGAGTAATTGTTTTTTGGAATATTTACAAATCAAATCATCTATTCAATCAAAAATTGACACTCAGACAATTAATCTAGACCTTCCCCCTCCAATCTCAGAGCTAATTAATATAACCTCTCCAAAAAAACTACTTTCCAAAATATATAAAATAATATCCAAATCAGACAATTCAATAAGCCTACCCAATGCTAAATGGGAATCTGACTTATCCATTACTCCTAATGCCGCTTTCTGGACACAAATCTGTAAAAATATCTACTTCATGACAAAAAACGCCAACTTACAACTTATACAGTATAAAGTACTTCATAGATTTCACCTAACTGGACGGAAATTATTTAAAATGGGTTTCGCTTCAGAAACATGCTCACATTGCACACAAAACACTCCAGACACCTATTTACACGCTATTTGGGATTGCACTTCAGTTAAAAAATTCTGGGAAAACGTTACTGACTCACTATCCAATCTTATGGGATGTCACATCCCGCTGTCTCCCTCCCTCTGTATATTAGGTGACATATCCATAATCAATTTAAACATTACAAACAGTCAATTACTCCTGGTGGCTCTAACTATCGCCAAGAAAACTATCCTCATGAACTGGAAATCAAGGAACACCATACACATTACAACTTGGAAAAATTTACTAATAGAGTACATCTCCATGGAAAACTTGTCTACCTCCACTCACAATAATACACCAGAATTACACCCCTCTTGGTCATCTCTCTTTAACTTCCAACAGTCATGAATCCACTGACCTTCTTTGTCTGAAGCCATCCTCAATGATACACCATTAATATTCACACATGACTGGGGGGTGGGGGTCAGGAAGAGATAGCAACACCAATTAATATTAAATATTAATAAAATACTTAAAAGATTACATTTAAATCTCTCTCTCTCTCTCTCTCTCTCTCTCTCTCTCTATCCTGGTCGGCTGTGGCATACTAGCCCCTGCCATGTGCGGTTCTGATTAGTTGTGGGTTAGTGTGGTGTGGGGCCAGGGGCCTTGGGCTTTTGCCCTCCAGCTTGTACTTTCACCTGGGTTTTCTTGTCTCCAGCTGGCTCAGCACTTGTCTCGCTGTTTTAATGCTTCACATGTTAGATGAGGTGCACACACACATTCATTTGGAATATAAAACAAGTTTAAAGCGCAGAGGAAAAAGAGGGAAGGGAAAAAAAAAAAAAAAAAGCACACAGAGGGTAAGTGTGGCGTGTGCGTGGCGGCCTGGGCTTTGCACTGGTTCCATGCTGCACGCCATACTTTTTTAATGCATTATACACTAGTTGACAAACATATCATGAGTATAACAATGAAAGCTGCCATAAAAAAAAAAGAGAAAGAAAAAAACAAAAAAACAAAAAAACAAAGGCAGGGTAAGCATGGCATGTGTGGGGCGGCTGGGGTTGAGTATGGAGTTTGGGACCCTGGCCCTCGCAGCACCTCACCTTGATAGCCTATTGCAACATGACGCTGGCGGGGGTCTATTCTATCCCATGGCCATGAGGGGTGTCAGAGGCAGCTTTATAAAACCTTATTATTAATAGTTGTATCAATATTTCCATTATTATTATTATTATTGCTATTATAATTACTACTATTATCATTACTATCAATGGCTGTATCAATATTATTATTATTATTATTATTATTATTATTATTATTATTATTATTATTATTATTATTATTATTATTATTATTATTGCTATTACTACTGCTACTATTATCTTATTTTTCCTCTTCCTGATCCTTTAACCTCCCCCCTCATTCCAGATGAAATGAGTATATTCGTTAATATGTTTATCATTACTACTACTGCTAATACTATTATTACTATTTGTCATTTCTTATTAATTGGATTTATCATTATTTTTGTTATTACTGTTGCTATTATTATTATTATCATTATTATTATTATTATTATTAATATTGCTATTACTATTGCTTTTGTCATCTTTCTCATCCCTCATTTATCAGCTTTTTTTTTTTTTTTTTTTTTTTTGTGATACTATTACCCTCTTCATCATTATTATTGTCACTAAAATTCTTATTATTTATTATTATTATTACTACTACTATTAACTTTATTGGTCCTCTTCCTGATCCTCTAACCTCCCCCCTCATTCCGGATGAAGTGAGTATATTTGTTAATAAGTTTATCATTACTACTACTGCTAAATACTATTATTACTATTTGTCATTTCTTATTAATTGGATTTATCATTATTATTATTGTTATTATTATTATTATTATTATTATTATTATTATTATTATTATTATTATTATTAATATTGCTATTACTGTTACTTTTGTCATCTTTCTCATCCCTCATTTATCAGTTTTTTTTTTTTTTTTTCTTTCTCCTCTTGTGTGATACTATTACCCTCTTCATCATTATTATTGTCATATATATTCATATATATATATATATATTTCCACTACCACACCCAGTTACACTTACATTCACACACACAAACACACCCAAATTGTACTGTTATGTATGTTTTGTTGGTCTTTGTATTTGTTTTCTGCATTTAATTTGTTTTCTGTAATTATTGTAATTGTCTGTTTTGCATAATAAAAAAAAAAAAAAAAAAAAAAAAAAAAAAGATTTGTGCCCATATCATTGTTAAATATTCTGCATTGTGCAATGAATTTGAAAGCAATAAGCCACATGAGGCCAAGTTATGGAGTGTTATTAGGCAAAATAAACTACCGGTACTGCAGAAAGGCTGGTATTTAACAACGATAAAAACCAACAAGTAAAGCAATCTACATACAAGAACAATACAACCATATTAGGTATGGGCATTTTTGTCATTTTTTCCTTTTAAGAACTTGATAGGTCAGTAAAACAGGGGTATATGCATTAGGGGTGTGCAACATTGTCAAATACACACATTACTTTTTTTGTCAGTTTAAGTGCAATAAGGCGTGTAAGAGAAATCCATTTCATACAAGATGCACCATCTGACAGCCAGCTTTCTGTGCATGTGCTTTGGATGGTGGCGCTCAGAAAACCATATATCAGAAGTTAAAACTGTTAGGCTGGTTTCACACCACAAGTGTCAGCAGAGCGTAAGCTCTTTTTTTTTTTACCGATTCTTATTTTTACGAAGCAATATCGATTCACAAGAATTGATTAGTCTAGTCTGTTTTCAGTTCATGAATGTGCAGAATACGTAGCACCTCCCATCCAATAAATCGCAATAATCTTTGTGCTTTGTTACTTTTGATATGAAGCAAAGTCTCAGATTTCAAATGACGTCCATCTTATTATGAGATTCAAAAAATAAATACCGTTTTGGCGCTGTTTAATGTGACGTGACAGATCGCTTTAGTGCATCAGTTAAAGAGAAGCAGCCACGACACGCCCTTCACCGAAAACTCAAGATCTTTGATATTTATCATCGCTAAGGTCTTAAGATTAGACTGACAACATATGATGTTGATCTGGTTAAATCTCCATGAGGAGTTAATCACAGTGTAAAACATGTCATTTCCTGTTGCCTGCAGGTGGCGCTATGACTGTAACTGAATATTGTTATGAAGATGTCTTCAGGTCAGGACTCTCATAAAGCATGTGAAGTTTGGGGCAGATCCGACATTGTTTGTCTGAGTTACAACAACTTCCTTTTTCATGGCGAAAACATCAAACTTTGTCAGGCCGCCACGGACACGCCCTTCAACGAAAACTCTAGATCTTCGCAATTTAACGTCTCAAAGGCCTTTAGATTAGACTGACCAAATATGATGTTGATCTGATTAAAGCTCTAGGAGGAGTTCGTTAAAGTACAACATGTGGAAATGGCAAAAACTGCCAAATTTTTGCAGAGAAAAGTCAAAATATCTCACTTCCTGTTGGGTTTACAAACTTTGCACCGAGGGGCTTTTTTGTAGGTATTGGCCTGTTACATCTGTCTACCGAATTTCATAACTGTACGTGAAACGTAGCACGAAGGGCGCTTAATTGAAATTTTGTAGGTGGCGCTATCGAGCCATTTTGCCACACCTAATTCTGAAACCCATATCAGATGTAAATTTTCACCACTTCTGATGCGTGTGCAAAATTTCATGAGTTTTTGAGAATGTTTAGGCCCTCAAAACTGTGATTCATTTTGGAGAAGAAGAATAATTGGCTGAGCAATTCCAATAGGGTCCTGACACCATCGGTGCTCGGGCCCTAATTAAAGCTGCAAGCAGCGTTGAGAGGGCCCTCGCACCCGGGCTCACCGCCACCCGTTGGCCTCAGGAAAACAGTGAACAGTGGGCGTCATGCATTTAAGTGAGTGAATACAGGAGAATTATGCCAAAGTCATTTCGAAATGCCACACGTCCTGCGGCCAACAGGTGGCGCTTTCACCGTAGCTGAATTTTGCCATGTTGATGTCTTCAGGCCAGGACTATCATTGAACACGTGAAGTTTGAAGCAGATCGGACATTGTATGCCTGAGTTACAACAACTTCCTGTTTCTTTCGTGGCGTTAATCGCATGCATTAGCACTCAGCCAAGTGTTGCATGATTTAACCTGTTTCTAGCATGTCTGGTACTTCGTGGCATGATGAAATGTGAATCTGGTAGTGAATTACAGTATAAAGCATGCCACTTGCTGTTGCCAGCAGATGGCGCTATGACTAACTGAATATTATCATATAGACGTCTTTAGGCCAGGACTCTTATCACACATGTGAAGTTTGGAGCAGATCGGACATTGTATGCCTGAGTTACAACGGCTTCCTTTTTCATGGCGAAACATCAGACTTTGTCATGCCGCCACGGACACACCCTTCAGTGAAAACTCTAGATCTTCGCAATTTAACGTCACAAAGGCCTTTAGATTAGACTGACCAAAAATGACATTGATCTGATTAAATCTCTAGGAGGAGTTTGTTAAAGTACGACGTCTGGAAAATGCAAAAAACGGTGAATTAATTCAAAATATCTGACTTCCTGTTTGGTTACGGATTTCGCTCCAAGAGAATTTTTTGTAGGTACTGGGCTGATTAATGTGTGTACCGAATTTCAAACCCCTAGTGTTATGTAGCGAGCGGGGCTGTACGTTAGATTGCGCTATCGAGCCATTTTGCCACGCCCAATTCCGAAACCCATAACAGACGTAAATTTTCACCACTTCTGACGCGTGTGCAAAGTTTCGTGAGTTTCCGAGCACGTTTAGGCCCTCTCAAACGCGATTCACTTTGGAGAAGAAGAATAATAATTAAAGCTGCAAGCAGCGTTGAGAGGGCCCTCGCACCCGGGCTCACCGCCACCCGTTGGCCTCAGGAAAACAGTGAACAGTGGGCATCATGCATTTAAGTGAGTGAATACAGGAGAATTATGCCAAAGTCATTTCGAAATGCCACACTTCCTGCGGCCAACAGGTGGCGCTTTTACCGTAACTGAATTTTGCCATGTTGATGTCTTCAGGCCAGGACTATCATTGAACACGTGAAGTTTGAAGCAGATCGGACATTGTATGCCTGAGTTACAACAACTTCCTGTTTCTTTCGTGGCGTTAATCGCATGCATTAGCACTCAGCCAAGTGTTGCATGATTTAACGTGTTTCTAGCATGTCTGGTACTTCGTGGCATGATGAAATGTGAATCTGGTAGTGAATTACAGTATAAAGCATGCCACTTCCTGTTGCCAGCAGGTGGCGCTATGACTAACTGAATATGGTCATATAGATGTCTTTAGGCTAGGACTCTTATCACACATGTGAAGTTTGGAGCAGATCGGACATAGTATGCCTGAGTTACAACAGTTTACTCTTTCATGGCGAAACATCAGACTTTGTCAGGCCGCCACGGACACGCCCTTCAGCGAAAACTCAAGATCTTTGATATTTATCATCGCTAAGGTCTTAAGATTAGACTGACAACATATGATGTTGATCTGGTTAAATCTCCATGAGGAGTTAATCACAGTGTAAAACATGTCATTTCCTGTTGCCTGCAGGTGGCGCTATGACTGTAACTGAATATTGCTATGAAGATGTCTTCAGGTCAGGACTATAATAAAACATGTGAACTTTGGGGCAGATCCGACATTGTTTGTCTGAGTTACAACAACTTCCTTTTTCATGGCGAAAACATCAAACTTTGTCAGACCGCCACGGACACGCCCTTCAGTGAAAACTCTAGATCTTCGCAATTTAACGTCACAAAGGCCATTAGATTAGACTGACCAAAAATGACATTGATCTGATTAAATCTCTAGGAGGAGTTCGTTAAAGTACAACGTCTGGAAAATGCAAAAAACGGTGAATTAATTCAAAATATCTGACTTCCTGTTTGGATTCGGATTTCGCTCCAAGAGAATGTTTTGTAGGTACTGGGCTGATAAATGTGTGTACCGAATTTCAAACCCCTAGTGTTATGTAGCGAGCGGGGCTGTACGTTAGATGGCGCTATCGAGCCATTTTGCCACGCCCAATTTCGAAACCCATAACAGACGTAAATTTTCACCACTTCTGACGCGTGTGCAAAGTTTCGTGAGTTTTCGAGCACGTTTAGGCCCTCTAAAATGCGATTCACTTTGGAGAATAATAATAATAAATATAGCTGCGAGCAGCGATGGCGGGCCCAAGCCCGGTGGCACCGCCACCCCGGTGGCTTCAGGGCAACTGTGCACAGCGGGCAATAGGCACTTAAAACGGTTAAACATCAAAGGACTATGTCAAATTCACTCCACATTTACTGCACTACAAGGTGCCGCTATAGAGCCCCTCCTCCCTGCCCATTTTCAAAGGATTACATGTGCCAAGTTTTAACATTATTCTGATGAATTTTGAAGCAAATCAGGTAAAAATAAGAGGGTGATCTCAATGTATGCTGAAAGTGACACATTTTCTGCTTCCAGTTGGTGGCGCTATGACTTTGAATCACAATACTCAAATCCATGTGATCAGCCTTGTACAACGAAGACTAAGCCAAAGTTTCATCAAAATCAATTAATGTATGCAGAAGTTATAACACTTTGTTTCCCTTTTCTTGCCATAAATTTGTTGCCTCGCCACGGCCAAACCGTTTGAGATATCCAAAATCCGTTTGCAATTAAACAACTTCAATGTGTTAGCAACAAGTTAAAAAAAGCTTGGTGTAAATTGGATAAACCCTGTAGGAGTAGTAGTATAAAATTCATAGCCTGTTTTTTCAAAAAATTAACATTCAAACCAAAATAGCTGACTTCCTGTTGGTCGGAGCTAATAAATGTAAATTAGAAAATTGTCCGGCTTGATGAGAATAATATGTGTACCGAGTTTGGTGACTGTAGGAAAAACTAACCCCCCCACTTTTGTCAAAAGGTGGCGCTACTGAGCCCCTCCACCACGCCCATTTCTATGTCCATGTCTACTGGTTGACAATATTGATGTGTGTGTCGAGTTTCATGCAATTTGAAGCATGTTAAGAGCCTCAAAAACACTCAAGAATATTATTACAGTTTGACCTGTTGCCATGGCAACAATATTTCAAATATCAAAAATCCTGTCATAGGTCTACATCTGCTGTGTATTGACATTACACTGATGAAGTTTGAAGCAAATCAGGTAAAAATAAGAGGGTGATCTCAAAGCATTTTAAAAGTGATACACTTCTTGCTGCCATTTGGTGGCGCTATAACTTTGACTCACAATAGTTACATCCATGTGATCAGACTACTACAACCAACACACTCCTGAAGTTTCATAAACATCAATCAATGTATGCAGAAGTTATAACACATTTCCTGTTTCCCTTTTCTCGCCATAAATTCGTTGCCTCGCCACGGCCAAACCGTTTGAGATATCCAAAATCCGTTTGCAATTAAACAACTTCAATGTGTTCGCAACAAGTTAAAAAAAGCTTGGTGTAAATTGGATAAACCCTGTAGGAGTAGTAGTATAAAATTCATAGCCTGTTTTTTCAAAAAATTAACATTCAAACCAAAATAGCTGACTTCCTGTTGGTCGGAGCTAATGAATGTAAATTAGAAAATTGTCCGGCTTGATGAGAATAATATGTGTACTGAGTTTGGTGACTGTAGGAAAAACTAACCCCCCCACTTTTGTCAAAAGGTGGCGCTACTGAGCCCCTCCACCACGCCCATTTCTATGGCTTTGTCCATGTCTACTGGTTGACAATATTGATGTGTGTGTCGAGTTTCATGCAATTTGAAGCATGTTAAGAGCCTCAAAAACACTCAAGAATATTATTACAGTTTGACCTGTTGCCATGGCAACAATATTTCAAATATCAAAAATCCTGTCATAGGTCTACATCTGCTGTGTATTGACATTACACTGATGAAGTTTGAAGCAAATCAGGTAAAAATAAGAGGGTGATCTCAAAACATTTCAAAAAGTGATACACTTCCTGCTGCCAGTTGGTGGCGCTATAACTTTGACTCACAATAGTCACATCCATGTGATCAGACTCCTATAACGAACACACTCGTGAAGTTTCATAAAGATCAATATATGTATTAAGACGTTATAACACATTTCCTGTTTCCTTTTTCTCGCCATAAATTCGTTGCCTCGCCACGGCCAAACCGTTCGAGATATCAAAAATCCCCTGGCAATTTTTAATCATCAGTGTCTTGACTTCATGCTGACCGAGTTTGGTGGCGATCGGATTAATCGTCTAGGAGGAGTATATCAAATTCCAGAGCATGCGTTTTTCAAACAACCCTTAATAGCTGACTTCCTGTTGGCGTGGCGATTAACTTAGAGCGCGAAAGTTGTTCGGCCCGATGAGGTCTATATGTGTACCGAGTTTCATACTAATACGTGCAAGCGTGTTTAATATATGGACCAAATTTTCAGACTTTTTTCAAGGGGGCGCTGTCGAGCCCCCCTGCCACGCCCGGGTACCAGCCTCTCCGGCGTCCTAATGGCCGCGGATTCCAATGTGTGTGCCAATTTTCAAGAGTTTTTGAGCATGTTAAGGCCCCCAAAAAGCCCCGGAAAACGGAAAAAAAAATAATAATAATAATCCTTAGAAGAACAAGAGGGCCCTGTCCTTACTTCTGTTTTCGCAAGCACTACGTACAATTCGTTCGTGAGTTTTTCGAAAACGGTTTGAGGAATCAACTTGAATTCCATAACTTTTTGTCAGCATGGTCTGAAGATGATCTGATTCAATTTTCATGAAAATCTGAGTAACGGCCTAGGAGGAGTTCGAAAAAGTAAGTTTTTCAGAAAATTCAAAAATGGCGGAAAAATTTTCATGACGGAAAATGACGTCATAGGGTGCGATCGATTTGTCTTGACCCAAGGAATCAGAGGAAAAAAGAATTTTGTTTCTAGCCCTTATGGTTCAAAAGTTATTAACATAAACATAAGTGCAACTTTGGACAGCTGGTGGCGCTAGAGGGATTGAGATAGAGACTCCAAATTTGCTGTGGACAAAGGTCAGACTGTCCTCTAACTGTGTGCCAAATTTCACAACTTTCCCGCAAGCGGTTCTATGGGTTGCCATAGACTTCAAGAGCGGAAGAAGAAGAAGAAGAAGAAATATAGCTGCGAGCAGCGATGGCGGGCCCAAGCCCGGTGGCACTGCCACCCTTCAGGGCTTCAGGGCAACTGCGCACAGCGGGCAATAGGCACTTAAAACGGTTAAACATCAAAGGGCTATGTCAAATTCACTCCACATTTACTGCACTACAAGGTGCCGCTATAGAGCCCCTCCTCCCTGCCCATTTTCAAAGGATTACATGTGCCAAGTTAACATTATTCTGATGAATTTTGAAGCAAATCAGGTAAAAATAAGAGGGTGATCTCAATGTATGCTGAAAGTGACACATTTTCTGCTTCCAGTTGGTGGCGCTATGACTTTGAATCACAATAGTCAAATCCATGTGATCAGCCTTGTACAACGAAGACTAAGCCAAAGTTTCATCAAAATCAATTAATGTATGCAGAAGTTATAACACTTTGTTTCCCTTTTCTCGCCATAAATTCGTTGCCTCGCCACGGCCAAACCGTTCGAGATATCAAAAATCCCCTGGCAATTTTTAATCATCAGTGTCTTGACTTCATGCTGACCGAGTTTGGTGGCGATCGGATTAATCGTCTAGGAGGAGTATATCAAATTCCAGAGCATGCGTTTTTCAAACAACCCTTAATAGCTGACTTCCTGTTGGCGTGGCGATTAACTTAGAGCGCGAAAGTTGTTCGGCCCGATGAGGTCTATATGTGTACCGAGTTTCATACTAATACGTGCAAGCATGTTTAATATATGGACCAAATTTTCAGACTTTTTTCAAGGGGGCGCTGTCGAGCCCCCCTGCCACGCCCGGGTACCAGCCTCTCCGGCGTCCTAATGGCCGCGGATTCCAATGTGTGTGCCAATTTTCAAGAGTTTTTGAGCATGTTAAGGCCCCCAAAAAGCCCCAGAAGACGGAAAAAAAAAATAAAAAAAAATAAAATAAATAATAATAAATATAGCTGCGAGCAGCGATGGCGGGCCCAAGCCCGGTGGCACCGCCACCCCGGTGGCTTCAGGGCAACTGTGCACAGCGGGCAATAGGCACTTAAAACGGTTAAACATCAAAGGACTATGTCAAATTCACTCCACATTTACTGCACTACAAGGTGCCGCTATAGAGCCCCTCCTCCCTGCCCATTTTCAAAGGATTACATGTGCCAAGTTTTAACATTATTCTGATGAATTTTGAAGCAAATCAGGTAAAAATAAGAGGGTGATCTCAATGTATGCTGAAAGTGACACATTTTCTGCTTCCAGTTGGTGGCGCTATGACTTTGAATCACAATACTCAAATCCATGTGATCAGCCTTGTACAACGAAGACTAAGCCAAAGTTTCATCAAAATCAATTAATGTATGCAGAAGTTATAACACTTTGTTTCCCTTTTCTTGCCATAAATTCGTTGCCTCGCCACGGCCAAACCGTTTGAGATATCCAAAATCCGTTTGCAATTAAACAACTTCAATGTGTTAGCAACAAGTTAAAAAAAGCTTGGTGTAAATTGGATAAACCCTGTAGGAGTAGTAGTATAAAATTCATAGCCTGTTTTTTCAAAAAATTAACATTCAAACCAAAATAGCTGACTTCCTGTTGGTCGGAGCTAATGAATGTAAATTAGAAAATTGTCCGGCTTGATGAGAATAATATGTGTACCGAGTTTGGTGTCTGTAGGAAAAACTAACCCCCACTTTTGTCAAAAGGTGGCGCTACTGAGCCCCTCCACCACGCCCATTTCTATGGCTTTGTCCATGTCTACTGGTTGACAATATTGATGTGTGTGTCGAGTTTCATGCAATTTGAAGCATGTTAAGAGCCTCAAAAACACTCAAGAATATTATTACAGTTTGACCTGTTGCCATGGCAACAATATTTCAAATATCAAAAATCCTGTCATAGGTCTACATCTGCTGTGTATTGACATTACACTGATGAAGTTTGAAGCAAATCAGGTAAAAATAAGAGGGTGATCTCAAAGCATTTTAAAAGTGATACACTTCTTGCTGCCATTTGGTGGCGCTATAACTTTGACTCACAATAGTTACATCCATGTGATCAGACTACTACAACCAACACACTCCTGAAGTTTCATAAACATCAATCAATGTATGCAGAAGTTATAACACATTTCCTGTTTCCTTTTTCTCGCCATAAATTCGTTGCCTCGCCACGGCCAAACCGTTTGAGATATCCAAAATCCGTTTGCAATTAAACAACTTCAATGTGTTCGCAACAAGTTAAAAAAAGCTTGGTGTAAATTGGATAAACCCTGTAGGAGTAGTAGTATAAAATTCATAGCCTGTTTTTTCAAAAAATTAACATTCAAACCAAAATAGCTGACTTCCTGTTGGTCGGAGCTAATGAATGTAAATTAGAAAATTGTCCGGCTTGATGAGAATAATATGTGTACCGAGTTTGGTGACTGTAGGAAAAACTAAACCCCCCACTTTTGTCAAAAGGTGGCGCTACTGAGCCCCTCCACCACGCCCATTTCTATGGCTTTGTCCATGTCTACTGGTTGACAATATTGATGTGTGTGTCGAGTTTCATGCAATTTGAAGCATGTTAAGAGCCTCAAAAACACTCAAGATTATTATTACAGTTTGACCTGTTGCCATGGCAACAATATTTCAAATATCAAAAATCCTGTCATAGGTCTACATCTGCTGTGTATTGACATTACACTGATGAAGTTTGAAGCAAATCAGGTAAAAATAAGAGGGTGATCTCAAAACATTTCAAAAAGTGATACACTTCCTGCTGCCAGTTGGTGGCGCTATAACTTTGACTCACAATAGTCACATCCATGTGATCAGACTCCTATAACGAACACACTCGTGAAGTTTCATAAAGATCAATATATGTATTAAGACGTTATAACACATTTCCTGTTTCCTTTTTCTCGCCATAAATTCGTTGCCTCGCCACGGCCAAACCGTTCGAGATATCAAAAATCCCCTGGCAATTTTTAATCATCAGTGTCTTGACTTCATGCTGACCGAGTTTGGTGGCGATCGGATTAATCGTCTAGGAGGAGTATATCAAATTCCAGAGCATGCGTTTTTCAAACAACCCTTAATAGCTGACTTCCTGTTGGCGTGGCGATTAACTTAGAGCGCGAAAGTTGTTCGGCCCGATGAGGTCTATATGTGTACCGAGTTTCATACTAATACGTGCAAGCATGTTTAATATATGGACCAAATTTTCAGACTTTTTTCAAGGGGGCGCTGTCGAGCCCCCCTGCCACGCCCGGGTACCAGCCTCTCCGGCGTCCTAATGGCCGCGGATTCCAATGTGTGTGCCAATTTTCAAGAGTTTTTGAGCATGTTAAGGCCCCCAAAAAGCCCCGGAAGACGGAAAAAAAAAAAAAAAAAAAAAAAATAATAATAATAATCCTTAGAAGAACAAGAGGGCCCTGCGCGAATTTTCGCTTGGGCCCTAATAATAATCCTTAGAAGAACAAGAGGGCCCTGCGCGAATTTTCGCTTGGGCCCTAATAATAATCCTTAGAAGAACAAGAGGGCCCTGCGCGAATTTTCGCTTGGGCCCTAATAATAATCCTTAGAAGAACAAGAGGGCCCTGCGCGAATTTTCGCTTGGGCCCTAATAATAATCCTTAGAAGAACAAGAGGGCCCTGCGCGAATTTTCGCTTGGGCCCTAATAATCCTTAGAAGAACAAGAGGGCCCTGCGCGAATTTTCGCTTGGGCCCTAATAATAATCCTTAGAAGAACAAGAGGGCCCTGCGCGAATTTTCGCTTGGGCCCTAATAATAATCCTTAGAAGAACAAGAGGGCCCTGCGCGAATTTTCGCTTGGGCCCTAATAATAATCCTTAGAAGAACAAGAGGGCCCTGCGCGAATTTTCGCTTGGGCCCTAATAATAATCCTTAGAAGAACAAGAGGGCCCTGCGCGAATTTTCGCTTGGGCCCTAATAATCCTTAGAAGAACAAGAGGGCCCTGCGCGAATTTTCGCTTGGGCCCTAATAAAAAAAAAAAAAAAAAAAAAAAAAAAGAACGCCAACAATAACAATAGGTGCCTCCGCACCTTCGGTGCTTGGCCCCTAATAATAATAAACGGAGCAATTCCAATAGGGTCCTCACACCGTCGGTGCTCGGGCCCTAATAATCCTTAGAAGAACAAGAGGGCCCTGCGCAAATTTTCGCTTGGGCCCTAATAATAATCCTAAAGAAAACAAAAGGGCCTTCAGCCCCTTGGGCTTTGGCCCTAATAATCCTTAGGGGATCAAGAGGGCCCTGCGCGCTTAATTCGCTTGGGCCCTAATAATCCTTAGAAGAACAAGAGGGCCCTGCGCGCTTAATTCGCTTGGGCCCTAATAATAATAATAATAATAATAATAATAATAATAATAATAATAATAATAATAATAATAATAATAATAATAATAATAAACTGAGCAATTCCAATAGGGTCCTCACACCATCGGTGCTCGGGCCCTAATAATTAGAAAATAATATTTAAAACTTGTATGACAAAATGTGGGGTTACCTGTTAACATGCAAGCGGTATATATATAAATCATTAGAAATTATATTATTATGATAAAAATCTGTCTCAATTTCATTTTTGTCAGGAGGTATGCAAAATCAAAAATGGAGTCCATGAATTTAATATGAACTACGTGCCACTTATGCATCCACTGTGGGAAAAAAAACGCTGTACACTTATGTACGCTGGAGAAAAACATAATGAATATACGTTTCCTTCAAAGTTCTTTAGAGAGAGGAATTATTTTTCCTATTTTTACCCTGAATAGGATTGAGTGAGCTTTACTTGGCGCTGAACATGTCTGTTTCATACTGGTCGCTGGAGGGCGCCCTTGAGCAGATACTCCAAATATACGCAATATAACAAACGCTGTTCCAGGAAATCCTCAATGGGCACCATCAAAGACTATAGAATAAGCATCATGCTATCGCTGTGACTGAATAAAAAGAAGGTAGAAACGCTTTGATTAAACATGATAAAATAAACAGACGACAACAACAATACATGTTTTATATTTTCTCTTCAAGCCTTCTCGGGTATTTCCATAATAATAAAGTATATTTATAATCCAATGCTAATCAAAATGCAATTTCAAACACTGACGTTATGAAGCGAGTTTGAGGTAAAAACACATTAAATGTTGTCTTTTGTTAGAAAAGAAGTTTATAAAGGCTTCTCGTGTTTGGAAAGTTTGTATATTTGACGTGTGTTGCTTTTCTAATGCAGCACTCTCAGACGGAGCGTCATTTACTACTGATCACAGAGCAGCTCTTCAATAACATGCTGTGTACATATTTATAGAATAAAAAAAAAAAAAAAAAAAAAAAAAAAAGCCATTGCGATTTCATAATCGCACTAAGCCAAATCACGATTTCGATTTGATTACGATTACGATTAATCGTGCAGCCCTAATGAAAACAAAACTCAATAAGTCTTTTTTTTTTTTTTTATCTGATGCCATTTTCTTGTTAAAGGTTGTTTTAGTTAATGAAGTGTGCAGTTTGCTGTGTTACAAAGTTGTTAGTCCACGTCAGCTTCTTATATTATAAATGGTGTTTGTAGGAACACTTTATCACCCATTCATCCTGTGATTACTAAATCAAAAAAAATTTCAATGATAAACTACAGAGTAATTTCAAATACGGTTTGTAGTCAGTGGGTTCTAAAGTTACCATTGCAATCAGCAAGGGATGCCATGGATTATCTGCTATTATGTTTTATGTTTTAAAAGTTCTGGTGCACCAGTTATTTCATTAAAAATGCAATCTCTCTGTTATAACAGTTATAATACAAGAGAGCTGGCATAGACTAACAACTTTGTAACACTGCAAACTGCACACTTCATTAACTAAAACAACCTTTAAATCCTACGAACATGCCATTGGATGAAAAAACGACTTTACTTACTCATTGAGTCTGGTTTCCATCCTCCATGCTTAAATCTTTCTTAATGAAATCTTTACATAAAGGACCTGATCATGTAACAATGCACAGTACAAGCAAAGCCATTGGAAGGCAAGCCTGCAACCTTTAGCCAAAAAACGTAATGGCTAATGGCGGTACGCAGAGAAGGAGACCAGAGGCCATTTTTTGAATGGATGTCAATGGATGAGAGGCTTCACTATGCTGATTAAACCACTTTTGTGGGGAAATAGCTAATCATTTAATTAAATCGACAGCCTGTTCGCTAATCTTCAGCATGTTTTACACTAAGCAATACTTTCGTTGGGAACTATATGTAGATTTTAGCTTGATAATTTTTTTTTAAGAGAAGGTAGACTAGGGAATGGTAGGATGGCATTACCAACAGCAAATGTGACGCATTACTGTTTAACAGATAGAACAATAGATGTTGTGTCAAAGCCACTGGAAGGCAAGCCTGCAACCTTTAGCCAAAAAAAGCTTAACGGCTAATGCGAAGGCTCCGGCCGTGGCAGTACGCAGGGAAGGAGTTTTGAATGGCGGGCACTGATGTCACTGCCATTATATGATAGGCTGAGAGGTGCCGCTTGTGATTAAGTTAGCCGTTACGCTTTCTCCAATGGTAAGAGATACAGACCCTTTCATCTCCCTATAATATACAATCTCTGGTACAAGCGCAGCATTGAGCTTCTTGAGTCTGTTCCGTAAGGAGCATTTTGATTGGTGGATTAAAAGCTCACCGCAATTGGCTAAACAGAACATCCTACAAAAAAAACAAAACCAAAAAAAAAACATATCTTAACCGGCCAGGAAGATCTCAAAAATACCGCACACAAATTCAAAGCAGTCTACGCGCGTGACGATTTGCAAATGCAGATTCAATGATCCATAAATACATGTAACATTCATAAATGTGTGATGGAAATGAATTGGCAAACTCGATGTAGACATATTGGTGTAAACATTTTAAATTTATTTAGGTAAGATGAATGTGTGTGAGCATTTGGAGAAATGCACAAGTTTGTTTTTACCGTTTTGAATTTACATTTTGTAAATGTATTATTTTTAAGACATTAAGATTAAGATTATTATAAGATTATTTTTTTGATCTGGCTCGATAACATTCCAAGATCTATGGAATTCATTGAACCAGATCCACCGTATTCCTATGCCCCATGACGCTTTGCGCAAATTATGGGCGTAACTTCCGTTTAGCTGTAAACAGTCAGTGAAAGGCTTGCTCTATGAATGCAATAATACGTTTTTTTTTTTTTGTTTGTTTGTTTTTTAACTGGGTACAATGAGATGACATTATTCTACTCGCCCTTCAACCAACGAACATTAAAGGGTCATGAAACCCTAAACCAAAATTTCTGAGATTTTAACAGAGGTATGTGTGTTGAACATCATTGAAGACAATGTTAGCATCTGTTAGATTTAATAGTGGGGGGGAAATGGTTAAATTTTAGTTTTTATACGCTATTTTCGTCTTCCGGGTTTAAAATCTTCATCCTGTCCACGTCACAGAGCACGATAGTGCTTTGATGACTCATCGGTGTTTCATAGTTATTAACGAGACTGAGTTTTTTTATCCAATGAGAAGACACTCTCTTAATTATTCATGACACCACGTGGATCTTTCCAATGACGAGGACGGTTAGCGGCACTAAACAGTGAGAGAGACTGACTGACTGACGGTGCGTGTCCATTGGCGCGGAACGAGCGGGTAAGCGCGAGTGTTTTCGGTTCATTCCTATGGAAGTTGAGCCGCGCGTAAGTTAAATGTGACTGGTCGCTTGCTCTGCTCCAGTCGACACGCAGCCTGACTGACTGAGCGTGTTAAAGGTTCGGCACGTAGATCTATGCTATGTACGCAAGGTTTTTTTTTTAAGCGTTATTTTTTATTTTATTTTTTTCAAATATATGCATATATAGTGTGTATATAAACAACTATATATTTTATAATGACTCTAATTACACATGTACATTAATATGTTTTAAATAGAATTACGATTACTGTAGGATATATGTAGCAGGGCATTCAGTAACTCTTGAAAAGACAAAAATAAAGTGTCAGTGTATTTCATTAGATTTTAACTTCTTTTTTTTTTTTTAAATGTAGTATTTCCTCATGTTTTACCAATGATTTTTAGTGACAGTCGATATGAGAGTTTCCCCCCTCTCCTCTCCCCTCCCCTCTTCTCACAGCCACCACGCCCATTTAAGTTGCATTTTTCAAAAAGATTGTGAGCTAGACTTGAGCGGAAAGAGGGGGGTTTCATGACCCTTTAAAAGGACATTTACAAGTTTAAAAGCATCAACAAGGTACATTTTCAGACTATACAATGCAAATGCAAAAATGAAAAATTGAAACTACTTTATTTACACTGCATAGTAGGCCTAGTTTAAAAGACTGAACACCTAGTGGCGATATTACTTTAAAAAAAAAAAAAAAAAAAAAAAAAAATATAATTTGTCCCATATGGGAAAGTTAATTTCTGACACTGGTAGACGGCATTAAATATGAAAACCTTTCATCGCTGGTTTATTGTACAAAGTCTTATTTCAGGGTTTTATTCATATAACTCAAACAAGTTCTTAAAATCGTTTTCAAATTCATATTTCATTAAAGTCAATCACTGAAACAAATGTAAAAGTGCTGGCTAATGCTAATCGTAAATACTCTAAAATTATTATTCACGTCGGCACAAATGATGTTCGACTTCGCCAGTTAACATTAAAGAGGTGTGTGAACTCACAAGTACAATGTCAGGAGAAGTAATTTGTTCTGGCACTCTTCCTGTTCGTCGGAGTGATGAGATAGTTAGCAGATTATCATCACTCAATGGGTGACTGTCTAAGTGGTGTCCACAGAATAATATAGACAATTGGAAAAGCTTTTAGGGCAGACCTGACCTGTTGAAAAGAGATGGTATTCATCCGTCCCGGGATGGTGCTGCTCTTCTCTCTAGTAATATGACACATAGTCTTAGAACTAAAACATGACAAACTGGGGCCCAGGACAGGAAGCAGACAGACTGGCTAAACCGACCGTCTGCTAGCTGCCTCACGTTACAGAAGTCAGATAATTCCCAACACATAGAAACTCTCGCACCTAGATATTATCACATAGAGACTGTGTCTGTACCCCGAATTAATAAAAACAAAAAACTTCCAAACCCATTTAATAGTAAAAATTTAATTGATGTTCAACAAATAAAAAAATAGAGATAATAATGATAAACAAATGATAAAGCTTGGGTTATTAAATATTAGATCACTTTCTTCAAAAGCACTTATTGTAAACGATATTATCACAGACAATAACCTAGATGTGCTGTGTTTGACAGAAACCTGGCTAAAACCGGACGATTACATTACTTTAAATGAGTCTAGTCCTCAAGGTTATGATTATCGACACAATCCTCGACAGAAAGGCAAAGGGGGAGGTGTTGCTGTAATTTATAGTAATATATTCAGAATCATTAAAAAGAATTTCAAATATAATTCCTTTGAAGTGATGGTGCTTTATGTAACATTATGTAAGTTGACATTTGTGCTGGCTACTGTATACAGGCCACCAGGGCACCATACTGACTTTATCAAAGAATTTGCTGATTTTCTATCAGAGTTAGTACTGGCTGCGGATAAAGTCCTTGTTGTTGGTTATTTTAATATCCATGTAGATAATAAAGACGCATTTGGATTGGCATTTGCAGACATTTTAAACTCTATTGGAGTTAGACAACACGTGTCAGGACCCACTCATTGTCGTAATCATACCCTAGATCTAATACGGTCGCATGGAATTGATATTGATGCTGTTGAAATTCTACAGCAGAGCGATGATATATCAGATCATTATTTAGTCTCGTGTATACTACAGTTAGCCAAGGCTACAAAACCACCACCCAGCCATAAATATGGTAGAACCATCACTTCTACCACTAAAGATTGCTTTATAAATAATCTCCCCGAGCAGTTTCATCGCCTGAAGGTGATTATACATGGGGCAACTTTTTGAGCAATGTTGCTGGGCAATGTTGCCGTCAACGGGCAACCTGATGAGACACAGGGCAACTAATTAGGGCAACAGACAGTTGGCAGCAACCAATCAGAGAGGAGCAAATCTATTGCCAACTCAAATACTTTATTATAAACACTTGTTAGGCACTTTATTTCAACTTTTCAAATATTTTCTTCATTTTTATTAAAAATAAATGCCTTTCCGATCTGATTTGTGACAGGAAAAGGGAGAAGAGCGAGTTCGGCAAAAGGCGGATTCGAACCCGCGTCGATCGCATCAAAAGCTATTCAAATGTCAAACGCCCTACAGCCTATGCTACTACAGACCTTGAAAAATCCCGTCTTTTTAGTATTTAACTGAAACCTGTTTTAGGTTGACGCATGACAACTTACTAGCGTAAAAAGATAAAAGTTCACACTCCTTTTCTCCGCTCCACTGCCGCTGAGAGGCCGCCATCTTGTTTGAATTTTTCTGAAATCTCCGAACCGGTCACGTGATCGGCTGCTAACATTCTGATTGGAGGATCTCAAAAAATTGCCCACAACCGATCTAACGTATCCAGATATAAATTTGTTGCTCATTCTCAATGGGAAAGTGCCCAAGCAACGTTGCTCGGCAACATTGCCCGGCAACATTGCTCAAAAAATTGCCCTGTGTATCATCACCTTTAGCCAATAGTTTCTGTTGCAGCATCGAGTTATTCTAAGTTGTCAGGTATACTCTCTCTTTTCCAGCACATTAGATGCAGTCGCTCCTTTACGTGTAAAGAAGATTAAGGAAACTAATCCAACGCCGTAGTATAATGAGCACACTCGGGCTGTAAAACGAGCTGTGAGAAAAGCTGAACGTAGTTGGAAGAAAACAAAACTAGAAGTTTTTCGCCTTTCGTGGAAAGAAAAAAGGATTGAGTACAGAACGGCTATAAGAAATGCTAGATCTACTTATTTTTCAAATCTCTTAATAGAAAACAAACATAATCCTAGGTATTTATTTGACACAGTGGCTAAATTAACTAGAAACAGAGATTCAACTGCTGACGTTTCCAAAGAGCACAGCAGTAATGACTTTATGAACTTCTTTACTTGCAAGATTGACAATATTAGAGAGAAAATTAAAAACATGCAACCGTCTACAGTTTCGCTTCAGACAGTGCACTGTAGTGTCCCTGAGGTAAAACTAGAATCATTCGCTGCTATAGGAGAGGAAGAATTATCTAAACTTATCAAATCATCAAAATCAACAACATGTATGTTAGACCCAATGCCGACTAAACTACTGAAAGAAATGCTTCCAGAGGTCGTAGGTCCACTTCTTGATATAATTAATTCATCTTTAACACTAGGATACGTGCCAAAAACTTTTAAGCAGGCCATTATTAAACCTCTTATTAAAAAAACTCAACTAGATCCGAGAGATTTAGTAAATTACAGGCCAATCTCGAATCTACCTTTTCTGTCAAAGATACTAGAAAAGGCAGTTTCAACACAACTGTGCTCCTTTTTTAGGAAGAAATGGAATCTGTGAGTATTTCCAGTCAGGATTTAGACCATACCATAGTACTGAGACTGCTCTCGTTAGAGTTACAAACGATCTACTCTTATCCGATCGTGGCTGTATTTCTCTATTAGTGTCAAAAGCAGCACTGAGATCTAATAACACTATCGATCACAACATTCTTCTAAAAAGACAAACTATATTGGCATTAGTGGAATTGCTTTGGCATGGTTCAAATCTTACTTATCTGACAGTTATCAGTCTGTAGTAGTTAATGAAGAGATGTCGTATCGATCACAAGTTCAATATGGAGTACCACAAGGCTCAGTACTAGTACCGTTGCTTTTCACTCTGTACATGCTGCCCTTAGGAGAGATAATTAGGAAGCATGGTGTTAGTTTTCACTGCTACGCTGACGATACTCAGCTCTATATTTCCTCGCGCCCTGACGAAACCTACAAATTCACAAAACTAACAGAATGCATAGCTGACATTAAAAACTGGAGGACAAGAAATTTCTTATTAAATTCAGAAAAAACTGATATCCTAATCTTTGGACCAAAAACTTCCTCACGAAAAAACCTTGAATACTCTCTAACACTTGACGGGTGCTCCATTAAATCTTCGTCCTCAGTTAGGAACCCGGGTGTGCTCTTTGATACCAATCTTTCATTTGAAAGTCATGTTTCCAGTATCTGTAAAACCGCCTTCTTCCATCTAAAAAACATATCTAAATTACGACATGCTCTCAATGACAAATGCGGAACAGTTGGTTCGTGCATTCATGACCTCAAGACTAGATTACTGTAACGCTCTACTGGGTGGTTGTTCTGCTCTGCTTTTAAACAGACTACAGTTGGTCCAAAATGCGGCACCTAGAGTTCTTACTAGAACCAGAAAGTATGACCATATTAGCCCAGTTCTGTCAACATTACATTGGCTCCCTATTAAACATCGTATAGATTTTAAAATCTTGCTACTTACTTATAAAGCTCTAAATGGTTTAGCTCCCCAGTACCTAAGTGAGCTCTTAATGCATTATAGTCCTTCACGTCTATTGCGATCTCAGAATTCAGGCCAGTTGATAATACCCAGAATATCAAAATCAACTGAAGGCGGCAGATCCTTTTCCTATTTAGCACCTAAACTCTGGAAGAATCTTCCTAGCATTGTTCGGGAAGCAGACACACTCTGTCAGTTTAAATCTAGACTAAAAACACATCTCTTTGCTCTTGCATACACATAACACATTATCAATACCTTAATTTTTCAAATCCGTTAAAGGATTGTTACACTGCAACAATTAGGTCGGCCGGAACAGAGAACATGTCCTATAACACTAGATATACCTGTACATCAGAATAAGAATGGCATCTACGCTAATATCAGTCTCTCTGCTTATCTTGAGGTTTGCTGGGTGCTGGATGCAGGCCGTATCCAGATCAGATGGAGAACCTGTGTCTGGACCTGACTACAACGTAGCCCAGGAGACAATGGGCCTACAGATCCAGTTCTGGCTGCATTTATAATGTCCAAAGAGGTTCAAGTCCAAGTCAAGTCCAAGTCCAAAAGGTTCGAGTCCAAGTCAAGTCCGAGTCCAAATGAGACAGTCAAGACAGAGACAGAAAAAAAAGAATCCTCTTCAAAACATTCGTACATAACTATTGATAATTTATGTGATGTGAGAGACAGCATATCTTATATTCTAAAATAATAATTTTGCATTATTATTTTTTGCATTATTACGTTTTTAAATTCTCTACAACTGTGGTTCCCAAACATTTTACAGTCGCGTACACCCTGAGGCATTTAACATTCTTCTGCATACCCCTTTTCTTCCACTTAGACTGCTGCAATCACACCTTTTCCATTAAGGGACAATATTTTCCCCTTTAAACTGATTGTGCATTACAGTGCTTTTTTTTACCTCTATAAATACCTTTATAAAATAAATCAATGTTTTAAATTAAAAATGTCCAAAAGAAAAATAAGCAATGATGTTATAATGTGTGATACTTTTAAATTGAACTAAAACTGCCACTAGGTGGCGGTAAGTCACTGTCTTAATGAGTGAGTCATCGAGTCATTCAATTCATTCATTCATTCATTCAGTAACGACACAAGTGGATGTATTTTTGAAAGGGTAATTGAATCATTGACTCTCATGGTTTTTACACAGCCACAGATTCGTTCACAAAACATCAATATGAATCGCAGTTCTGCTGTGGCTTTTGTTTGAACTAGACATGCGCTGATTTCAATTTTCTTGGCTGATTCCGATTTCCAATTTTTGGATAGTGTGATCTACCGATACCTATTTTTGCCGATTCGGATTTTCTTTCTAAGAACTATAATTGACAGCATATACAAACAAAAATCTACCTTTCTTCAACACAAAGTTTTATTTTCATAAAAAAAGTAAAACTCCGTAATAAAATAAGAACAAATAAAAAAATCCAAACAGCAAATAAATGCAATAGAATAGAGAGCAATGAAACTAAGTTTTTCAGGTTAAGTAGGTTTTTATTTAGATAAGAAATACTACAGAAATTACAGTAATCAAATGTAAAATAACACATCCACGTTGGTTACCTTAATTTCTGTATTTTTTTATTGTAAATATTAAATACAGACTTATTCTTACCATTAAAGTTAAAAACGTATTCAGTCAAGAGCAGAAAGTGATTTTCTTTGTCTTTTGTTCTTTAAATAACATGTCAGACAGCAGCAGGAATATTGGACTGCTGTCCCTTTAAGAGTTGCGTTCTCTTAGCTATTTAACGATCCAAAACTGACTGTGTTTATCTGAATAATTGCCAAGACGAGCATTTTGACATAATTTTGTATGTATTTTAAGTGCATTAAGCCACTCATTTTGGTAATTGTGACTCTGTTTGACTTCGGTCTCTGTTTGAGACCAAGCGTGGCTTATTCGCATGATCAGTGGTGCGCGCGCTTTCGGTGTGAGCACGAAACCTGCAGGAACCGGAGCGAATGAGACGAGTGAGAGAGAGGAAGCGCCCGCGCGAGTGTGTGTCACTTCACTGTGAGAGAAGAGAGCGAGAATGCGCAGCTGACGTTACTGCCTGTGCCGCTGGTAACAAAAAAGATCGGCTCGGAATCGGTAAGAAGTGAGACTGAAAAACTGGACTCGGTCGAGACCAATTAGGACTTGTGGCGAGACCAATGACCAAGTCAGAGACAAGTCCGAGTGCAAATATCACAGAGTCCGAGACGAGTCCGAGACAACAGAAAAACGTCGAGTCCGGACTCGAGTCCAAGTCCGGACTCGAGTACTACAGCACTACGCATTAGCATATCGATATGAAACTTGGTATGGGGACAATGCCCTGAAGGAGCCTGAGAGGTTTTGGACCAGTGCCACCTTGTGGTCAAAAGTTATAACAAAATTTACAAAAATGCTAATAACTTTTGACTATATTAACCGATTGTAATGAAACTCGTCTCCGTTGATTCCTTGGGTCATGCAGAGAACACAAATATCAAATTTGCCATAGTCGGCTGAACTTCTTGTCCGCCATATTGTTTTTCTTTAAAAACCTACTTTTTTTAACTACTCCTAGACCGTTGCTCCGATTTTCACCAAAATCGAACCGTAACTTCAGACCATGCCAACAAAAAGTTATGGATTTCAAGTCGATGCGTCAAATCGTTTTCATATATCGGAGCAACGAATTTGAGGCATGATGCAAAACCCACTCTTGAAGCTGTATCTCTGTAATGCTTTGACATATTGACACCAAACTTTGCGGTTGTCATTGTCAACTCACTCTGACCATACCGCATGAATTTGGTCACAGCGCCACCTATTGGCCGAAAGTGATGAACCAGTAAATCCTCATTTTTGATTATTTTTCAGCTCTTTTGCCTAGAATGATCTTAATAGGTCTTTAATTGCTCACTGTTGCAGTTGGTCTGTTGGTCTAATGCTCACAGCCATGTTGGCTGACTTATTGTGCCGCTTTTGTGCTTGGCCCCGTAATTGCCCCGTTATTTTCAAATGATTTCAAGGATCATTTCATGTTGTGGTTTGTGATCATAGGGCCATCAGGTGCTGCAGTAAATGTGGTGTGAATTTGACAGTCCTTTTATGTGTAACCGTTTTAAATGCACACTGCCCACCGTGCACAAAAATGTGCTCAAAACCTCTTGAAATTTTGCACACGGGTCCGAATCGTTGGCCATCAGGGCCAGGCAGAAGCTGGTACCTGGGCGTGGTAGGGGGGCTCAACAGCGCCCACCTTGAACGGTGTCTAAAAACTTGGTCCATATACTGGGTCCAACTTTCATGTTCTAAGGTATACGTCACCTCAACAGGAAGTCGGCTATTATGGGT
Source organism: Chanodichthys erythropterus (assembly GCF_024489055.1). Classification (NCBI taxonomy): domain Eukaryota; kingdom Metazoa; phylum Chordata; class Actinopteri; order Cypriniformes; family Xenocyprididae; genus Chanodichthys; species Chanodichthys erythropterus. Next base: position 28,905,494 of record NC_090224.1, on the reverse strand, counting down.
TGTTTGGAAAACGCATGCTCTGGAATTTGATATATTCCTCCTAGACGATTAATCCGATCACCACCAAACTTGGTCCGCTTGAAGTCAAGACATTGAGGATGCTAAATTGTCAGCGGATTTTTGATATCTCGAACGGTTTGGCCATGGTGAGGCAACAAATTTATGGCAAGAAAAGGAAAACAGGAAATGTGTTATAACGTCTGCATACATTGATTGCTTTTTATGAAACTTCACCTGTGTGTTCGCTAATGGATGCTGATCACATGGATGTCACTATTGTGAGTCAAAGTTATAGTGCCACCAACTGGCAGCAGGAAGTTTGTCACTTTAAAAATGCTTTGAGATCACCCTCTTATTTTTACCCAATTTCCTTCAAACTTCATCAGAATAATGTCAAGACACGGTGAATGTAGACCTTTGAAAAGAATTGTGATTACTCAAACACTGTTGCAATGGCAATGCATCAAACTTTAAATTTTCATTTTGGATGCTTTTGAGATGCTTAGCATGCTTCAAATTGCATGAAACTCGATACAAACATCAGACATGTCAACCAGTAGACATGGGCAAAACCGTAGAAACAGGTGGGGAGGAGGGCCTCTATAGCACCATCTTTTGACAAAAGTGGGGGGTTAGTTTAAACTACAGTCACCAAACTCGGTACACGTATTCTTTTCATTAAGCTGGACAATTTTCTAATTTACAGTCATTAGCTCCGACCAACAGGAAGTCAGATATTTTGGTTTGAATGTGGATTTCACACACAGACACAGACGTAGACTCCCTCTCTCTCTCTGTACAACCCCCCTACCCCCTCCCTCCTCACACCTTCAGTCTCAGTGAGTGAGTGAGTGAGTGAGTGAGTGAGTGAGTGAGTGAGTGAGTGAGTGAGTGAGTGAGTGAGTGAGTGAGTGAGTGTTACACCCTTGATCAGTTATTTAACCCTTTTATTGCAGACTCACAGTGCTTCAGAGTTTAGTGCCAACCCTAATCAAACACACATGAAGCAGCTAATCAAGCCAGTGTATTTGTAGGCCACTGACAACTAGTGTTGTCACGATTAGGCATGTGGCGGTATCAAATGTTCATGTTGCAATTAATTGCTGAAGCTTTTATCATGGTACATGGTATTATCACGATATTGAAAGTTGAAAAAAAAAAAAAATAAAGTGTTGTCATAGTATAACAGGTTTAAGAGCTCTTTTTGTAATAAAAATAACTCTATATTTTTTGTATTGTATTATTGTATTTAAACATTCAAAGTCAAATTTTCAAACAGATTAAAGCCTAAAAGAATTAGGCTATAAAGAACAACATATAACACTTTACAATAAGGTCTCATTTAATGCATTAAGATTGAGCATCAGCTACATTTGTTACAGTAAGTATTTTTTGTTAATGTGAGTTAAGAAACACAACTGATCATTGTTAGTTTTATCTCAGGTCCATTAAATAAGTTATTTTGATTTTAGTAATGTTATTAAACAGTAACTAAGAAATTAGCAATAATTATTCTTAGTTAATGCTAAGTATTTTTCATTGTCAGTTTGGTAATAATGAATTAACATGTTAACTAATGAAGCTGTAATTGTTACTGAAAAATAAATAATTATTAGGGCATGTTGTGGTCCAGATTAAAATATATGTTTGAGGAATTTTAAAAACTTCACCAGCGCAGTTGCTTTGTTTATGGGGTTTCCGGGGTAACCGTTGCACTCTGCTGTTCCATCAGCGCCCTCTGCCGTCAGAGAGTGAACGTGCACTTTCATTCAGCACGTCTCCTTCACTCGTTCTACCATGTGCTTCTCATGCACACTTGTTTACATCTGAGCGCGTGTTCTTTTGACACAGAATACCAGCGGTGTTGTGCAATGCATGTTGTTCAATGAATGTGTTCTTAAATGCATTATAAAAATTTTAATAATTGGTAATAAATTATTGTTTAAGGTATTTTGAAATGCCCACAATAACAATATTGTGCATATTCATTATTGCGATATATCGCATTACCGAATATCGGCACAAGTCTAGTCACGATACCAAAATTTTGACTTCGATACAATACCCAACTTAAATATCACGATACCATGGCAAAAACCTAAAACAGCAAGAAAAGTAAATAAATAACATATGACAGAACTGTCAGTGTGCAGATTGATAATTCTGGATTTGAGCTTCATTGCCATGAAGTTAGAGTTAGATTTACAGTTTCTCTCCATTGGTTTGGCTCATTTCTTGAAACAGAAATTACATTCTCAAAACTCTAAGATCATTTGGCATAACAGTCTTACAGTTAAGCACAACACTATAGCTCACTTGCAAAAGCTCATATCTCTCCCAAAACGGTTCACTCATGCTTCAAAACTAAATTCCTTTCCCATATAGAGTGTCAGTGCCACGGAAATGGCAAAGATCTTTCTCAATTGCTTTGGCTCATTTCTTGAAACAGGTCGGACATTCTCAACACTCTTGGTGCTTTTGCCAAAATAACGTGGATGGTTCGGCACAACACCGTGGTTCACCTGCAAAAGCTCATACCTCTCCCAAAACAGTTCGCTCATGTGTCAAAACTAAATTTCCTTCTCATTTAAACAGTCAGTGCCCCCAAAATGCTTCGTCCATTTGGCATTGTGTAAGCACTGCAAGTCAAAATGTTTAGATGTTTTGTCACTATGGCAGAGGACAAGTGAAATATCCCTCATGTCCACCTTTCAGTCTTAGCCCAGTCCTTCATTCACAATGGTTACTGTACTGTTTTTTTGTCTAGCTAACAGAATACAATTGTGTATAAAACTGAAAAAAAAAAGAAATAGGATTTTAGGGTAAGAGTAGCCTCCAAGGTTTGACATCACACATTGCACTCATACTGCCAAGGAAATTGTAATCATTATCATTCACACACATAAAGTAACTTCCATACATCAGAGTAAAAAAAATGTATACAGCATAATATACAGGGAGTGCAGAATTATTAGGCAAGTTGATTTTCTGATCATATTTTTTTTCCAAGCACATTTTACCAATTCCAATCCACATCAATCTTAACTACTATTAATATTGTTTTTAATCATTTATAAGTGATATATAATTGTTCATGAAGGCTGGAAATGAAGAATGCCCTATATTCAGGTGTGCAGAATTATTAGGCAGGTTTTCTTTTACAGATAAAATGAGCCAAAAAAGAGATTTAACTCAGACTGAAAAGTCAAAAAATTATTAAAATACTCATGAGAAGGACGCAATACTAATGTAATACTAGAAATTGCAAAGTTAAAGCATGACCATTGGACAGTGAAATGCTCATTGGGTCAGCGGGGTCATAAAAAAAAGCTGGAGAAGAAAAGACACGTTAACTGCAAAATAATTAAGAATTAAGGTGAAGAATTAAGTGTGAAACCATCAGGAACCCTTTAGTCTCCAGCGCCCCATTTCCCAGTACTGAAACCTACCTGGAGTCTTCAGAAGTGTGAGGTGTCAGGATCTCAGAGACTTAGGTTAGGTGAAGAATCCTAAAAAGCGACCTGCTCTTAATAAGAATCACAAGCTGAAGTGTTATTAAGTACATGAAGACTGGGTTTTTATAGGCCTTATAGACAGACAGCTTGAGAGTGACTCCTGAAGGACCAGCACCACATCCTCTTGTACCACTGTCTGAAGAATTTATCTTCCAGAATCTGGCAGTAAGGTGTGGGAGTTCACTTTTAGTCCATCTCTTATCCTGAAATGTCCATCTTGCAGAGATGGACTAAATGATCATCCAAAACTTGAAGATCATCGGGCCACTGTCGCACATTAGGTAATACAGCTGGCACTCAAAAGTACCGGTACTAATAAAATGAAGAATCGGACCATTTTTAAAAGCAGGGTATCGCGATACCTTTCTAGTACCGGTATATCGTGCAACACTACTGACAACACAGTATTACATTATTAGTTTGATAATTAATATAATATAATATAATATAATATAATATAATATAATATAATATAATATAATATAATATAATATAATAATACCTAGATATTATCACATAGAGACTGTGTCTGTACCTCGAACTAGTAAATACAAAAAACTTCCAAAACCTTTTAAGGATAAAAATTTAATTGATGTTCAAAAAATGAAAATCACAGATAAATCAGATAAACAAATGATAAAGCTTGGGTTACTGAATATTAGATCCATTTCTTCAAAAGCACTTATTGTAAATGAAATCATCACAGACAATAAACTAGACTTGCTGTGTTTGACAGAAACCTAGCTAAAACCAGACGATTACATTACTTTAAATGAATCTAGTCCTCAAGGTTATGATTATCGACACAATCCTCGACAGAAAGGCAAAGGGGGAGGTGTTGCTGTAATTTATAGTAATATATTCAGAACAATTCGAAAGAATTTTAAATATAATTCCTTTGAAGTGATGGTGCTTTATGTAACATTATGTAAGTTGACATTTGTGCTGGCTACTGTATACAGGCCACCAGGGCACCATACTGACTTTAGCAAAGAATTTGCTGATTTTCTATCAGAGTTAGTACTGGCTGCGGATAAAGTCCTTGTTGTTGGTGATTTTAATATCCATGTAGATAATAATAAAGACGCATTTGGATTGACATTTGCAGACATTTTAAACTCTATTGGAGTTAGACAACACGTGTCAGGACCCACTCATTGTCGTAATCATACCCTAGATCTAATACTGTCGCATGGAATTGATATTGATGCTGTTGAAATTCTACAGCAGAGCGATGATATATCAGATCATTATTTAGTCTCGTGTATAATACAGTTAGCCAAGGCTACAAAACCACCACCCAGCCATAAATATTGTAGAACCATCACGTCTACCACTAAAAATTGCTTTATAAATAATCTCCCCGAGCAGTTTCATCGCCTTAGTATACCTGACAACTTAGAAGAACTCGATGCTGCAACAGAAACTATTGGCTCGCTCTTTTCCAGCACATTAGATGCAGTCGCTCCTTTACGTCTAAAGAAGATTAAGGAAACTAATCCAACGCCGTGGTATAATGAGCACACTCGGG